>NC_087151.1:26646020-26748520 GCF_035594125.1 Scylla paramamosain | reverse complement strand
GAATTTTTCTTGTCGTGCTTATTATCAGAAAAAAAAAGTCAGTAAGTAAAGTGATATATGTAAGGGTGTGTCGTGAAGACATGTCATGTGTCATAACTCACTTATGCATTGAGGTAAGTTGAAGGTTATAGTTGCAGAGTTACCAACTTCCTGCCAGCCTTAACCTACTCATGTCTACTGGGAAGTGGCCCTGGTCGCACTGGTTGATTGCTGCTGACTCCAGTATAAAACAAATAAATAAATAGATAAATATTAAAAAAAAGACACGCTATGAATGTGCCTATTCCTGGTTATTGTGTAATTGTGAGACGTGTTTTGAATGGTATATCAAAAAGGTTGTGGCAGCGTTAACATCTAAAAAATTTGATTAAAATCTGTCTATATACTTATATACTAGGCCGACAATCCTACACGTGGTGGCCCAGACAAAAAGTAAATGTTAATTCCGTAACAAACATTCTCCACTACGGTTTTCTTCATAACCTGAACAAATTACAGATATATTTGTTGCATGCAGAGCTATCACATGTAATAACAAGCGGCATTTATGTATACATAAGTTTGATACCTGGAAAAATTCTTTGTTATACTCGTACATTTGTTTTAGAGGAGTGTTGCCACTTTGCCACTTGCTGCTTCCGGTGTTGCATCCTCCTAGTTAATGGAGGTGCTGTATTCATTCACGTTTGTACTACGTAATTTGAGGAGGATCCGGATATGTATACATATATTATAAGATTATTTTTTATTTTCTTTAGAGTTCATCCCGCCACAAGTCTACGGAGAAAGTTTACTGCAACCCATCTATGAAGAATATTTGCTTCATTTAATATTTTTGTTGGTATATCGTATTTTGGTATGTGGACCAAACATAATTTTTAACTTGTTACCAATGGTGTTACCAATGGCGTTGGCGGAAGTGTGCGCCCCGAGTGCCTTCCAATTTTGAAGCTCCATCACGGCGCACCAGTCACTTCACCTTCTGAACTTTTGGAAATAATGATGATGCATTATTTTTTAACCTGTCATCTGAGAGAACAGCATGTCACCAAAACCCACTGAACAGTCTATTAGCGAAATGATGATGGCAAGGCGGGGATCACTAGCAGCTCTCGTTATACAAGGAAGCAGAAGAAAGACGCAGCTGGTAAGCGTAATCCTGGCCTCACATTGCCTTCACTCATGGAGGACAGCGGTGGGTGAAAATGTGAAGTCGCTAGTTCTTATGTATCATTTTTCCTTGCACGATAACGGTGCTGCTGCTGTTGTTGTTGTTGTTGTGGCTGCGGCGGCGGCGGCGGCGGTGGTGGTGGTGGTGGTGGTGGTGGTGGTGGTGTGTGTGTGTTTGTGTGTGTGTGTGTGTGTGTGTGTGTGTGTGTGTGTGTGTGTGTGTGTGTGTGTGTGCAGCCTTCTAGTGTTAGCGTGGATGGACAAACACGAGTACCTTGTCGCGTGGACAAACTCAGTTTCATGCACATCTCAGCCATTAGTTCGCTTTTATATTCACACACACGCACACACACACACACACACACACACACACACACACACACACACACACACACACACACACACACACACACACACACACACACACACACACACACACACACACACGCTACCAGCAGCACATCAGTACTAACCGTCGCTCAGGATGAGTAAGGTAACAAGACCACAGGAGCACGCTGGAGGCACCAAATCCGTAGGAACAGGCTGGAACATAACCTCACGAGGAAACATAACATATCCTTACCACGGGAACATAACATAACTTTACGAGAACATAATCCCGCGGTAACATGATATAACCACACCGCGGAACATAGCATAACTTCACGAGGATATAACATAATCACACAGGAACAGTACATAACCACACCACGGGAATATAACATAACTTTACGAGAACATAACCTCACAGGAACATAACCTAAACTCACAGGAACATGACATCACACCACGGGAACATGACATAACCACACGGGAACATAACCACACACCAACAAGACTTCTGACAGAGGGAGCGTCGTCGTACAATTAGTTTCCTTTGTGGAGCGAACAGTTCAGGTCACGCAAATGAATCAATTTTTGTGAACACGTGACGAGAAGCGACCAGGGACACGGTAGCAGAAGGCACCACCGCGCGGCATCCCCTTTTGGCATTAGGCTCCGTCTTGCGTGACCTGTGCGTGCCGCCATTGACTAGTCTGCCTTATTTGTCCCCGTGTGTGTCGTTATTTGGAAGTCCTTCATAAAAGAAAAAAAATCCCTATATAAAAAATGCACAGACTTGATTTTCGTCTGTGCAGGAAGTGAACGCTTTCATTCCTTGACAGTTTTCCCACTGTCACTTGCAACTTTGTAGATACTCGTACTTCACATACTGGTCTTCTGAATCACTCCATTGCTTAGGAAAGACAAGATTAAGCTCATATTCTCTCTCTCTCTCTCTCTCTCTCTCTCTCTCTCTCTCTCTCTCTCTCTCTCTCTCTCTCTCTCTCTCTCTCTCTCTCTCTCTCTCTCCAGTGCTCTGAATGTGAAAGAACGACCACAAAAGTAAGAAAGTTGATTGCACGCGTATTTATTTTCATTTACTGGTAGGAATATACATGTACTCCTACCTGCTGTGTCTATTCATGGCGGTGTACTGCTCTGCCTGCTTCACTCACGCAGCAGTGCACTGTAAGAAATATGTATGTATGTATGTATGTATGTATGGGCGGTGCGTAATCCTACCAGTGCCTGAAAAGCAATCAGTGGTGTTTGTCGCACATGAATTAATAGCAGGGATGAAAGCAATACATGTAGTTATTATGGCTTCCTTTTCTTCCTACTGCTACATGATCAGTAGTTGAGATGGTTCCTGTTATGCATGAATAAAAGAAAAAACACCATGGAAGAGGAGATTATGCCTTTGTACACCTATATATTATCACTATTATTATAATTTTTTTTTTTTTTTAAGAAATTAAACACAGTTATATACACATTCATGTCTCTTGGGAAACTTATTATGTTTTTTTCTTTTTCCTTCTTTTTAATTGTTTATTGTTTTTATTTTCATCCATTTATTATTATTTTTATCCTAACTAACTCCAGATTCTCTCCATGTCATTTTGTTTCACAGGTCTTAGAGAGAGAGAGAGAGAGAGAGAGAGAGAGAGAGAGAGAGAGAGAGAGAGAGAGAGAGAGAGAGAGAGAGAAAGGAGGAAACGGTTTAAGGAGGGAAATAGGGAGATGCGGAGGAAGGAAGGGGAGCATATGAGAAAGAAAAGGAGGAAAGAGGAAGGGAGGAAAAGTGAGAGAAAGGAGAAGGAAGACCAGTAGAAGGAAAGCGGAAGACAGGAAGAAGGGAGTCCATTGAAGGAAGGATAGGAAGAAGCAGATGGAAAAAAAGGAAGAACATAGAAGAATGCGTTTAGGAGGAAAGAAAGGGAGGAAAAGAGAAGAATGAAAGGAAGGAAGAAATAGAGAAAAGAGAAAGATGAGGAATAAGGAGAAAGAGTGGAGGGAGGGAGGAAAGAAAGAAATGAGGGATGGGGAAGGAGAGGAGAGAGGAAAGAAGATAGAGACAAAGAAAGGAAGAAGATAAAAAAAAATGGAGGAGGAGGAGGAGAAAGAAAGAGTAAGGGAAAGACAATGAAGGGGAAGGAAGGAAGAGACAAGGAAGGGGGAAGAAGGCAGGAAAGGAAGGAAGAGAGAGGGAGAGGAGGAGGAAGGGGAAGGAGGGAGAGGAACGGGGAGGAGGGGGATCAATAAACACACCTTTATGGATCCTCCGAAAAGGTTGTTGCATTGCTTACTGGCACACTTGAGCGCGCTCGTGCACACACACACACACACACACACACACACACACACACACACACACACACACACACACACACACACACACACACACACACACACACACACACACACACACACACACACACACACACTCTCTCTCTCTCTCTCTCTCTCTCTCTCTCTCTCTCTCTCTCTCTCTCTCTCTCTCTCTCTCTCTCTCTCAGGTCAATGACATGGAATTGAGTCCATTCGTTCCATGCTCCCCCACCCCCATCTCTCTCTCTCTCTCTCTCTCTCTCTCTCTCTCTCTCTCTCTCTCTCTCTCTCTCTCTCTCTCTCTCTCTCTCTCTAGGTGGATGAAAGTAGCCATATCTGTCTATTTATCTATTTTTCTATCTGTCTTTCCGCCTTTCCACACACATCCGGCTGATATTATTGTTAGTTCATTCCAAGAAATGTTTTCCATGTTTTCCTTGTGTGTGTATGTGTGTGTGTGTGTGTGTGTGTGTGTGTGTGTGTGTGTGTATACGTTTTCTTCGGTATCACATAGCTAACGAGCAGGACAGGATGTGAATCATCACCACTACAAATACAACTACTACTACTACTACTACTACAACAACAACTACTACTACTACTGCTACTGATGCCATTGTTAGTAGAAGTAGTAGTAGTAGTAGTAGTACTAATTTTTTTTATTTATTTATTTTTTTTATGTAGTAAGGTTACTGGCCAAGGGCAACAAAAATCTAATAAAAAAAAATGCCCACTGAAATGCCAGTCCCATAAAAGGGTCAAAGCAGTGGTCAAAAATTGGTGGATAAGTGTCTTGAAACCTCCCTCTTGAAGGAATTCAAGTCATAGGAAGGTGGAAATACAGAAGCAGGCAGGGAGTTCCAGAGTTTACCAGAGAAAGGGATGAATGATTGAGAATACTGGTTAACTCATGCGTTAGAGAGGTGGACAGAATAGGGGTGAGAGAAGGAAGAAAGTCTTGTGCAGCGAGGCCGCGGAAGGAGGGGAGGCATGCAGTTAGCAAGATCAGAAGAGCAGTTAGCATGAAAATAGCGGTAGAAGACAGCTAGATATGCAACATTGCGGCGATGAGAGAGAGGCTGAAGACAGTCAGTTAGAGGAGAGGAGTTGATGAGACGAAAAGCTTTTGATTCCACCCTGTCTAGAAGAGTAGTATGAGTGGAACCCCCCCAGACATGTGAAGCATACTCCATACATGGACGGATAAGGCCCTTGTACAGAGTTAGCAGCTGGGGGGGGTGAGAAAAACTGGCGGAGACGTCTCAGAAAGCCTCACTTCATAGAAGCTGTTTTAGCTAGAGATGAGATGTGAAGTTTCCAGTTCAGATTATAAGTAAAGGACAGACCGAGGATGTTCAGTGTAGAAGAGGAGGACAGTTGAGTGTCATTGAAGAAGAGGGGATAGTTGTCTGGAAGGTTGTGTCGAGTTGATAGATGGAGGAATTGAGTTTTTGAGGCATTGAACAATACCAAGTTTGCTCTGCCCCAATCAGAAATTTTAGAAAGATCAGAAGTCAGGCGTTCTGTGGCTTCCCTGCGTGATATGTTTACCTCCTGAAGGGTTGGACGTCTGTGAAAAGACGTGGAAAAGTGCAGGGTATCATCAGCGTAGGAGTGGTTAGGACAAGAAGTTTGGTTTAGAAGATCATTAATGAATAATAAGAAGAGAATGGGTGACAGGACAGAACCCTGAGAACACCACTGTTAATAGATTTAGGAGAAGAACAGTGACCGTCTACCACAGCAGCAATAGAACGGTCAGAAAGGAAACTTGAGATGAAGTTACAGAGAGAAGGATAGAAACCGTAGGAGGGTAGTTTGGAAATCAAAGCTTTGTGCCAGACTCTATCAAAAGCTTTTGATATGTCCAAGGCAACAGCAAAAGTTTCACCAAAATCTCTAAAAGAGGATGACCAAGACTCAGTAAGGAAAGCCAGAAGATCACCAGTAGAGCGGCCTTGACGGAACCCATACTGGCGATCAGATAGAAGGTTGTGAAGTGATAGATGTTTAAGAATCTTCCTGTTGAGGATAGATTCAAAAACTTTAGATAGGCAGGAAATTAAAGCAATAGGACGGTAGTTTGAGGGATTAGAACGGTCACCCTTTTTAAGAACAGGTTGAATGTAGGCAAACTTCCAGCAAGAAGGAAAGGTAGATGTTGACAGACAGAGCTGAAAGAGTTTGACTCGGCAAGGTGCAAGCACGGAGACAGTAGAGTAGAGTAGAGACATTCAAAGTAGTAGCTTCATATTTTCTTTCCACCAGCATCGCTCACGTTTCCTTCACAGGCGTTGAACAATAAACCTGGCAACTGTAAGTATGATGTGATAACTGTCCCCATTAAATCTGACACAATTCTTCGCTTTAACATGTCTTTGAATTACTGAAGCCCGTCTAATCAGTAAAACCTAAAGGTCGGAATGTTGGAAAGTAGAATTATTATTATGAAAGCGCTGGTAATGAGGAGACGTAACTGAAGAGAGGTTTAGAAAATATCAGATAATTGCTAAATGGAAACTGGAAACCCGTGGCACAGAGGAAGTCGAGAAGATAATGTTTGCACAGAATGTCAGCTATATTCTAGAAAACACAAAGTAACGCAAAGGAAGAACACGCAGCACCAGATCTGTTGGCCAGTACGAGACGCTTTTTTTTTTTTTTTTTTTTTTTTTTTTTGTGTGTGTGTGTTTGTGTGTGTGTGTGTGTGTGTGTGTGTGTGTGTGTGTGTGTGTGTGTGTGTGTGTGTGAAATCGTAAAGTATACTCTTGGGTCAGAAGGAATTATTCTGTCGAACCAAATGTCAACTCATTGTTTCCCCTCATGCTAA
The DNA here is from genome assembly GCF_035594125.1 of Scylla paramamosain. Classification (NCBI taxonomy): domain Eukaryota; kingdom Metazoa; phylum Arthropoda; class Malacostraca; order Decapoda; family Portunidae; genus Scylla; species Scylla paramamosain. Next base: position 26,741,865 of record NC_087151.1, on the reverse strand, counting down.
AGTGGCCAGCTTCCTTAGAAATAAACGAACAAACAAGCAAACAAGCAAATAATTACGTAAATTAATAAAATAAAAAAATAAAATAAAATAAAGAAAATAAAGAAAAAGGGAGAGAATGAACTGACATTTGACAGGAAAGGAGGGGTTGTAACAGGATACATGACTTCTGACCTTTCTCACTGGTAGTAAGACACTACCATGTGCTATTTAATCGGTAATAAAACTATACAACCTGTTATTTCACCGATAATAATAAGACTATACAACTACTTACTTCACTGGTAATAAGTCTTACTTGTTATTTCATTTGCGTCATCCTACACAATCTTAATGAACAAAAACATGTTGCCAGAGATTGTAAGTTATGTCACTTAACTGAAACGTCTTATTCTCTCATGCTACAGCCACTGAAAGGTTTAAATCTGCTACAAGGTCACTTGTCTTGCTGTCAGTGGTGTCTTTCAATGGAAAGTAACCTGAAATACATCTGCGTCTCACCTCCACTATTTTCAAAAGGCTCTAATTAAAGACACATGAATTTATAAGGATATTTTTACAGTTTTAGTGACAGATTAACGAAATTTCTACATTATGGATGGGAGAAACATTCTTGAGAACCAGACTAATTATCTCTATGTCCTTTGAAAATAGTCTTCGTGAAAGAGCAGGGTATTTCTGAATACGGGCCAAGGAAGCTGAAGTCTTGTCTTAAGTGAAACTCTAAACTTGCACCAGGCCATTTTATTAAGTCTGAAGAGAACACGTGAGTGTCGGAAGGTTAATATTTGTAATTTCTTCTCTTAATTTCTTCACTTGTCACATGTTAACTGTTAACCCTTCTACTGCTGAGAGAGAGAGAGAGAGAGAGAGAGAGAGAGAGAGAGAGAGAGAGAGAGAGAGAGAGAGAGAGAGAGAGAGAGAGAGAGAGAGAGAGAATATAAGTTATTAGTAATTTTTTTTGTGAACTTCATGACTATAAAAGAGACTATATTACAAAAACAAGTGCCCCAAAAAATTGTTGTAAGTGATTACGGGGAAACTGTATAGCAAGCAATGAAAGGGTCAAATAGAATAATAATGCAAGAGTACTAAGACATTTAAAAGGTGCGGCCAAAGACCCACGAATATAATGTTGGGTGGCTTGCTCCTTCTTTATTCTGTATCGTATTAAGATATTTCCAGGATTATGAAGTCGGTGTGTGTGTGTGTGTGTGTGTGTGTGTGTGTGTGTGTGTGTGTGTGTGTGATAGACATCTAGAAAGCTTTCACGATAATGTAATCAATACTGGAGTACTGATTGCATAAGAGATATTGAAAAGAAGGCGAAATGGTTTCCTATGATAGATTTTGCTTCAAGCCGAGTCACGTACACGAGATGCAGGAGAGAGAGAGAGAGAGAGAGAGAGAGAGAGAGAGAGAGAGAGAGAGAGAGAGAGAGAGACGAAGTCTGACCTAACATTCTTTAAATCAAGAACTAAGAGCAATTGTTGTCATTGGTTTTCATTTTACTCAAGATGATGAAAGTCAGCGTGACACCAATGCTAAAAATGTTGCCAGAGATTGTAAGTTATGTCACTTAACTGAAACGTTTTATTCTCTCATGCTACAGATTTCAAAAGGTCATATAGGTTAGTTAAGCTCTCTCTCTCTCTCTCTCTCTCTCTCTCTCTCTCTCTCTCTCTCTCTCTCTCTCTCTCTCTCTCTCTCATTGATTGAATACAGAATAATGGGGACACTCTTGAAAACTCACGGTAATTTCCTCTTGAGTCTTAAATGTAGTCAAGAGAAGACGCCAGAATGTTCGAGAATACTGTTCCTGGCAGGTGTATGTGCTGGACTTGATCTGGGGAACGAGTGATCATTAACCCTTTGACTGCTGGTTAGAGAGAGAGAGAGAGAGAGAGAGAGAGAGAGAGAGAGAGAGAGAGAGAGAGAGAGAGAGAGAGCATGACAATTTTAATCTCATCCGTTTTTATCTCATCCGTTTTATCTCATCCGTACTATCACCGCCGAAAACTTGTACCAGAGAGGCCACAGCGGTCAGAGGGTTAATGCAGGAGTTACCAAAGTGACTCAAAACCTCACAGATTAATGAACGTATATCAGGAAGGAGAGGCTGAGACCGCATTCCAAAACAATAAGGTGCCATAGCTTAATGGAAATTACTGCGAGTTTTCAAGTATGTTTTATAGCTTTAATAACAGTGCACCGTCAGTGGGATGAAAAAAAAAAAAAAATAATAATACATTCATGTGGACCTAAGTAATTATTTCTGTGGCATTTGATAATACTCGTAGTCCTCATGAGATTCCGAAGCATTTCAAAATACGAATCCTGGTTGTGAAACTTAAGGTCCATATTTTGAAACACCTGCGCTGCACCTCCACTACATTCCAAAGCCTTTAGTTGAAGTTATACGAATTTTTAAGTTTTTTTTTTTGTTTTAATGGTTCTAGAGACAGATGAACAAGATTTCCATATCATTAACAGGAAAAACACACTTGGAAACCCGGCTAATTATTTCTGTGGCCTTGGAAAACAGTCTTAGTGAGAGAGCAAAGCATTTCTGAATACGGTGGTTAAATAAGAAGTGTGTTGACTCCACCTTGGAACTTTTTGAGCCTAACATAACAGAATATAAATGATCAAATACCCGGACGAGCAGAATACATAATGTGACATGTGGTGAAAGGCAAGGCAAGCAATGATAAATGATACTGTTACTTCATAAAGCTGGTTGGTATTTCTTTTCTCCTTGGCGCTGTCTTGGAACTAGGTAGTCGCTTCCAGTGTGGTATGATCAGGAGACTGTACAATTACCAGGAAGCTCGGTGATCTGCGTGCCTGCATCCTCCGTGAACCTCGGAAAAGATAAGACTACTTTAATCCATCTAGAGAGAGAGAGAGAGAGAGAGAGAGAGAGAGAGAGAGAGAGAGAGAGAGAGAGAGAGAGAGAGAGAGAGAGAGATGAGAGCAAGGTGAAATAATCAATATGTTATGAAAACCCCCCTCTCTTTTCTGTTTTCCCTCTTTTTTATCTTTCAATCTGAGCCCACCGCCGTGTGTTGTATTGATCCATCTGGCAGCATACATGACGGTAGGAGGGATGAGAGGGAAGGGAGGGGAGTCGCGCAGCTGTGTCGCTCATGTTCGTGTTATCGTTATGTGTATTTTGGTTTCCCGCGGTTGAATTATCCCTCCTCCTCTCATTAATCTCCCCCCACATCTCTTGATTTACGTTTATCTCCCTTTCTTCCCCTTGCATTACTGCCGCTTCCCTGTTTTTCCCCTTCTCTGTTTCTCATCTTCCCCTATGCCTTCCCCTACTGTTCCCCTCTTGGAGTACGTCTGTTCCCCTCCTGTGGTGCCCGTTACTCATCTTGACTTCCAACACTCAGCTAGAAATACTTCGTTCGATATTTTGCTTTCGTTGTTCCCATTTTCTTTGTGTCTGTCTTAATGCACCTTACTCTGTTATTCTTTTTGTCTTTTTTTTTATTTTATGACGTACATATTAGTTCTTTTTCGTAATGTTTTCTCTTCCATATTGTATCCTAACGAGTGTAACCGAACAGAAGAATTCAGTTCCTTTGTACCATCCTCATTTCAGAATTTCAGAAAGGGTTGGACGAACGCTCAGTGACGGTCAGAAATCTAGTCACCTTCTGCATTCATTTCCATTATACTGAGTGCTGTCCCTTGATATTCACGCCTCCGATGTGCTTGCAGTCTCCTTAGGAGAGAGAGAGAGAGAGAGAGAGAGAGAGAGAGAGAGAGAGAGAGAGAGAGAGAGAGAGTTTGGTAATGGGTTTTATTTTCTCGTACGTGATTTCCTTAGCCTCACCAGGTCTTGCGATTGGTTCCGATAAATGGTGAGGCCATGCAGGGCGCGTGTGCTGCTGTGACTGAGTGAGTATCGGGGTGTGTTCGAGAACTGTATTCTGAAACGCTTCGCTCTCTCACCACGAGTGTTTCACTGTTTTCAAAGGCCGCAGAGATAAGCAGCCGGGTTCTCAAGAGTGTTTCTTCTTTTAATAATATAGAAATCTTGTTAATTTGTCCCTAGAACCGTAAAAAATCATTAGAAAATCGGATGATTTCAGCTAGAGCCTTTTGAAAGTAGTGGAGGTGCAGCGCGGAAGTATTTCAGAATATGACGCTGATGAGTGTGACGTGGCTAGTTTCATGTAAATTCTATCTTTACACGAACCATATATATATATATATATATATATATATATATATATATATATATATATATATATATATATATATATATATATATATATATATATATATATATATATATATATATATATATATATATATATATATTTTTTTTTTTTTTTTTTTTTTTTTTCTTTCTTTCTTTCTTTCTTTCCGATGCGTTTGTCTTCTCGCTCATACTCGTATAGTTCAGAAAATTAGATTTGTTTAGGTGGTTGTATTGATTGAAGCCTTTCTTCTTGTTCAGGATGTATTAATGGATGTGATGATATGATGTCATGTACTTCCATGTGATCTGGCGAGAGAGAGAGAGAGAGAGAGAGAGAGATATGTCCATGTATTTCCACGTGACATCAGTGTTTTCTGCTAATAAAGATGAAAACTAAAAAAAAAAAAAAAGCTTCAGAATCTCCATCGTTAAGTGTGGAATATATCAGTGCACTTTCACTCCCGCCCCTTCCGTGTGGAAGGAAGACAAATACTTCACCTACTATGATACGTATAACTTTTCCCTCAGGTCAATAATGTCCTGTGCTGTGATGGTGATGGTGGCAGCGGCCGCGATGGGACTCGGGGAAGTGGAGGCGGGAATGGCCTGCATCGCCAACCCCTGCAATAATGGGGTGTGTGTTGACCACCTCAACAGGTAAGAGAGAGAGAGAGAGAGAGAGAGAGAGAGAGAGAGAGAGAGAGAGAGAGAGAGAGAGAGAGTTAACATATTTTGTAGTTCGGTGTATATAATCTGCTCTTCAGATCAAATAGACAAGTTCATCAGCCAAAGTCACAGTTTCTAGTCAGTGTTTTGTGGACCCCTGATCAGTTACCGTGTGTTACTTTTAGGTCTCTGAGAACCTTTGGAGATGCAGTCACGCCCTATAGCATTACGATTATCTTACTTGAGTAAAAAAATAAAAAAAGTAGAAGACAAGAGTGGTGGCTACGTGTATCGCGAACAGGATGCAGCACTTTTGTCTGAACTCGGGAAAACCTGATACAGCTCCGGAAACTCTTGCTAAAGTTAAAGCATGAATTTCATCATTGCCGTATTGTTGCATTACACCATATTGTCAAGGGCGTAACTGCAATAAACTGATGTTAATAATATTCCAAAAATCTAAAATCGCCTTGCTGTTCTTTTGACGTCTCATCAAGCCAGAAGAACACGAGCGGCCATCCCGGGGTGCGATGCGGGGACTGGTGAGAGAGGGAAAGAGAATGTATAATAACGATCAGACATACAATGACTTGCTGGGTGCAGACGCGCCCCGTGATGAATGAATGTCCAAGCAGAGACAATGGATGAGGCAAGAGCGCATGGCAACGTTCAAATGAATGCACTTGGCGTGGAGTACGGATAGAATCAAAAGAATGAGAAATGAAAGGGAATAAAAGGCAAGTAATGAAATAATCAGAGAGGACACCTCGTTACAAAGGATTGTGGATGGAAGAATGGTTGGGGGTGGAGGATGAAGGGAGAGTGAGAAGAGTCAGACAGCATCACCCGCCTTGCCAATCAGCAAATCTAATATGCTTGTGGCGTGAGCACAACAGATTTACCTTGACCTTTGAATTAGAGAGAGAGAAAGAGAGAGAGAGAGAGAGAGAGAGAGAGAGAGAGAGAGAGAGAGAGAGAGAGAGAGAGAGAGAGAGAGAGAGAGAGAGAGAGAGAGAATTTATGTATTATACATTAGGCTTTAGATATACTGCAAATAACAAGGACGGCAGGCATTCAACTAATACGTAAGCTTCCACAAATATACTTATAAGAGGCTGGCCACTTATTGAGGCATCAGCAGAAAAATGCAGCAGAATTGTCTACCGGCGCTATCGACCATGAACATAAAAACAAATAAATAAATGAAAAAATGTAAATAATGATAATAATAGACAGATATAAGAAGAGAAGCTACTAGAAATGCTGCCAAGCCTACTTAATTAAGCGAGTTGCCATGAAAGGAGAGACTGAACCGCCAGCAGTTTCCAGTACTGAAAGAAAGGAGATGACCGATTTTAGTGTTATTTGAATCATGCGGGTACTGAAACGCGTTGGTAGAGAAGATCCCCTGATATATTTTCATGCAAGAACAAGTAGATATATCCGGTTACAATATTTTAAAAGATTACATGCAGTATATAGAAAGAATAGTTTTATGAAGTTTGTAAAACTGTTGAAAAAGGTTTGCATGTGAAGAGTGAGCAAGAAATAGGCGTGAGTTTGAGATCCGTAGTCTCCAAGGTTTAGGCGCTTTTGTATTGACTGCTACCGTTATTAAAACTTTTAAGAGTATTGATTCTAATGAAAGTTCGACAAGAAATCTGCATTATCAGTGGTAGAAATGTCTATATAAATACGAGTAATCAAATCGTGGCTTTAGCCCTGATGAATAGGAGCCATGCAGAGCGTTTAAAATAACATGACCCCAAGCCATCACGAGATTAGCTCAAATTCCACGTACAATAACCAGTCAGGTGATAACAGATGTGTCAAGACGCACGCACAGCATCACTATCCCCCTTCCCTCCCCTCATGCAGCAGTACCTTCCACTGCTTCTGCGAGGACGGTTTCACGGGACTGCTGTGTCAGACCAACTGGGACGACTGCTGGTCCGCGCCTTGCCTCAACGGGGCCACCTGCACAGATCTGGTGGCCGGCCTCTCTTGCACTTGTCCCCCGGGGTACACAGGTAGGTAACAGTGATATAGTAGTAGTAGTAGTGGTAATAGTAGTAGTAGTAGTAGTAGTAGTAGTAGTAGTAGTAGTAGTAGTAGTGGTGGTGGTGGTGGTGGGGGTAGGTGGTAGCAGCAGCAGTGATAATCCACAATATGACTGAAAACCAGTAGGTGGTAGTAGTAGTAGTAGTAGTAGTAGTAGTAGTAGTAGTAGTAGTAGTATCAGCAGCAGCACTACATTTCTGCCATAGAAATAGCAGCAATACTGTTCGTCATGTTGTGTACACATACGTACTTCTCTATGCGTGTTTGAAAGAATGCGATGATTGTAGATGAAGATTTTTTTTTTTTCTGAGCATTCAAATTATATACGTATTTTGAAAGCATACAAGCTAACCACATAAAGACAGCTCAGTGATCAACGTGCACACTTGCCAAACACAACTATAAGGCTAAGTATACAGTAAGTCAATGCACGCAGTTGTGGAATGCGTGATACTGGTGGACTTGTCAGAAATACATGCTGTTCAGCGTGTCTGACTAAATACTTTCCATCCGCGTTCTGCAAATGAGTAATTAATTTCATAGTGGATTCAGTTATCATTATAACACTCAGGTTGTGCTACCATTCTTCAGTTACTGTACGTGAAGGGAGAGAATAGGGGGGGAGGAAAACTCTTCCTCTATAGTAGTAGTAAAAGGAGGAGGAGCAGCAGCAGCAGACCTTTGTCCTTCACTCCCAGCACTGATCCTCACTTGAGCTTGGGGGAAGAATATTGTTTTCCTGAAAAAAAATTAAAATAAATAAATAAATAAATAAAATTCATCGTGGAAGGAAAGTTTTGTGATATGACAGCGTGGCGTATCAGTAGAAGTGCTGGTGTGTAAGTGAATGTCATTTGGCATATTTGATGATATGAGACTGTGCGGGAAATACGAAAGGCATAGCAATATCAGGAGTTACAGTCTCAGTAAGAACAGTTTTGGTTATGTACGCACGTGTTTACACGTAGCCAAGTTATGTCTTTATTTATGTAGATAGTGGAAATAGATACATAAAACTATCGAACTGTCATATTTTGATTTTTCTGAGCAGCAATGATATGTGATGTGATTGGTAAATAGTTTATTCACTCCAGACGACACAGAACTCTACCAAGGAGAGTGCTGCAATAGAGTAGAAGATAAAGTGCTTTAATAGAGCGGAAGGTAGAGTTATCTGTAATTTTCCGTCTGCTTGTAACGCTGTGTGGAAGATAAAGGACCACCCTTCCTCTTCATTCTTCATAATATTACTTAAAGATTCAGAACCTGTATTTTGAAACTTCGTGTTATCTCATGAGGACTTCAGAAGCCTCAGAGATGATTAATTGGATTTTCATGAGTGGTTTTTTTTTCCCCATCAGTGATACAGGAACCTTTTTACGCTGTCATTAGAATCACGAACACTCGCACGCTATTGAACACTTCAGTAACTTTCGCTGGAGGATGTTACATGTAAATGCTATTCAAAATAAGTAATTCTGGGCTTGTTCCTTCCTCTCCTCCACCCTCTGATTACTTCATGCTACCTATTAAAATTCTTCGTAATGATGTTTTCCATGCCCTCGCAGGACTAAACCCTCGGAAGGCTTATGGACCTGATGGGGTCCCTCCTACTGTTCTCCGAAACTGTGCTTCCGTGCTTGCACCTTGCCTAGTCAAACTCTTTCAGCTCTGTCTGTCAACATCTATCTTTCCTTCTTGCTGGAAGTTTGCTTACATTCAGCCTGTTCCTAAAAGGGTGACCGCTTTAATCCCTCAAACTACCGTCCTATTGCTTTAATTTCCTGCCTATCTAAAGTTTTTGAATCTATCCTCAACAGGAAGATTCTTAAACATCTATCACTTCACAACCTTCTATCTGATCGCCAGTATGGGTTCAGTCAAGGCCACTCTACTGGTGATCTTCTGGCTTTCCTTACTGAGTCTTGGTCATCTTTTAGAGATTTTGGTGAAACTTTTGCTGTTGCCTTGGACATATCAAAAGCTTTTGATAGAGTCTGGCACAAAGCTTTGATTTCCAAACTACCCTCCTACGGCTTCTATCCTTCTCTCTGTAACTTCATCTCGTTTCTTTTCTGACCGTTCTATTGCTGCTGTGGTAGACGGTCACTGTTCTTCTCCTAAATCTATTAACAGTTGTGTTCCTCAGGGTTCTGTCCTGTCACCCACTCTCTTCTTATTATTCATCAATGACCTTCTAAACCAAACTTCTTGTCCTATCCGATCCTACGCTGATGATACCACTCTGCACTTTTCCACGTCTTTTCATAGACGTCCAACCCTTCAGGAAGTAAACATTTCACGCAGGGAAGCCACAGAACGCCTGACTTCTGATCTTTCTAAAATTTCTGATTGGGGCAGAGCAAACTTGGTATTGTTCAATGCCTCAAAAACTCAATTCCTCCATCTATCAACTCGACACAACCTTCCAGACAACTATCCCCTCTTCTTCAATGACACTCAACTGTCCCCCTCTTCTACACTGAACATCCCCGGTCTGTTCTTTACTTATAATCTGAATTGGAAACTTCACATCTCATCTCTAGCTAAAACAGCTTTTATGAAGTTAGGCATTCTGAGACGTCTCCACCAGTTTTTCTAACCCCCCCCCCAGCTGCTAACTCTGTACAAGGGCCTTATCCGTCCATGTATGGAGTATGCTTCACATTTCTGGGGGAGTTCCACTCATACCGCTCTTCTAGATAGGGTGGAATCAAAAGCTTTTCGTCTCATCTACTCCTCTCCTCCAACTGACTGTCTTCAGCCTCTCTCTCATCGCCGCAGTGTTGCATCTCTAGCTGTCTTCTACCGCTATTTCCATGCTAACTGCTCTTCTGATCTTGCTAACTGCATGTCTCCCCTCCTCCTGCGGCCTCTCTGCACAAGACTTTCTTCTTTTACCCCTATTCTGTCCACCTCTCTAATGCAAGAGTTAACCATTATTATCAGTCATTCATCCCTTTCTCTGGTAAACTCTGGAACTTCCTGGCTGCTTCTGTATTTCCACCTTCCTATGACTTGAATTCCTTCAAGAGGGAGGTTTCAAGACACTTATCCTTCAATTTTTGACTACCGCTTTGGACCCTTTTCTGGGACTGGCATCTCAGTGGGCTTTTTTTTTTATTTATTGGATTTTTGTTGCCCTTGGCCAGTGTCCCTCCTACATGAAAAAAAAAAAAATCATGGAAATATGTTCAGTACCGTCAGCAGGATTCAAAAATTACTCATTGATAAGAAAGTAGTTTTGGACTTTTCACCGTGTCTAATGTTTTGAGTCCCGGGTGAGCCAGGGAAACCCTGCGTGGAGGAATCACCGCGCGTGGACACCCGAGAATAATGTGTGTGTATATATATATATATATATATATATATATATATATATATATATATATATATATATATATATATATATATATATATATATATATATATATATATAATAAAAATAAACAGAGAGAGGAAAAATATGGGTATTATATTTAAAAATTTTCTGAAATTCTTTGCGGAATACATGGTAAACTCTAAAGTTCCCTGCCTGTTTCTGCATTTCCTCTTCCCTACTTCTTGAACTGTATCATGGGAAGGTGTCAAGACACTTCTCAGCTTCGGATAATCTCTTTGGTCCTTTTTCTTTGGGGAATGGCACATCATATACATATATATATGTATATATATATATATATATATATATATATATATATATATATATATATATATATATATATATATATATATATATATATATATATATATATACTGGCTAGTTATACGCTGGCTGTTCCCACGCGGGCCACTTCGTCGTGGACTAGTTCGACGACGGTGAATCTGTCGAAGGGCGATTCCTTATACTTAAATTTGTATAACTTGTACCAAAAGAAAGTTAAAGAATACGCTCGCGACGAGGGAAAAATATATACTGTCGGAGATCAGAATCGTTCATTTTCTTAAAAGATTTTGTAGGATTTCTTAGCGTCGTTAATTTGGTGGCTTATACTTAGAACTGTCAGAACGTTTCTCTCATCCTTTAGGAGCGTCTCCCCGCCCACCCTCCCCAAGGGATGGCCCAGGCAGAGGGGCCTCCATTTCTTCCCATCCAGACACTTCCTCCGCTTGCACCTCCATCTTGCTGCCTCCGAGCACCACTTTCAGTTTTACTCATGCTTTCTTTACAAACTCTTATGTCATCCTCCTCTCAACATTGCATTGTCATCCTAGTGTCTCTTTTCACCCAACCTACCAATCCACCTTTCATTTTATTTGCATTGGTGCTCATACCGCATCCACCATGCATGTTTTCATAGCTCCCACCCTCCTGTCTTGTCTCTCCGAATGCCTCTCTCAGATCATTTCCATGGCACGTAATCTTGACTGTTGTGGCTTATTCCACGTCTGAGTCTCTGATCCATACGTCAGTATTGACAGAATATTGTTCGTTAAACCTCTCTTTACATCCATATACTCATTTCTTACTCTTAGAATCCTTACAAGTGATTCTACCTTTCATAACGCTCTCTCGTATTTCTCCAGTCGTCTCAACCGTGTCCACAAAATATTTCAGTTATTTCACCTCATCCATCCTCTCTCCTCTCGTGGTTACCTCACACACATTTATTCTGGGGTAGTTTTTATGTTTTGCATATTATCACAGTTGCATGTATGTGGGTGTGTGTCTATTTTTTTTTCGTACTTGTGTGTGTGTGTGTGTGTGTGTGTGTGTGTGTGTGTGTGTGTGTGTGTGTGTGTGTGTACAGTTGATCTGTATGTGCCAGGATGCACCATGAGAGGATGTGTAAAGGACAAACATGCCTAATACGAGAACAGGATATGGCGAACGTTTGAAACCAAAACTAAGTACTGGACACACACACACACGCACACACACACTCACACACACACACGCACACACACACTCACACACACACACACACACACACACACACACACACACACACACACACACACACACACACACACACACACACTATGGAATAGGTGGAGAAAAAAAGGAGGAAGTGAGAAATGGGGAGATTTCAAGAAGGCAAGAAACGAATATATCAGAATCCTGAGAGATGAAGAAAGGAATTATGAGAAAGATATAGTTAACAAATGCAAAGATGAGCCGAAGTTATTCTTCAGATATGTGAATGGGAAGATGAAAAACAGGCAAACAATAGATAAATTAATGAAAGATGTCATTACATACGAAGATACACGGTTACAAGTGGAATTAATGAACAAGTGCTTCCAGTCAGTATTTACCAAAGAAAGCAAATTTGAAGGAAAAAGAGCATGGCACAGAGACAATGTGATGAGAGAGATACAGATGGACATAAGTGAAACTAAGAAGATTATGAAAGATTTGGATGTAAGTAAGGCTCAAGGACCAGATGGAGTGTCCAACTGGATACTTAAGGAATGTTGCGAACAACTGGCAGAAGGTATACACAATACCATAGTATGTTCTTCTAAGGAAGGAAAAATTCCTCTAGACTGGAAGAGAGCCAATATTGTGCCCATTTTTAAAGGAAGTAATAAAGAAGATCCATTGAATTACAGACCAATGTCCCTAACAAGTGTGGTGGCAAAAATAGCAGAGAGAATAGTTAAAAACAGATGGATGGAATATTTAGAAGAAACACATACATTGACTGACAGACAATTTGGTTTCAGAAGTGGAAGAGCTTGTGTCACGAATTTAGTGAGCTTTTATAGTAGAGCAATTGATATAATTCAAGGGAGAGAGGATTGGGCAGACTGTGTTTATTTAGACCTAAAAAAAGCATTTGATAAGGTACTACACCAGAGACTGCTATGGAAAATTAAATATATAGGGGGTTTACAAGGAAACACACTGAATTGGATTACAGACTTCTTGAGGGATAGAGGAATGAGAACAGTAATAAAGGGAGAAAAATCAGAATGGTGTAGAGTTACAAGTGGAGTACCACAGGGGACAGTCTTAGCCCCCGTAATGTTTCTAGTGCATGTCAACGATATGGTGGATGAGGTTGATAGTTATATGGAGTTAAATGGAGTAAGAAATGGGAAATGGAATTCAATGCAAAGAAATGCAAGGGGATGGAATTAGGAAAAAGCAAAAGAAGATTGACAAGTTCCTACACCATGGGAGAAGTGGAAATTAAGAAAACCAAAGAAGAAAAAGACTTGGGAATTACAGTGATAATTTATCACCAGAAATAAAAGAAAAAAAAAAACATGTAAACAAAATAGTTGGGGAAACCTATGAGTTACTAAGAAAGATGAAAGGGGCATTTGCTTACATGGATGAAGAGATTATGAAAAAGTTGATGGAATATGTGATTCGACCAAAACTGGAATATGCCACAATTGTTTGGTCACCCCATAATAAAAAGGAAATAAGGAAAATGGAAAGGATCCAAAGAGCTGCAACCAAATTGGTACCAAGTTTGAGAGATTTAACCTATGAAGAAAAATTAAGAACATAAGAACATAAGAAATAAGGGAAGCTGCAAGAAGCGACCAGGCTTACACGTGGCAGTCCCTGTATGAAACACTCCTACCTATTTCCATCTGTTATCCCCATCCATAAACTTGTTTAATCTTCTCTTAAAGCTCTCTAGTGTCCTAGCACTAACTACATGATTACTGAGTCCGTTCCACTCATCTACCACTCTATTTGAGAACCAATTTTTTCCTATCTCCTTCCTAAACCTAAATTTTTCAAGCTTGAACCCGTTATTTCTTGTTCTACCCTGGTTGCTGATCCTAAGAATTTTGCTTACATCTCCCTTGTTATAACCCTTATACCACTTAAAGACTTCTATCAGGTCCCCTCTTAACCTACGTCTCTCTAGAGAATGTAAATTTAACCGCTTCAACCTCGCTTCGTAAGGAATACTCCTCATCCCCTGTATCCTTTTAGTCATTCTCCTCTGTACTGATTCTAATAGACCTATATCTTTCCTGTAATGTGGGGACCAGAACTGCACAGCGTAGTCTAGATGAGGTCTGACCAGCGCCAAGTATAACTTTAATATTACTTCCGGCCTTCTACTTTTAACACTCCTAAAAATGAATCCTAGAACCCTATTTGCCTTGTTTCTGGCTTCTATGCATTGTTTCCCTAGACGGAGTTCAGAGCTAACTATAACTCCTAAATCTTTCTCGTACCCTGTACCTACCAGAGTTTGGGTGTTTAATGTGTACCTTAATGTGTACCTAAAATTAAGGAGATTAAAGCTTCCATCATTACAAGAGAGAAGAGAAAGAGGACACCTGATTGCTATATACAGAGCTTTAAAGGGTAAGGATCAATTTGACAAAGAAGACTTATTTGTGTGACTCAAGAGATACAAGAGGACATGGAGTGAAATTGAAGAAAACTGAAAGTAGAAGAGATGTCAAGAAATATGGTTTCCCAAATAGAAGCATAGAAATATGGAACAACTTAGATGAAACAATGGTATAAGCAAAAAATATTCATGAATTTAAAGTTAAGCTGGATGCTTATATATATGGAGACAGGACAGCACAAGCATAGCTCTTTTCCTGTAAAACACAACTAGGTAAACAACTGGGTAATTACATACACACACACACACACACACACACACACACACACACACACACACACACACACACACACACACACACACACACACACACACACACATGATGGTCATTAATTTCGTTTGTTAGGATTATGTGCGTCTATATTACATCTTAGTCGGATTATGTACTGTAATGTTAATAAGATTACTATGATTATTTCTGTAGACAGCCACTAATACATGTCTTCCACCTTAATAATGAGTTTATTTAAGAATTCTGAACGAGAAAGGAAATTACATAGAGATTGCGTTAATCGTTTAATCGTGTAGATCTACTGACCTGTCTCGTTTGTAGTGGAGAGGACAGAAAATATGCATTTTACTCTCCGCTACTCCCTGGAAAGCAAACTGTTTCACGAAACAGACATGCCAGACTCTTCAGATGTTGCCATTGGTAATGGTGATTTTTAACAATTGCAAAGCAACTGTATATTGCTCATATCTTACCTCCTCAATTTTAATATGTACTTTTCCTTTAGAATATATCTATCTATCTATCTATCTATCTATCTATCTATCTATATATCTATATATATATATATATATATATATATATATATATATATATATATATATATATATATATATATATATATATATATATATATATATATATATATATATATATATATATATATATATATATATATATATATATATATATATATATATATATATATATATATATTACTTTTAGGATTTTATTTTTACCATTCCAGTGTGATATGTGTAAGGAGATACCAAAAATATCTACCTTAGGTGAAATAAAGTACATTATTGTTATTATTATTGTTTTTTTGTTATTATTATTATTATTATTATTATTATTATTATTATTATTATTATTATTATTATTGTTATTATTATTATTGTTATTATTATTAAAGATATGTTACGAGGCGATCTGAGAACGCATGAAGATCACCCTGGCTAAATGATTTCGCGAGTTTAAATGTGGCTTGATACGACGAGTTCATTATTTCAGGCAACAGAAGAGGACTCTTTTTCCGTCAACAGTCACAGGATGAATATCGGCCCACAATAGTCCTGTATAACTTGTAAATATTATTTACATGTTAGATATGTGTTTCCATTTCTTCTATGGTTTATTTCCGGAAAGAACTTCATTGTAGAAATAACATTTTAGTATTGTATGTGTTGTGCGTTGTTATCACTAATGCGAGAGACTGCATGGGTGGAATGAACGAAAATTCAAGCCTGAAAATATATAGAACATGCAGGAAAGATGGGAGGTCAGGACGGATATACAAGTGATCAAACCTCAGGAATGTTATTCAGACATAGGACGAACACTTAAAGATTAAATGGCAGGAATATATTTTATAACTAGGCAACGTATGATATGTGTAGGATAAAGATTTTGTTATGGTGCTCAGAATATAAGGATGAAAGAGAAGCACACGATCGCAATAACCATCCTGAGAAGAAATAATGGACGTTATTAGAAAATACTCATTTGAAAATAAATATATAGAAGAAACAGAAAGAAGAATATATAAATAAGAGAAAAGAAAATGAAAAGAAAGAAGAAAACAAGATCCAGACAGTGAAAAAGGAACACATCGGGAAGTGTTGTTACAAAGGCGGCATATCTTACCAACGGCTCTGAATAAACCTTGGAACGAATCCTTGAACTGAAACTGAAGCAGATTTGGAGAACTGGACAGGCAGGTGACGATTTAGGAGGCGGTCGCTGCTCATAGAAATAAAAAAAATTCAAAAGATCCGTGATAAATCTTCTCCATAGAAAGTTCAAGGGCAAAGAGACGCAAAAAATGAAGAGTGTATAGAACGTGGCATCATCAAAACAGGATTAGACGTTACATGTGGAAGTTCTGTAGTGGTGAGGCGAGGAGATTGATGGAAATAACCTTAGCTTAATTTTCAGACAAACTGATGACGTTTTTTTTTTCAGAGATCATCAGTGAAATTAATGAACTGACTTAATCTTTACAAAAGCTAATCTTACCTCTGATGAAAACGCACTTGTTATTTCAATATTATCGAGGAGAAAGGACTGCAGTGATAGCGAGCGGGTAGAGTGTGGACGAAGATGGGACTAGAGTGTGTATACGAGAGGCTCTAAAGGTGACTTAGGGAGCTTGAAAGGGATTAAGGGAAGTGTTGGTTGTGTTGGGCATGTACTGCTGTAGTCAGAAGCTGCAACTGTGTTGAGCGCGTTCCTTCAATCTCACGTCGTCTAGCCTGTTGACATATTCGCTATAAAACCTGACAATTGAGGTTTGTACAGTGGTTAAGTTTTGTAATTGTAAATCGTGTAGTGTTTGGTTTACCTTATTATTATTATTATTATTATTATTATTATTATTATTATTATTATTATTATTATTATTATTATTATGTTAAAGAAGTGTTACTTTTGGAAGCAGGTGTTTATTACGTTGTCCTTGATTGTGACCACATGCCTTGGTAACTAAGAAAGCAAATATACATGTGTGTTATTTACTTCATAATTCATAATATGTACAAGACTACTATTGTATGTGCCCTCTGCTGATTGTAGCCCCGTGAACAGCTTGCATGGGATAGAGGGAGAGAGTGCAGTGAATTGAGGATTGCATTTGGGGCACTAATCTAAGTACAGCATTGCATTGGAATACTTAGGTGCCAGCCAAACATGCAGAGGTAATAGTAAGTTGACATAAAAGCAATTTCTTGTTGTAACATTTAGAAGGTATTGCAAAGAAAAAAAATGCATGCAAGTAAAATGGACAATGGTTACTGAAGTATTACCTACAGAATTCACCCACTGTAGATCCTAAATACAAGTTCAGGTATGATTTTTGAAAGCCAAGCAGCAACACCTGGATCTTATAATCTGAGATGGCACTTAGGTAGGACAGAGGCCAAATATTGTTTAGCATTAATCCAGACTCAAGCAGTCCTAATCTTTTAGTTTGTTATTGTGTCATAATATTTATAATTTTTCCAACAGGAGAGTTTTGTGAGTCTGAGATCAATGAGTGCCGCAGCAACCCGTGTCAAAACAACGGCACCTGCCAGGATATGCTGAACCACTACGTGTGCTCCTGCCCCACAGGCTACTCTGGTGAGCTCTTCTATACTTTTAGCAATAGTCATCAGTTGTCATTTATTTTATGACCTCAACTCTCTTGAGAGGGAGGCCTGAAGACACTTCTCATTATTTTGGATACTCCTTTGAATTATCCTCCTTGGGAACTGGCATCTTCAACCCTATGCCCTAACTTAACCTTATATTTACAGGGGAGAACTGTGAGATTGATGTGAGTGTATGCAACTCATCATCACTATGGGCAGGAGATTCACCAAAGTGTCTCCATGGTGGGGTTTGTGTAGATGGTCCAGGTCTCTCCTACACTTGCCTCTGCCAACCAGGTACTGCTTCTCTGCTTTTATCACTACATATATATATATATATATATATATATATATATATATATATATATATATATATATATATATATATATATATATATATATATATATATATATATATATATATATATATATATATATATATATATATATATATATATATATATATATATATATATATATATATATATATATATATATATATATATATATATATTCCCTCACACAATGAACAGTGATTATTTTAGAATCCAAAACATCAGGTACCCAAAATTTTTGGTTTCAACATTTTGAAATAGGAGAGAAAATGTTTAGTCATGACTCAATTGATAAGGGAACTTGAAAGTGTGGACAAAAAATACTTCCTTGTGAAGGATGATCAAAGAACTAGAAGGCATAATGATAGGTTATAGAAGACAAAGGATTTGAAGGATGTGAAGAAATTTAGTTTTTCCAAACAAATGTTCTGGCATTTGAGTTAGTGTGAAGGCTGAAGCAGTACAGTCAAGAAACATTCATAAGTTTATATCTTGATTGAGTGAGTGAATGAGTGAGTGAGTGAGTGAGTGAGTGAGTCTTAATTCTAAAAGTTTTACAGATAGATGTTAAGCTGATGTGTTTGGCTGATGTTTATTTTGACAGGATGGACTGGAAAGAGATGTGAGGAAGATGAGGATGAATGCCGCCAAACACCGTGCCAAAATGCTGCCATATGTGTCAACACACCTGGTGCCTTTGCCTGTGCTTGTGAGTTTGGTGAGTGGTGTGTGGGTCTTGGAGTGTCTTGTGGTCATGATAATGCTTTAGAGACTGAATTTAAGATGCTGATATTGACTCATCAATAAGCATTTTCCTACAGGCTTCACTGGCCCCCTGTGTGAGGAGAACCTGGTGTTATGTAAGCCAAATCCATGCAAGAATGATGCCCTTTGTGTGATGGAGGAGCATAATGCTACCTGTTACTGTGTGCCTGATTATCATGGGCCACAGTGTCAAAAACAGTACAATGACTGCCTGCCTTATGCACCCAGGTCAGGATATTAAATATTTAGACCGATGATTCTTTGATAATGTGGACTTAATATGTAGACTTAACTATTTATAGCCTGCAGACCTTATTAATTTTTATTACACACGACAAGACAAAATGCAGTGTTGTCAGACCGAAGGAAAATAAAATCAGATAGGATGTCTAAAAGCTGAAAGGAAATACAAATGATGCAGGATGGCTAATACGAATCAGAGTGAAATGCAAGACAATAAAAGGTTAAATATTGTGAAATAAATAAGAAAGGCATTAAAGTATTGAGTTGGCATTAAGGGTGGGAGTGCAGTTTCAGGGAGGGTAAGTGGATAGGACCATGGAAGGGTTACCGCTCACAGATTTACAAGAAATGCAGGTTGTAGTCATGAATGGATACTGATGTAATAAGCATTTTCTGGATGAAGGTGATTTCTACATGCCCAAACCATCATCACATTCCCTTCTCTATTCAGTCTGCCAGTTCTTTTACCATTTCTGTTCTTTTCTTATTGACCTATGTGTTACTCTACATATGCTTCTCAGGTATCTCATCTGCATTACTTTTGATCTCCTCTGCTCTCTCTAATGTAATTTGCTCCAAGTGATTTAAATCTAAATGCATTTTTTCATTCCTCCACATTTTCTTTCTGCCTTATTTAACTTCACCTCTATATCCGTTACTCCAGCCACAGCAATGTGCAACCCCAGTACTTAAAACATTCTACCTCGTCAAGCAACTACACTGTTTAAAGGTATACTCATCCTTCTACTATCTCTCATCCTTATACTCATATATTCATCAATGGTTTTTGCTTGTTCTCATTCACTCTTAGGTTTATCTTTTTGCACACCTTTCTGAAGCCCTCTGCCAGCTGCCTCAGTCTCCACTTTCAATCAGCTACCAATGCTGTATCATCTTTAAGCAGCTGCTGATTCAGATTTGTCTTCACCATCAGCATTCACCAAACTCAAATCTCAATCCAGCATTCTCACATTCACCACCTGCACAACATAATCCACATCAACATTAAACAATCAAGGGCACAATGTGATGCAGCCCTGCTTCTTCTCTAATACATTCCCCCTTGTTCCTATAAAAAAAACTTTGAACCCCTCTTAGCAATCCCAGCACATAAAGTTTCAGAACAATACTCTTCCCCTCCTCAACAAGTTTAATATTTGCTTTCCCAAAACTATAAATTCCCAAAACACATATTTCCCTTCTTTTAAGTGCTTTTCATACATTTGTCTCTCAAGTGCACACATACACACCAAACAATAATTTTGCAAATTGAAATTACAGAATGTTAATTTTTAGAGACAGCAATTTTCAAAGTATGTATTAGCCACAGATTCAAAATATTGATTTCCATATTCTTAGCAACATAAATTTTTTGTGAAATTTTACATTCACTTTAATTTATTGAGTTTTATTTTTGCAGATGTATGAATGGTGGTGTTTGTATTGATGGAGTGGACAGTTTTAAGTGCAGCTGCCCTGACTTTGCTTCTGGAGTGCTCTGCCAGTGTGTTAACACATCTGAAGGACAGCAGTGTCAACCACTTCCCCATTGGTTTGAAAACAAACCCTATCAACCAAATGTTCCTTTTGACAGAAAAAATTTTGATATTCAGTTCAACATAAGCTTTCCACAGGATGACTCCGTGACAACAGTGAGAGATGTGTACATGACAAGTGTTACTGATGCTGCAGAATTTCCCAGTGCAATAGTGACAAGTGACCATTTGGTATCTAGCCTGAGAACACCCTTGTTCTCTTTGGACCCCATGGATGTTTTTACACCATCACCTGTGATCAGTGCCAAAATCTCGCTGGTGTTCAGCGAGTTTCCATCAATCACTGTGCCTTACTTTTCCAGTGAGATATATGTGTCTCCCTCTCCCTCTAGCAGGATTGATTCTTCTTTTTTGGAATCAAGTATACCTATGCAGCCAACACCAGTGCTTCCGGTCCTGACTTCCTCTCCGGCACCTGAAGAGTCTGTTACATTTTATGAGTACCTAACTGAAACTAGTGTGCTGCTACCAACTCCCACCACTACCTTAGAGGGGTCTTTCCCCACTCCTTCGACTGAATCCATATCTCTTTCTCTTACATTAGTAGATGTGAGTATTGCTCTATTCATGTCTGAATGAGCCAATGCTTATGTTTACCATTTCTGTCAGCTTCATTGAGCATTTTTCGCCTACTTTTAAACCAGTAGCTGCCATACATAGTCACAAGGACTCTTTTCAAGGCAGTGTTTCTTCCAGTTGATGACAGGGATGAAAACTTCACTCAGAATACAAAGAATGAAAATAGTATTTTCACACTGCCATTTCATCAGGAGATGCATTCAACCCTGTATCATTCACCACCACACAGCTTTCTGGAAATAATAATACATTCTCTTCTAAGAGAAAAGCTGAAAAGTTTTCCAAATCAACATTACAACTTTGAAAGTCTTGATATATCAAAGTTGTATTTTCTTTTTAATTCAACTGAGATGACAGCTACTTCATATAGAATTCAAACAATAAAGTACTTCATTTTATACCTCAGTTGTTCCTCTCAGTAATACTCAGATCCACAGTTATTTCTTGAAATTCTCATACATAAGTAAATAATTTTGATTGGCTGATGGTATATGAAACTTTTTTTTCTTAGTATCTGAAACCTTTTTTCTGAATATGTGAAACCTTTTCTTAATATTTGAAACCTTTTTTTCTTTCTGAGTATGTGAAACCTTTTTCTGAGTATGTAATGCCTTATTACTTCTTAATTACTATATCTTTTTATATATATATATATATATATATATATATATATATATATATTAGTAGAAGGAGAGATAATACAATATTCAGTAATTTGCTACACCATCTTATCTGATGTGGTTGATACAATTACTATGACATTGAACTTAACATTCACAAAGTTGATGATATTTATAAGGTCTCTAGTAAAGAGGGGTCTTAATTTTTCTTCATCTGTTCTGGCATGATTCTACTATCGCTCATTATGTTGCAGGTTCTGGAGACTTCCATCATTCCCCCCATGATCACCACCGCCCTCACCCCAGGCGACCAGACTACAAGGATATCGGTCATGGATGGAGTGGACACTTTCAGCACTGTATCTCCATTCACAGTCCCATACGTCTTCACTTCTGTTGAATTAACTCCCACACCAGTCTTCCCTTTGGATGCTGTCTCCACACCAAGACCTTCATTAGAAATAGCTGCCACACCTACATTTCCCCCAGAACTCTACACTACCGTTTCTGTTCCTGAGATTTTCATCACACATATGCCTCCTACTGATGTTACAACTCCTTCAACTCCTCCTCCAGAAACTGATGTTATTCTGACTCTCTCCAGTGATACAACTCCAACCACTACTGAAACTGATATCACAAAGACCTCACCTGACATTGACATCTCTTCAACTCCACTCGGGATTGAGACAACACCAACTCCTCCCACTGAAACTGAGTCCACTTCAACCTTCTTTTCTGAAACTGACACCACTTCAACCCAGCCTGAAGTTACCCTCTTATTAACTTCACCTGAGGGCGAGACCACTCCAACTCCTGAAGTAAAGACGACTCCAATCTCTGATGAGACCACTTCAACTCCTGTGACTAAGACCTCCCTCACTGTGATACTTGAAACCACACCAACTCCAAAACCCATGACAACTGTTAGTCCAGCTGAAGACTTTACAACTTCAACTCAGCATACGGAAGTTCTCACATCCCCTCCCTCTGATGTCCCCACCACACTGCCCTCTCCACCTCAAGTCTACACTACCTCTCAGCCTCATGATGTCTTCACCACTGCATTCCCTCCAACAAAAGTTTCTCCTGTCATGTGTGGAAAGAGCTACTGCCTTAATGGAGGCATTTGTCATATCATCAATGGCAGCTCCACAGTAAGTGCAGCTTGTTTATTTATGTAAATTTTGGTGGCACTGAAAAACCTGGTTAAGACAGCTATAGGTACCATGTAGACTTTTCATCACATTATTCAGGATATTTAATCATCATATTTGCTGTTAAAATGCATGAGGTCATGAATTGGTACAATTTTTTTCATTAATTCATTATATGTAATTCGTATAGTATTGTTATCATACTTATGTTTATGCAGGAGGACTTATATATATATATATATATATATATATATATATATATATATATATATATATATATATATATATATATATATATATATATATATATATATATATATATATATATATATCCATTTCATAGCTGTCAGTCAGCAGTGTAGTGGTTATTGCACATGGCTGACAAGTTCAAGGTGTAGGAGTTTAAATCCTCACCCATCTTGTATATGATCATGGATCAGCTTAACTCTCCTTTGCAAAAAAGTACATTGAAAACAAGTGACAGTATAAAGGTACTTTTTGTTTTTCTCATTTTGCTGGTCACTACCCATTAATAACATCATATTGATGGGTAGTAACAGGTGCTAGAATGCCCAGTGCATAAGCTGCCAGTGTTCAGGCAACACTGGCAACAGGTACATAGTGCAGACACTGATTTATGACATTAAGAAAACAATAATAAAAAACATTAATTGTGTAGTAATAACTGCATCTTTGCTGTAGGATATGTTCATGTCTATAAGGAGAATACAGATGGTTATAAAAAATCAAATGAACTTGAGCTAATAAAGTAATGCCAGTGCTCTTTCCCTCAACCAACCCATTTCCAAGTTGGAATTATGTTAGAGAAAACAGAAAAAAAATCGTTCCCAGGTTTTTTCTTGTCTGTAAGACAGTGGAAGCTTTCTAGTGTGTGTGTGTGTGTGTGTGTATAATTAGATGGAATAGTGATTTGCCTCATAGATCAACACATGTCCTCATTGTATGTCCATGTGTTTCTGTGGTGATAATTCTCCAAATTAGGGCACAGGATAAGAGCCATGTATTTATAATATCTGCAGTATCTGTAGTTCACTGTTCTAAGATACAAGTGTGTTGTTTTGGCAGTGTGAGTGTCCATTCAATTACCGGGGTGCATCCTGCCAACTCTATTTCTACATAAACAAGCCATATTTTGTTGGTGCCTCATACCTGGGCTTAGATGTAGGCAACATGTCCTTGCGGACAGGTGTTCAGGTATGTTGCTTATATATTTATGTTTCCAGTAAATTAATCTAACTCTACATTTTTCATTCTGTAACTTTTCTGTTCACTGAATGATTTGCTGTAACTTACACTCTTTCCTTGCCCTTGTGAGACATGCTAAAGCTTTCTATGTACACTTGTGATACCTAACCTAACCAGGTATTTCATATATCCTAACCTAACCAGGTATGTCATATATCCTAGACCTATGAAGTTTAGTCCATATTCTAGGTGGTACATGTATGCATATCATTTGTTGTTAAAAAATATCCAAATGAAATTTTAACATTGAAAAATATTTTATCCTCTACAACAGGTATATGTACAGTTTACATCTCAGGAAGAAAATGGTCTTGTGGCATACAGTGAGGGTCCTGGCGAAGCTTTCTTCATGTTGTTACTGAGGAACTCCCTCCTGCAGTTTGTCTTCTCCTGTGGTCTCAATACAGTGTCCTTCCTCCAAGGCAATGAAAAGCTAACAAGAAACTGCCTCACAGATGTCTCTGTCAGGTAACATTCTATTATCAACACTTCAGCATTTTGAGAGGCAGTTTTCATTTATGCATATGTCAACATTGCAGGGATAATGAGTTATCTCAGCTGTTCACTACAGACCCCAGTAGACAACTGGGTTAGGGAGCCTTCCCAAGCCCTATTCATTCATATATTTGCTGGCATCCACTGACACATCTGTACCATTTCTAGGGATAATAGTGTACTTAACACCATTGTAGTTTGCCAGTCCCCTAACTTAGCAAACCTCAGTGATGAATACCATATATGCATAGTTTAAGAACAATTAGATGCAGCATGATCTGCAACTTGTATCCATGTACACATTATTGTCTTGTATATTTAGTTTCATAAAGCTTTAGACAACCATGGAATTTGATTTTCAGGATTTATTATATGTATTTATGTACAGTATATTCAAATTATGTTGTCTGAATGATATGAACATATTTTCTTGATCATTTTGAATTTTAAATTTGCAGTATTTGTTATCATAGTTTTAAATGTGTTTCTTTGCCTCCAAGGATGTGGTGGACTCCTTATCTTCATGATACGCCATGGGGACCTGGAAAATGCAGTGCATCACTGCAGGTGAGTTAGACCACTGACAAGCTATATAAAAAAAGTAAAGATAAAGAGGTTTATCAAGAGGGAGGTTCATGAAGTTTTGAAAAAAAATAATATGAAACTGGAATATTCAGGAAAGGTTCGTTATTTGGGTACAGTGGTCACCATAGTGATAGAGACGAGTTATTAAGTGGGAAAGCAAATAAAGATTAGACCCTAAGGTTGGAATGAATGGTTGTACCTGTGAAGTGTAGCAGTGAAAATTAATCTGCGTGAAAAGAGTTGTGTCAGTATTTATGCCATAATGTTAGGCATGTACCTAGACTACTAATTGGTACATCTTTTCTGAATTACTAATTATTCTGAAACAACTTATTCTATAGCCACTTGCAACCTTTAAATTTGGTAGAAAAAGCAAAATTTATTCTTTTAATCCTCTTCCTTCTAAATGTTTTATGCATTACTTCTGGTGAAAGGGTTAAGTGGTTTAACATCTTGCTTTCAACAAAGAAGACAAAATAATTGAACAGACTCATGAGTAAAAAGCAAGAGTAACATTACTTGCACATTTTTTGTTGATTTTTTTCTCACTGTCTGGTCATATATCAAGCTCAATTTTTACTCAAGGTAAATGGCACTGACCCAGTGTATAGTGAGCAGAAAGCCTGGAGTCCCCTTGTCCAGCTTGGTCTGCTGTACCTTGGTGGGCTGCCCTCCTCCTACTCATCCCCTCTGGTTGTCAAGGCTGGCTTCCTCCCCAGACTGAAGGGCTGTGTCTCCCTCTTAGAGGTCAGTAAACATGAAGAACTTTATGAGAAGGAAAGTTGCCATTATCCAAGATGGGAAAAGAACATGATCTTGAAATTATTTTTGGGGGATCTTCAGATACTTTATAGATCATGGGTTTCAGGAGTTCCTAAAAATAAAATCAACAGTAGTTTTATAGTAAAATTCATCTTTGTACATCTCAGTAATGTACCAGTTACCAATATTTGAAATTTTCTTAATTTCTGATCACTTTTTTTTTGTGGGCAATGTACAGCTTATAAAAATGCAATATATATTGAATATATATTGAAACGTTGCCTGTGTTGTGTGTACACACTATTTTTTTTTTTATTTATTTGTTTTTATTTTATTTATTTATTTATTTTTTGGGGGGGGGGCAGGGAGGGAATTGTATGATAGACTTTTCTTGTGCACATTACCAGGTGAATGGCCATGAAATGGACATGTGGCTTGCTGGTGTGTCTGGAGAAAGAGTTCAAGAGTGTGGTACAGCTCCCTGTCCTCCCCAGTCATGCTACAATGGTGGTTCCTGCATTCCTGGCCCTGCCTTGTGGTCCTGCCAGTGCCCAAAAGGGTAAGACAAAATTGTGGATTAGAAACAGTTGCAAAGATCAAGGAGTTGATTTTCAGTACACATGTTTTGGATTATGTAAAGTTAGGATACAAGACTGACTGGTGTCACTGGGGCTGCTTAATACTTCTATGGATGGAGTTGCAAAACAGTAAAAGTAACAATTCGTTAAAAGAGCTACAAGAGTTCCAATCACAATAGAAAATATGATAAGGAAGAATTTTAATTTGTTATATTATGTATATCATAGTGTTACAACCAGGTTCAGCCCCTCTCATGGCTGCTTGGATCAGCCTCCCTAAGCTACTTCCTATGTGAGCTTAGTGCAAGGCATAAATACAATGAATCCAGACCCCTGCTGGTTGTCTACAACTATCAAATCTCTGAGGCCACTACTCAGTTTCACCCACAGACCAAGAAAGAAATATAACAAACACCAACTCAATCCTCCAAGCTGGAAAGAATCAGTTGTCCACTTTCTAGGGGGACAGACAGCACAGACACTACACAGATTGAGGTATAAGATCTTATTGAACAACTGCCCACATCTAACAAAGTATTATATGCTTTGGCCAGGCAACAATATATCTATCTTCCAGAAGACAGACTCCCACCTCCTATTAAATTGGTGGAAATGCAGGGAGAATGTAGACAGTTGTAGCCCAGTGCAAATTATGATATAATCCTGATTCCAGGCAAGCACAGCCACAAAAATGTGACATCCAGATACACATGATAAAACCACAACCGGACACTGCACTTAGGAGGAAACAAGGGGGCAGGAGGAGAGGACAGTGCCTGCTCCCATCAAAATAATAGATACAACAACAAGAAAATATAATACTGTGCATGGAATCCTCTTCCATCACAGGTGTAGCTGTAAGACAAGTCACAAACGCTCTCTCTCAAATATCAGGCTTCCTTCAGATTCCGGCCTCCTGTAGGGATTTATATGTTATAGAATAACAATAATAATAACAGGCATTATATATCAAAAAACCTACCCTTACTTACCTACCTACCCTTACTATAAAATATAACCCTCCCTAAGTATGCCTTTGCCTGGACTCTCCAAACAGCACGCCCTCTCTCTCTCTTGTATCTCACCGGCTACTGACACAGAGGCACCCATGTCCCTCTGGGGACTGTGGGCTGAATCTTATGACACAGGAGCTGGGGGAAAACTTGAGAACTGGGGTGAGGCTTGCTTCCTGTCATGCCACACACCCCATACTCAACACATCCCTCCCTCAAACTGAACACTATTTTACAAAAGCTCTAGAGACTCTATTTGGGAGGCTAGGTGGGAACAAACTATACTACTAGAAAGAGCAATCTCTCTGCCACATAATCTACTCCGTTAAACTTTCAAGAAGCAAAGGGAAATGGGAGAAATGGGTGGGGAAGATCAACTTTTTCATTATTATAAGTTTTACAGTAACTTCTTGGCTTGTGTGGCTACCCACCTGGGATGCCTCCATGTTCTGTACTCCCCCTTCTCTCTCTCTCTCTCTCTCTCTCTCTCTCTCTCTCTCTCTCTCTCTCTCTCTCTCTCTCTCTCTCTCTCTCTCTCTCTCTCTCTCTCTCTCTCTCTCTCTCTCTCCTCTTTGTTCTGTTTGTTTTTCTTTTTTCTCTTATTTATCTCACTATGTGCAGCAATAGTCATGCCAAAAATTTTTATCAATAATTTACAGTTTCATCTTTATTGCCAGTTAAGTGTTACCATAAAAATATATATTTACTACTGTATTTGGAGAAAATATCTTTCTTCAGGTACCAGGGAGAGCTGTGTGAGCATGCTGAGTGTGAGGGAGTTACTGGTCCCTGTCACAGTGGCAGGTGTGTTCCCACTGTCCACAGCTTTGTCTGCCTCTGCTCTGGTCAGCGACATGGTCTTTATTGCGAGTTGGGTAAGGAATATTTCCAACAGGAAGTGGTAAGATAGTGAAAAAAATGAGAGAAATTTAATACACAACAGGCACTGCATCTTTTGTCATTATATCTTTTGTAGATGAAGAAGTATTTCCTCAGAAAGTGTTGTGGAGCTCCCATCCTACAGTGGCAGTGTGGCCGGCTACAGCTCTTACTCCTCGTACAGGATTGACCATGATATAAGACATACTTTGGCCTTAAGGTGCGCTAATTATTCTTTCCTTATTCATATGTTCATCTTATTGTATAAGTAAATAGAATATATACATTTATATATAGTACTCATATAGAACATATTAGTATTATGAAAACAGGTATAGAGCAAGTGCAGTAGTGTAATGAATACTCTAATTACTCAATAATTTATTTGCAGTGTATGAAATAGCAACTTTATAGTGAAGTGAAGGTGTAAAGCATTGGTGAATATATTAAAGGATCCTACAGTACCTTAACAAATTATGTTACCTGAAAATAGATGATGCAAGGCAGTGAAACCAAAGTTATGAGGTGTGAATTTCCTGTGGGTATTATTTTTTTAGGATATCATTGATGATAACAGACTTCTTCCACAGATTACATTTCAGTACACCAACACTGCAACAGGTAGGATTGATGGCATACATTGGCAACAGCATGAGGGCCTCTGTCCGGGATTTCCTGGCCCTCAGCCTGGTACGTGGACACTTGATGCTGACGTGGGACCTTGGAGCTGGTGAGTTTTGTGTTTCCTTGAAGTAGAAATTGGTTCTGTGACTTTTACAATTGTTGCAGATCATTCTTTGACATTTTCTAATGAGGATTTCTTGTAGTAATTGACAAAAAAACCTGAATAAGTATAAAAAAATTTATATACTTATGAAAGAGCAGAAAATTTATCTCCATGTTGATAAAAACTTGCTTAATGCCCAAGTTATGACTTATTATACACTATGTGATCCTGTTTTTTGTGCACTGAAAACAATTAGTCAACCGTTTACTATGATAGCCCTGTTATTTAGGAAAACTATATGTAAACAAGAAAAATGTAATAAGTAAGTCATATATAACTCAAATTTATTTTTGTACTCTTATATACCAGCCTGGCATCCTCACAAGGTGGGGGCAGGTAGCCAAGATAAAGTTCCTATGTAAAGTAAAATTAGAGAGAGTTTTGCCTAATCCCTTTTTCAAATGAAAGAATGAAGATTGAACTTAAAGCACAGACAAAGATACATAACAGTGGACTTGGCTTTTTATAACAATAATCTGATACTTACCAATGGATTGTGTGTCTGGTAAGCACTTAGTAATGATGGTGTAATGAGCATTTAGAATCATGAAGTAAATCTTAAAATGACTGAATCTTAAGGGCCCCATACATGCTCAGGTGGTCTGTCTGGCTGCCTGCGCAAACCAGGACTGTTCAGGCAAAACTGAGCATGTATGTGACGTTGAGGCGGCCTGTGCAGGCTGCCAGAGAGGCTGCCTCACAAATCTGTAGCTGACAGGTTGGCTCCATCCAGCCAGCATCTGGTCAGGCCTGTTTGAGCGTGTATGGGCACTTGAGCTAGCCTTCAGGCCACATCTCTCAGTACAGCACTCGGCAGCTTACCGTGAACACGTCTGCCACACTCAAAACTTTCAGCTTTTGAGGTTTGATATAGAAGGAGTTAATTTTTTTTAATGAATATGAAAAAAATATTCATCAATTCTATTAATATATCTAGTAGCACAAAGAAATGGGAGTTATGGCGACACATCTGAATATTTAGCAGCATATTTTAAAGGATAATATGCTAAAAAATATCATTACATTTAAATTAAGCAGTATGAGGGAGACTGTCAGCTTTCTATGCTCAGAAGCAGTTCACATCTTCATCAAACATGGAAAGAAGTTACTTTTTTATATTATTACAGAAAGAAGTTACTCTTTCTCATCTTCTTGGTGTTCTGTAATAACTTGTAGGCCACTGCAACAACTTCAATCGCAAGTAGGCCTAATTCTTCCGTATCCATGGGAGAGGCCATGATCTTCACTCCATGGTGTCTTGCTAGAACTGAGCTGTTGCCTTGAGGCAGGGCTGAATAGAGTGTGAGGTGACAGGCTGGCCAATCCAGCTGGCTGTTCTGGCTGATAGTATATTGGGTCCTGTACATATGCTTGCTGTTTAATTCTTACAGTACACTGATATTTCACAGTAATGCATAGTTCTAGATTATTTGTGCACCTGCTGTTTAGAATAACAACACCTACATGTATTCATTGAATTTTTATGGAATGGATTGTGAAGGTGTCATGGGATGGGAGATGGGTTATTTCAATGACATTCACTTCTGTACACAACCAGAAAAAAGAAAAAAAAATCTAGATAAACAGGAATTGTTAACATTTGTTGAGGAAAGATTCCTGACTTCCACAGGTCCACGAAGGATAGTAACACTGGAGCCCCTAGACCACACACTGCACACACATTCTGCTCTTGTTGGTCGGCAGGGGCGCTGGGCCTGGTTTGTGGTGGATGGCCAGAAGAATGTCTCTGCCAAAGCTCCAGGGTTCCTCTCATCCCTCAACACAAATAACCTTATTTACATTGGTTAGTACACACTTATTTTGTTTCCCTGATCCTTCTTTTTTATATAGACATGTATGTTTTTATTGTTTCTTCTTCACACACACACACACACACACACACACACACACACACACACACACACACACACACACACACACACACACACACAGTAAATACACTAATGATTATGTATTTTATGAGCCTTCTCAATGAAAAAAAATCTTTATAAAAAACTAGTATTAATTGTGATTAGATATCAAAATATGAAGAAGCAAAGTTGCAATGTAATGATCAAGAATTTCCAGTTTTAGTATTCTGTTATTTAATAATTTCTGAAATATTTGATTTTAAAACAGGAGGTCATCCATCTTGGAACATGAGTCACCTCCCAGCAGACATGTGGCGTCACAGTGGCTTCCATGGCTGTGTCTTTGACCTGCGGGTGGCCAAGTCTCCAGTAGGGCCCTGGACTGCTGTTAGAGTGGCCGCTACCTTTAATGTACAGGAGTGTGGCAGGGATCCATGCCAAGCCAATCAGAAGCCTTGCCACAATGGAGGTACCTGCATTGCCCTCGGTGCCACTTTCAGGTTAGCCAATTACAATAAAGCTTCCATGAGTCAGCATAATAGAGACCAAGCCTTATTAAAGTTTTGACATGTGAAATATCACCAACAACCCTAGGAAATCCCTCCTGCAGGATCAGCCTCTTCAGTTTCATCCCCTTCCTCCTTCTAGAGCAGTGATTTTCAACCTTTTCTGGTCATTACCCCACTTTTCATACATGACCCTCATCCATGGCTTGCCATGGGACTGTCTACAGTCCAACACTCATTAGGTCCATGTAAAAATCACTTTAAGTAAATAAATTTCTGCTTCTCTTTGGTAAGTCTCATATACTGTACTTATTAAGATGTTACTAGAGAAGTGATGTAATGCACATAAGAGTTTGCATCCCTAGAGAGTATTTTAAAAACTATAATTTGCAAAAAAGCTATTTTAAGTCAAATGTAGAGTGGTCTGTGCTTCAGCTTAGGGCCACTACATTTTGTTATGTAGACCCCAAGTTGGAAACCACTAAGAACCTTCCCCTGCACCTTGCTCTGAGGACATCACACTAAGAAGGACTGTTGGTTCTGGTTGAAGGTCAGGAGGTTTAGCTTTTTGCAGCAGTACCTCCCTGATGCAGCTTTGTTTATGGTTTCTTTTTGTAGTCCGATCCCTCTTGTTTCTCCCAAATATATTTCACACCTAACCTATAATTACTAAAGAAATACTGTAATAAGTGCCTATTCTTCTTTGCAATAGTGTTATTGTCCAACTCACTGGTGTTCTAGTGTAGCTGGGAGTTGAGCTAGAATAACAATACATAAACTCCCACTAGGCAAGGGTGGTGGCCCATGTGTGTTCATTGCACTGGATACAGCACTGGCTACAGCTCACACACCTGTTGCTCCATCTTGTCTTGCCCCATGTCCCCATATCGCAAAAGAGAAATATTTTTTCCACTGTGTCCTAGCAGTTCCATGAATGTGACTCCATGCCCAGAAGACTGTTCCTACCACATTGCTTGTTTGGGTGCTGGATGCCCCAGGCTCACCACCCACAGATACATTCATGGCTCTGGATGGCAGCATTATATGCAAGGGAGGATTCATCTTTGTGAATTCCTCCCAGTGCATGTTTATTTCCTCATCTGAAGGGGAATCACACACCCCAGAGGGTGCCAGGTGTGAAATCCCTAGCCACCTGTGTGAAGGCAGTGAAAAATCATGCCATCCTGGGTCATCGTGTCAAACCCTCACATCATGGTTAGTTACAGGGGATCAATCTCATCCCAGTCATTATTATGACAGTATAATCAGAGGGTTTTACTTTTGAGGAATCAAACTTAACATGTTGCTCCACATTACTACCATAATCACTTTCAAATTTTAACACTCAATAGCACTAATAGTCAAACTTTTTGACTGAGTACTGCACTTATTAGGAGTGGAGCAAACTGGCTCATATTTATGCTTAGCCATGCACTGAATGAGGGCAAATTGCCTCTGTCCATCATCTTTGCTATATGTGTACTGGCAGAGGGAAAAGTGGTAGAGAGCACCTTTGTAAGTGTTGATAAATAATGTTCAAAACATTTCCTGCCCATTTCAGTTTGATTTAAGGAAAGAAATCATATGATACAAATATGTGTCACCAGTTGATTCCCTGAGCCATACATTGGCACATCACCCACTCCTTAGGAATTAATACAAACAGCATCTACATTCTCAGATGTGAGTGCTCTTTGGGGTGGAAGGGTGCCAGGTGTGAAATCCCTAGCCACCTGTGTGAAGGCAGTGAAAAATCATGCCATCCTGGATCATCGTGTCAAACCCTCAAATCACTTGAAAGGGAGACACCATCTTGCCTTTGTCACTTGGGCAGGACAGGTACACTCTGTGATCAAGGTAATTATATGCTATTTTGACTTATAAATATGCATTTTTAAGTCTCAAGATTTAGGATGTGGCCAGTATGTAGAAGCTAGATTCCTCTGAATCCTGTAACTAAGCTAGAATAAGGCAAAAATTACTTGCTTTCTGTCATAACTTCAGAGAAGCTTCTGTGACTATGTATTGCCTTCAGTAGATAAGAAATATGTTGTGTCAGAAAGGGACAAAACTTTATCCTCTACAACTTACAGCTACTTTACATATAATACATGTGGAATATCTGCAGGAGTGAGGGAGAGCAGGTACATGTGAATGAGATACGGCATGTAGTTCACAGGTTATGGCTCTAATTCTGTGTGGTTAAATACAGAAATTCTTGCTTAGAAACTTGATATTTATGAAGTTAAATACATTCAGTATCTTTGAGGATGATTAGTAATTGACTAGACACTGGTTGATTTGTCAAGCTTTCATAATAAACTTTGATTTGTATCTTCAAAACATTTTAGGCATCCAGAAATATCTTACCTACTACCAAATAGCAAGCTTGGTATGCCTGGTGTAATGGTGCTCTTGGCTAGGGAAGAGAAAGAAAGCAAATGATATACATGAGAGATATTACTTCATTAACTTTTATGTACTTACCTTTACATGCTACTTGAAAATTCATATGATTACACTGCACATGAACTTATCTATTAGGAAATACATATACTTTTGTGGGATCCTCTACATAGATTGGGTGCCTAAGCTGGCTCACATCTTAACACACCTTAAAGATCCTGAGCATCAATCTAAGGTCAAGCAGACAAATTGGGTTTGCTTTCTTTTATTCTGTATATTGCATTTCTAAATTTCTAAGTAACTTATGATATTTTTTGCAGCCATGAATATCACAGACCTTCAGTTCTCTGGCGAAGGGTCTTACACCAGCCTTCCAGCCACCAGAAGTCTCCGTCGGGAATCCCACATCACAATGTCTTTCAAGCCAGCCTCTCCTAATGGTATTTTGTTTCTTGCATTGCCTGTGAGAAACTCTGGAGATTTCATGGCCCTTGTGCTTGTCAATGGCACTTTACAGTTTACCTTTTATCTTGGTGAGTATTATAAAAGAATCTAGATTTGTCTTGACTTAAGTATCTGATAAAAGGAGGTAGTTTCTGATGACTTTCAGAGGAAAAAAATTATCAGTACACATCAGATATCATTTGTTGTAGTGTTATTTATTTATTTATTTATTTATTTTTATATATTTATTTATTTATTTATTTTTTTTTTTTTTTTTTTGTGTGTGTGTGTATGTGTGGATTCAGTAAGGAAAGATTTTTTTATTGATGACTTATTTCATCTCTATTGACTAAATTTTTTTAGCTTATAATAAGGACAAATCAGTATGAGAATATGTATATATTTTGTAATTGAACACATTTACAATTTTTTTATTTTCATGTCTTTCCACAACATATTTCCTCATTATATGTTTTAAAAATTTGTTCACTATTGATGGAATATAGTCCATAAGTATTTCCATGATAAAGCCTCAATAATTGTACAGTAATGGTAGAGGTTATAAGAAGTAATTGATTTTTTCTCTCATAGACTCAGTAGTAACAGAGTGGCATCATCTCATTACTGAAAATGTGAAGGGCAACACTGATAAAATATTTATGTATTTATCTTTTTCTATAAGGGCACCTCCCATAGGTGACTGCCTTAGGTGATCACCTACCACAGCAGCAACAGAACAGTCAGAAAGAAAACTTGAGATGAAGTTACAGTGAGGAGGATAGAAGTGACAGGAGGGTAGTTTGGAAATTGAAGCTTTCTGCATGACACTATCATCTCTGTTTTTTGCTCTGCACACAAAAATGGGTCCCTCACATGGAAGTTATAGTCATTCCATGGAAAGTCAGAATAATACCTCCCCAGGTTCTTCTATTAAAGAAGGTAAAATGTCAAAGGCACCTCTGCTTTGGAGGATCCTGAAAAGGAATTGAAGCAATAGGACAAAATAAAGATATTAGGTTGTGATCAGAGGACCCCAATGGAAAAGACAGAGCGACAGAAAAAAAATATTAGGATTAGAGGTTAGGAAATGGTCAATAATGTTGGGCATATCTAAAAGATGGTCAGGAATGTGGGTAGGATGCTGCACTAATTCCTCAGAGTTGTGGAGGTTAGCAAACTTAAAGGCTAGTTCACCAGGCTGGTCAGTGAAATGAAATCCTGTGCTGTTGATGATCACTGAAATCTCCAAAAAATGGCAATATCCACATAGGGGAAATAAGTCAGGATGTGTTGCACTTCGGAAGTTGATTAGTTAAAGAATTTTTTATTGTTAGAGTTGAAGGAGAGATGTACAGCATAGATGAATTTTGTTTTGAGAGTGACTTTGAAGTTATAACCAGGAAAATTCTGAACACTCAAAAGCATGGACATGATAACAAGTTATTATTATGCACATAGACATAACATCCAGCTTTGGATTGAAGGTAAGGATA
The DNA here is from genome assembly GCF_035594125.1 of Scylla paramamosain. NCBI lineage: Eukaryota > Metazoa > Arthropoda > Malacostraca > Decapoda > Portunidae > Scylla > Scylla paramamosain. The sequence continues at coordinate 26,705,888 of NC_087151.1, read as the reverse complement.
GAGAAAGTAGGAGGGCACAGAGAAGAGATTGCTGTCAGTAGCCTGAGACACATGTGCTTCACTGAGAAAATGAAGTTTAGGAGAGGAAAGGTGATGTTCCACATATTGAAAATTAAAAATGACAACATGCATATTGCATTGTATTAAAATAAACAAGTTAGTAGACTTTAAAAATGAGGTTACATTAATTAATTAGCAATTTATACACTTCCAATGCAGGAAAAAGATTTCCCCCTGTGGCTAGGAGGAATTAAACCATATACCATACTGGCTTAGGGAATCTTGGTGTGATTGCTAGATTGCTAGGTCACGACTCACAGTTTGCTTGCTTATGTCCTGCTTATTCTCTGCTAATAAACAGAGGCATCTCAATCCAAGACCTTTTTGTTATGAATCAAGCATGCTAAGTGCTTCGTCACTGAGTTGCCCAGGATGAAGTAGCTAAGAGTCAATCAGGTTACATACACTCCCTCAAAATCTACAGAGGTTATGGGGACATAGACCTTCACAAATAGTGAATTTCTGTGAATATTTAGTGTTCCACTGAAGAAGACACTGAGTCATTCCCCACATACACTGTACCTGATGAGTGTTGGTGGGATTAGAGGGTAGCATGAGGTGACAGCCTTTCTTGCTCTACTTTGCTGGCTCATAGACAAAGGTTAAAGTTGAAATTAGAAAAAATATTGCACTGAACCTTTATGTTGAGAGAAATATGACGACTGCCAATCTCAGCTTCTCATCTCTGTCATATTCAACATTTGAATATCTACTCCATTATTTGTACTTTCTTGGTTGGAAATCATTTATGTCTTCAGTTGTATGGTCACTAACTTTCTCATTCAATTTTGCTGACTCATGGATAAGGATTGAAGTAAAAAAACACAAGTAAGCATACAAGTGCCCTAGGTAAAGAATCTATAAGTAGAGAACCTGCAAATACAGATGTAGCAGCGTATTTGAATAAGTTATCTTGCTAATGTATATTAATGTAACTTATTTATTTCAGGAAGAGACTATCTCTTTCTATGCCAAAGCTATCATAACACTACATTTTTTTTTCTTGTTCTCTATCTTCCTTTCCCTCCCTGCATTCATCCAAACACCCAAGGCTTGCATGCTCCTGGACTAGTCATGCTACATTCTGAGGCCATGGCAAAGTTGGGTGAGTGGCAGACTGTGACAGTATCAAGAGTGGAAGGCACTGGCTCAATGACATTCCATGGCCACACAATTCGGTCTGTTTCTCCAGCACCAACCCATTCTGCAGCCCTGCTTGATATTCACACTGAAGTGTTCATAGGTCAGTTTTTGGATCTGCTGAAAAATACTGGTAATTTCTGAACATAATTTCCCCAACTTTGAGTGTTGTGAGGCAGATTTGTGTCCCTTCATGCAGGTGGAGTGCCAGACTACTCAGTGGTGCCTCTTGGTGCAGCACCTGAAGAGGGACTGGTAGCCTACCAAGGCTGCATTAGACAGGTTAGTTCTCATTCTACACCTCATACAGTGTATTGCCAGTTACATTGGACATACCTGTTACTAGTTAAGTTAGGAAATCAAGCAGGCTTCACTTTTAGTGCATTGCTGAAAGTTGCGTCACCATGCACAACAACTTAACTTGTTCTCACGCTCACACTCTTCAGTCTTCTGAATTTTCAGCATCTGGCATAGACTGTTGTCATTTGGTTTTGCTGACAGATCATCATAAATGGAATAGAACATGACCTGCGTGTTCCTGATGGGGAACTTTTACGTGGAGTTGGGCTGGGAGATTGTGATGGCACCCCATGTGGACATCAGGTCTGTCTCCATGGCGGCACCTGCACACCAGCTGGTGACACATTTGTCTGCACATGTACTCAGGTATGTCAGATCTTTGTATAACACATGCAGGTGCATAAAGTTGGTAGTGGCTAGGTTGCCAGCACATGAAAATAGTGGACAGAGTTCTGCTCTTGCATCATGCCTGTGATGCCAGTTTTTCTTCTCATCAGATAGTTTTCAATTATTGTGTATTTTAAGCATCCATATGTCAAGTTTAAAATTATTGCATATTTTAAGCATCCATACATCATAGACACCATGCATCTGAGTGCAATTCCAGTCTTATGAGGCAGTTAGAGATGCCATTGTACAAACATATGCTAGTTACACCACAGCCTGTAGCTGACCAGAATCCTTAACTAGAAACTTGGAAGTAGTATGTACTTAGAAAATACACTCGTAAAGTGTTTTGTCCTTCCTCAGAATTACTTAGGGAGAAGGTGCCAACTGCCTCGAGCCTGCCTTAATCACCAGTGCATTAATGGTGCTGCCTGCATCCCCATTGATGAGCCCCTTGGAAGGCAGAAACGCCTACAGAAATCTCTAGGCAGTTCCACAATCTCTTCAACAACGTACATGTTTTTTGATAGACCAGATGGTGACTGGCCTGAAGAAGTAGTAAAGACTTATATCAAAGAAGACTCTAAAATACAAAAAGAGGGAAGAAATGAGTCTGCTAATGAAAAAAAAAGTGTTATTGGAGAAATGTTTGTTACAGGAAATGAAGATCTGAGTAGATTTAGGGAAGAAAGAAAAAAAGGCCAGAACATGAGAAAAACAGAAAAAGACTCAAACAAAAAGGGGCTAATAAAGAAAAGAGAAGTGAAGGGAGTTAATGATCATTATCGATGCCTGTGTCCCCCAGGATATTATGGCATACATTGCCAGACAGGTTAGTGATATGATACATGGCCACTACTCTTATGAATTTGCCCTCCCTCTGCTTCACTGCCTAAGCTTCATTTTAATTATTGTTCAGTTATATTCAGAATATAATACTATCTACTCTTTCATCTCTTTCAATGATAAACTAGGTGAAGCTTTCTGATTTTGTTTCTTCACCTTTTGATGACTGACTATTCCAAGAGAACATCAGGGCACCCAAAACTCACGTGGCCAATCTGACGACAACTTTTCTAATCTTTTTTGGGGATTAATAAAGTAGGAATTTTATTTTTAGCTATTGTAGCCCTCTATCAATATTCTTTTCTTTATTGAGAAAATGCAAATTAAGTACACAAGAAGATGTGTTGATGTAATTAAGGAATAAGGAATATTGTAATAATGTTTGTTTCTGTTTTCATGTTGATGTAATCAAGAAATAAGCAATACTGTAATGATGCTAGTTTCTATTTTCATAATTGTCTGTCACAATTTGATATTTTTGTTTTATTATTTTCATTGCTAGATATTAATCTTTAGGATGCAATGTCTTAGAGGTAAGAGCAGTTCATGTTAAGAGAAGTGACCTAAAAACTACTTAGTATATCATTTCTAATATTACAATATTTTCGTGTGGCCTCTTTAACTGGTAAACTTTCCTGTACTAGCTGGTGGCTGGGGAGGTGACAGCCTGGGCGCCAAGTTCAGTGGATACAGTTTTGGGGTGGTGGGCAGTGGAGGGCAGCATGGCTCTCCTACTCCTAACTTGGATTCCTTTGCACTTAACTTCACCACCTCAGCCCTCCATGGACTCCTTCTATGGCGTGGACAGGTAAGTGTGTGCTCACATTTGCAGTACAGCAGCTTTGCAATCCAGTCACCAGTGATGGAGTGTTCATATTCTGTATTCATGCTGAAATAATTGCATTTTTTTTTTTTTTTTTTTTTTTTTTTTTTTTTTTTTTTTTTTTATGTAGGAAGGACACTGGCCAAGGGCAACAAAAATCTAATAAAAAAAATGCCCACTGAAATGCCAGTCCCATAAAAGGGTCAAAGCAGTGGTCAAAAATTGGTGGATAAGTGTATTGAAACCTCCCTCTTGAAGGAATTCAAGTCATAGGAAGGTGGAAATACAGAAGCAGGCAGGGAGTTCCAGAGTTTACCAGAGAAAGGGATGAATGACTGAGAATACTGGTTAACTCTTGCGTTAGAGAGGTGGACAGAATAGGGGTGAGAGAAAGAAGAAAGTCTTGTGCAGCGAGGCTGCGGAAGGAGGGGAGGCATGCAGTTAGCAAGATCAGAAGAGCAGTTAGCATGAAAATAGCGGTAAAAGACAGCTAGATATGCAACATTGCGGCGGTGAGAGAGAGGCTGAAGACAGTCAGTTAGAGGAGAGGAGTTGATGAGACGAAAAGCTTTTGATTCCACCCTGTCTAGAAGAGCAGTATGAGTGGAACCCCCCCCAGACATGTGAAGCATACTTCATACATGGACGGATAAGGCCCTTGTACAGAGTTAGCATCTGGGGAGGGTGAGAAAAACTGGCGGAGACCTCTCAGAACACCTAACTTCATAGAAGCTGTTTTAGCTAGAGATGAGATGTGAAGTTTCCAGTTCAGATTATAAGTAAAGGACAGACCAAGGATGTTCAGTGTAGAAGAGGGGGACAGTTGAGTGTCATTGAAGAAGAGGGGATAGTTGTCTGGAAGGTTGTGTCGAGTTGATAGATGGAGGAATTGAGTTTTTGAGGCATTGAACAATACCAAGTTTGCTCTGCCCCAATCAGAAATTTTAGAAAGATCAGAAGTCAGGCGTTCTGTGGTTTCCCTGCGTGATATGTTTACCTCCTGAAGGGTTGGACGTCTATGAAAAGACATGGAAAAGTGCAGGGTGGTATCATCAGCGTAGGAGTGGAAAGGACAAGAAGTTTGGTTTAGAAGATCATTAATGAATAATAAGAAGAGAGTGGGTGACAGGACAGAACCCTGAGGAACACCACTGTTAATAGATTTAGGAGAAGAACAGTGACCATCTACCACAGCAGCAATAGAACGGTCATAAAGGAAACTTGAGATGAAGTTACAGAGAGAAGGATAGAAACCGTAGGAGGGTAGTTTGGAAATCAAAGCTTTGTGTCAGACTCTATCAAAAGCTTTTGATATGTCCAAGGCAACAGCAAAAGTTTCACCAAAATCTCTAAAAGAGGATGACCAAGACTTAGTAAGGAAAGCCAGAAGATCACCAGTAGAGCGGCCTTGACGGAACCCATACTGGCGATCAGATACTCGTAGAAGGTTGTGAAGTGATAGATGTTTAAGAATCTTCCTGTTGAGGATAGATTCAAAAACTTTAGATAAGCAGGAAATTAAAGCAATAGGACGGTAGTTTGAGGGATTACAACGGTCACCCTTTTTAGGAACAGGTTGAATGTAGGCAAACTTCCAGCAAGAAGGAAAGGTAGATGTTGACAGACAGAGCTGAAAGAGTTTGACTAGGCAAGGTGCAAGCACGGAGGCACAGTTTCGTAGAACAATAGGAGGGACCCCATCAGGTCCATAAGCCTTCCGAGGGTTTAGGCCAGCGAGGGCATGGAAAACATCATTGCGAAGAATTTTAATAGGTGGCATGAAGTAGTCAGAGGGTGGAGGAGAGGGAGGAACAAGCCCAGAATTGTCCAAGGTAGAGTTTTTAGCAAAGGTTTGAGCAAAGAGTTCAGCTTTAGAAATAGATGTGATGGCAGTGGTGCCATCTGGTTGAAGTAGAGGAGGGAAAGAAGAAGAAGCAAAGTTATTGGAGATATTTTTGGCTAGATGCCAGAAATCGCGAGGGGAGTTAGATCTTGAAAGGTTTTGACATTTTCTATTAATGAAGGAGTTTTTGGCTAGTTGGAGAACAGACTTGGCATGGTTCCGGGCAGAAATATAAAGTGCATGATGGAAGGCTTAAGTACCTTTTGTGGGCCACCTCTCTATCATGTATAGCATGAGAACAAGCTGTGTTAAACCAAGGTTTAGAAGGTTTAGGACGAGAAAAAGAATGAGGAATGTATGCCTCCATGCCAGACACTATCACCTCTGTTATGCGCTCAGCACACAAAGATGGGTCTCTGACACGGAAGCAGTAGTCATTCCAAGGAAAATCAGCAAAATACCTCCTCAGGTCCCCCCAACTAGCAGAGGCAAAACGCCAGAGGCACCTTTGCTTAGGGGGATCCTGAGGAGGGATTGGAGTGATAGGACAAGATAAAGATATGAGATTGTGATCGGAGGAGCCCAACAGAGAAGAAAGGGTGACAGCATAAGCAGAAGGATTAGAGGTCAGGAAAAGGTCAAGAATGTTGGGCGTATCTCCAAGACAATCAGGAATACAAGTAGGGTGTTGCACCAATTGCTCTAGGTCATGGAGGATAGCAAAGTTATAGGCTAGTTCACCAGGATGGTCAGTGAAGGGAGAGGAAAGCCAAAGCTGGTGGTGAACATTGAAGTCTCCAAGAATGGAGATCTCTGCAAAAGGGAAGAGGGTCAGAATGTGCTCCACTTTGGAAGTTAAGTAGTCAAAGAATTTCTTATAGTCAGAGGAGTTAGGAGAGAGGTATACAGCACAGATAAATTTAGTATGAGAGTGACTCTGTAGTCATAGCCAGATGGTGGAAAACTCGGAAGATTCAAGAGCGTGGGCACGAGAGCTGGTTAAGTCATTGCGCACATAAACGCAGCATCCAGCTTTGGATCGAAAATGAGGATAGAGAAAGTAGGAGGGAACAGAAAAGGGGCTACTGTCAGTTGCCTCAGACACCTGAGTTTCAGTGAGGAAAAGAAGATGAGGTTTAGAAGAGGAGAGGTGGTGTTCTACAGATTGAAAATTAGATCTTAGACCGCGAATGTTGCAGAAGTTAATGAAGAAAAAGTTGAGGGGGTGTCAAGACACTTAGGGTCGTCGACAGAAAGGCAGTCCGACCTGGGGACATTTATGGTCCCCTCCCCAGATGGGGACTCCGAGGCTGGTGTAGGAGTCGCCATGATGATTTTAAAATTTTTGAGTGAAGGGTGTGTGTGTTATTAAGTGCTTGTAGGTTTGTGTGGAGGAAGAGAGTTGTCTTTAGAGGGCAGGCTGTGACTGCCCCCTTGTGTTGTGAGACACAAAGGGAAACGTTCAGTGAGGTCATGGCTGGGTTTAATGATAAGTTCACAGCACCCCCTGAACAGTGCTTTAGAGTCTCACTGGGAGTAATTATCGTTTTGGCAGGTGTCTACTGCCTCCTCCTATAGTTGATGTTGAAGTATTCCTATTTGCATTTGAATACTTTGGAAAACATTTGTATTCTCTGAATAATTTGACAGATACATAATCCACTGTTTAGTATCAGAGATAATAGTCATTCCTTTCAATTTCTTTCTGGGTGGATGTGTGTAGTATAGGTTTACAGGCTGTGGCTGGGCTGTTCTCAAAACCTGACTGTTGATATTTACCCATGAATTACCATAGCATTGTCTAGGTTGAGACACACTTATTGTTGGATTTATTCTCTATTGTTCTATTCTTTCTTGGATGTTATACTTAATGTGCTCCAGTGTCTTACAGAGGTTACAATGAATTCACTGTCCATGCTTACTGTGTACTAGATAGTGTAAACAGTGTGATGATAACCATTACAGTTGCCACAACCTTAATGAACCTGACACCAGAGCGAATGTTTGAGTAGACTCAGTAGCACCTAGGCTGTAGTAAACAGAGGGTTTTATGTTCACCAAGTGCAGAGACAAATTGCAGCTTTATTTTGCTTCCTCACATGCTCTTAACATGCCCAAAATGAGCACAAGCAAAGAAAAACTTAGGGAGATAATAATTTTCTACAAAGCTGCCCATGACCGCCCATTTGTTGCAAATCAAACAGGAGTTAAGCTGTACAGAGTTAGCAGCTGGGAGTTGAGAAAGATTGGCAGAGACTATTCAGAATTTGCAAAGTATGGTTATGTTATAATGAAAGCAAATGTAATATGGATAGCTATGAGTGTATCACAGTGAATTAAGAAAGAATTTATCCCCTATGGTACAGGTGGAGGCACCAGGTGAAGATTACCTGGGAGTGGGTCTTGAGGGTGGCCGGGTGAAAGTTGTTTGGCACCTGGGTGGTGGCAGCCTGGGACATCTCCTTGTGAAAGGTGAGCTACAGACTGGGAGTGTCACTAATGTGTCCTTCATTAGTAAAAATGCTCATTCTTAAACAGATTATTGATTGATTTCTCTGCTTTAAAAATTCTTCCTCAGAGCCACATCCTAAGTCTTCCTTGGTCTACCATTTCATACTCTACCCTCTTGTGTTTAACATACTTTACCTCTGATGCTTCACAATCATAACATGGCAGTCAACAGAAGCTCACCACAGTGTGCCAGTGTGTACCTTTGACATATGTGATTTATCCTGAGATGAAAATATGTGTAAACACTATAGAAAATTAAATGTATTGCATGCATGACTACTGTATGGATACATCAGTGGATTTTCACTAGGTAAGCACACACACACACACACACACACACACACACACACACACACACACACACACACACACACACACACACACACACACACACACACACACACACACACACACACACACACACATATTAACAAGATAACAGGTGAAACTCTCAGCCTACTAAGAAACATAAAAGTTGCCTATGCTTATCTGGATATAGAAATGATGAGGAAAATAATCACCACAATGATACGTCCAAGATTAAAATACACAGTGGTAATTTGGTCACCACATGAAAAAAAGCACATAAGAAAGTTGGAAGGAATACAGAGAGTAGCAACAAAGATGATAACAGAATCGCAAGATTTGTCATATGAGGAATGACTTGCTAGAATGCAACTCCCAATCTTGGAAAAGAGACGAGAGAGAGGTGACTTGATTGCATTGTACAGATTGCTGAGTGGGATGGAAAAACTATATAGGAAACATCTCTTTATAATGAATGAAAGAGAAACAAGAGGACATGGAAGAAAACTAAAAGTAACCACTTGCAGAAGGGACGTAAAGAAGTTTAGCTTCCCTCATAGAAGCATAGAGGCATGGAATGGACTGGAAGAGGAAGTGGTGTGTGCTACAGATATTCATGACTTAAAGGAAAAGTTGGATAAAAACAGTTATGGAGATGGGACAGTATGAGCTTAGCTCCTCTCCTGTATGTCACAACTAGGTAAATACAACTAGGTAAATACACATACACACACACACACAGCTTGATTAATTTCTTTAAAATATAGTTGGGTGAGAACTCACACACTTAGATGCATGTGCAACTGGACAAATTTAAGTATGGAAACTGAACCACACAAGTATAACTCAGAACTTACACACTATAACTAGGTAAATACAAGTAAGGGAACTAGGTAAACACAGCTTCTTAACCACTAACACAATGAATATGTTCACTGCAGAAGCTGTGAGTGATGGTCAGTGGCATAGTCTGGTGGTTGTTCGCCATGGTATTGTTGTCACAACGTTCCTAGATGGCCATCCCCAAAAGGCTTCCTCATCTGGTACTTATACACAGCTTAACGACCCTCATGGACTTTTTTATATTGGTAAGTTTTTGCAGATAGAATCTGTTAACTTAGATTAAGTATTCTTATGAATGTCTTGCTGAATATGTACTGTTAGTATTTTGCAAGCTGTATATATACTCTAATATACAATGAAATCATATTTGATATTGCATTCAATAAGACAAAACCAAGTATGCCACATTTCTATAAATATTACAACAGGATCCCAAAGTGCTCATGAATCTGATTGATAAATGAGTGTGCATGTCATGCACTTCCAACTCCCTCTTAACCCACACCTGGTCCTTAGGTGAAAGTCCAGCAGAATCCTTGCCACACCTTAGCCACAGAGCAGTAGCTGTGACCAATGCCAACACACATGACATGCACCATTGAGTCATATTAACTCTGAGGACCTGACTTAGTATTATGAACTGCTTGATGTTTTGCTGTGGAATGGGAGAGCAATGGTGGTTTTGATGCACATGCTATCAACTTTTTTATTCAGTTGACTTAATTTGAAGCACTGAATAGATGCCACAAGTACATTTCAGTACACTCCTGCTGTGTTAAATGAAATATCAATGATGCTAGAAGAGGAAACATAAGTAGAAAGGGTGTGCAAATTATCAAGAAGCCATTGTAAGCATTACTGTCTCAGTTGTACAAAACTTTCTAAAAGTGATTTTTTTTTTTTTTGTTACAAGAGTTAAGAGTTAATGAGATGAAACGGCAAGATGTGTTTTGCAGTGCATGGGAGTGGTTACTACAATGTGGCTAGTTTGTGTGGTGGAAGGTGCTTTATCTTAGCCACTCCTTTTACAGGAATGTTAGCCTGGTATGTATTTATGTATGTATGTATGTGCATGTTATTACCTAATTGTATTTGTGTGTGTGTGTGTGTGTACACATACATATATGTATATATAGATAGGTATTTATTGACCACAAAATATCAATTACAAATATAACCCTCAGTGTGATCCATAGTAAGAAATCACAGCATTATAATACTGAAATGTAACAGTCAAGTATCATCTGGAAAGCATCAGACAAACTTATATCACCATGATGATGCCTGATACTGTGCTAACTAGTAAGACAAAATATTATTAGAACCATACCACAGACATTATGTTGACCATAGAGCACATAAATTAATACACAGATAAGGCAAACACACAAAACTGAAAAGCTAGATATTGCAAAAAGCTAACAAAACGAAGTTACTTAAAACGAACACATTAAAACCGTACCACACTGAGTACCATACCATAATACACAAATACACATACATAAACACAGTTAAAATAAACATATTAAAATCACAATAAAGATAATACATAAAATCATGAAATATGAATACATTAACACATAAAAAGCATAATACAGACAGTATATAAACTATAGTACAAACAAGTACAAGAAAACATACATACTAAAACAAAGCAGCCATACACATAAATTGTTATGGATGTGAACACTTTGTTGGGCATTTCCCACAAAGAAAAATAATTAATGATTATAATGATAATGATAATATAACAGTAATGATAATGCAGTTTCTCTGTAGTATCTCATATTTGTTCCAGGTGGCTTCCCTGGTGAAATACCTATAAAATATGGAAGTGAGGGACACTTCCAAAAACCTTTTGTGGGCTGCATGAGGGATGTGACAGTACACCAGAGCTCATACCCTATCAGGTTCTCTTCCCTATCTCAAGGACAAGATCTGCAGCCTTGCTCTTGAGGTTTGTGATTAATGTATAAAAAAACTTTAAAATAACTTATTTCAGTAATTGTAAACAAAAATATATCCCATGTTCAAAAGTATCAGATCTACAGGCTGGAAAGAATAAAAATACATACCTAAACACCTAAAGCCCTAATTCCCTTCAAAGTATACTCTTTGTGACTGTATGCATTTGTCCCAGCAGTCCTGCCATTGATGGAAGCATCTCTGAAAGGCTTCTTTTGAAATAACATACAAGTGTGATGTGTTCTGCATATTGTCTTCTCATGACTCGAATCAAATCCCTTTCATTGGCATTTTTAACTCAAGGAAGAGGCAAAAATCACAAAGAGCTATAATGAAAAAGTAAGGAACCTGTCAAACCACAGGAATATTGTTTTAGCTAAGAAAGTCTGAATCAAATGTGAAGAAAGGACAGATACATTGTCAAGATGTAGCTGCCAAGTTCCAGCTGCCTACAGCATCACAAAGATGATAGATAACTTCCAGATAATATTCTTTTTGTAATGCTCTGTCCTTGTGGTGTGCACTCATGATGCCTAACCCTGTGAGAGTAAAAAAAAATCAAGAGAGAGAGAGAGAGAGAGAGAGAGAGAGAGAGAGAGAGAGAGAGAGAGAGAGAGAGAGAGATGAGCAACATGATTTTCACATGCTTTGTGCTTGCTGTGGATTTTTCAGCCCTGGTGATACTGAGCATCTCTTTGTGATGACTACAACTTGGTTTCAAGATCATATCTGTAAACCCACAACTCATCACCAGTGATCACTGTATTCAGGAAGTTAGGGATGCTGCTTGTGCAATCCAGCATATCCTGTGTGACTTCCAGATGGAGTTGTTTTTACTCATCATTAGTAGCTTTGGCACAAATTTGGTAGACAGTATGAGTATATGGCTGAGTCCTCTGTTATGCACCAGACCAATGCTTATCCATACATGATTGGAAAATTCTCAGATGGTAATACAACAATTTTGCATGACTAAAGTTCAAACTTGATCAACAACCCTGTCATTTCTGCTCATTGCTAACCTAACCTAACAGAATGTGGTTTACTGTCCACTGATGTGCAGTCATCTTTTAAGTGGTTGTATCATTCCTTGATTTATATAATACACATGGCTTCTTTTCTAAAGTCTGTTCCATTTTTTTAATGGTTTCAGCTTGATTGTTACCAAGATTTTAACAAAATTTGATGCAATACTGCTGCTCAGTTTGTTCCACCATATCATAGAATTAAAAATCCAATGTTCATTAAGTATACTACCTCATTCATACAGTGACTACCAGTGATTGACACTATATGCAGGCAGGAAAAAAGTTTACACATGCGCATGAGTTGCCTTTATCTATCATACACCAGACATCAACCATGCTTTCTTTGTTCAAGCAGGAAAAAATTGAGGTTGGACACTTTTCAGCACATCCAGTATATATATATATATATATATATATATATATATATATATATATATATATATATATATATATATATATATATATATATATATATATATATATAATATTTAAAGCAAGAAAGACTGTCATACAAATTATCTTCAAAGCCACCCCTTCTTGTCTCAAAATTTGTGTTTTCTTTAAACACTTTGTGACTAGCACAGTGTGTTATTTTCCTCGAAGACATTTTTAACAGCATTTCTGCATTTGGGTTTCTTGTAATAGTTATGGCAGCATTCACTTGATACAGAGGAAGATGGTGTAAATGGCAGGTGCCTTTCTCTCAGCACTAATGATTACAGTTAAACATGACTGATCCATAATTCATCAAACAGATGATGGAACTACAAGGTCAGCGATTGGGTTGTTCTGATACAACACTACCACCACAGCTCTTCCAGTCACCACACCTGTCACTGGCATGTGCTCCTCATCAGGAGAATGATCATGCAGCCCCCACACCACAGCAATGCTGTTACATGTAAGATTTTTTTTATTAATGAGGAAATAACAGAAAAATACTCATTATTGATTGTTTTTTAACATTTGCCGCATATTACCTATGTGATTAATGTTAATAGGCGTATCATCATCGTATTAACTACATACTAGGGTGAGATCTCCTTAAAAAGTAGGTAAGAAGTTAAACAGTCCCAAAGATCACCATTTTTAGTCACCTCTTTTGATGCACAAGAAATATAGTAACATTAATTTTCAACCTAGTCATGGATTGTATCATCAGGCTGCTGTCCCTGCAAAGGGGATAGCCTGGATAGTGGCCTCACTTAACACAATCCCCATCCTGCAGCACACATACACACATCCATCCATCCACCCATTCCTACACATGCCCAGTTCTGTGCAGGCTTGCTTGCAGGCAAGCAAGGGATTTTGCAGGCACATGGTGGGTGCAGTTTGAACTCTGAGAATATGTGTGAGTTTGGGCTAGTGCAGATCAGCATGTTGAGTTGGGCAATACAGGACACCTGCCATTCATGAGATACAAAGGTAAGGCTGTGAAGTTATTGGAAGTAGCAGGTCAACAGAGGAGAGATAAGAATAGACACATACAGCAGACTTTGAGTAATGCAAGACAGCAAAAAATCACTTCCAGTTTGGGTCATGTTTTGTGACAGCCTCCTGTAACCTCCACCTAATGACACACCACGCAGTGTAGTGGTCAGCACGCTTGGCTGATAACTGAGAAGACCCAGGTTCAAGTTCCAGGTGTGGCGAGGCAAATGGGCAAGCCTCTTAATGTGTAACGCCCTGTTCACCTTGCATCAAGTAGGTACAGGATGTAACCCAAGGGGTTGTGACCTCACTGTGCCAGTGTGTGGTGTGTGAGTGGTCTCAGTCCTACCCAAAGAGTGGACTGTACGAGTTCTGAGCTCTTTCTGTAGAGGAACGGCCAGCAGCAGACGACCATAGATGAATGACACTGAACTTTCCCTTTGCAGATGATCCCATGGTCTGGCATAGTTGAGCTGCAACACACTATCACTTGATATTATTATATGATACTTACTGATGTTGGAGAGAAGCTAGAATAGGTCTCATGTATATTGGCACCCACTGGCCCTCTAAAGATAAATTAACATTTAAGAATGGAGGCCTGGAAATCCCTTCTATAGCAACCAAAGCAAAAAATCAAGGCATCTTGCATGTACAGGATAAGGCATACTTGTACATGTAAAAGAGTTAACAAACACCAGTGTATCTTAAGAAGACCAATAGGAAGGATGAGATTTTAGAATCTGTTCATAATTCCCTCAATATAATGAATACCATAAATAATTAATTTAAATCAGCCAGGAAGCCATATTTAACCATTGTCTCTGAAAATTATTTTGAAATTATTAAAATAAGGACTTTTCCACCTTTTCATCTGTTAAAATACAATGTAAACAACACAAAAAAAAAATCTTGCATAATTATCTTTTATAGCTGAAGACATGATAAAAGTTTAGAATAAAAAAGAACTGACAAATAGAAGGTTCTGTGATTGTGTTGTTTTTCACTTAAATCTATGAATAAGGATAATATTCTGGAAAGCATTTTAAAAACCTATATATGTTACAGTCAATACCTGAATCCAGACAATTTGTAAAGTGACTTATTTTTTCAGGCAATTTGTGAACTGCCTGGTTAGGTTAGGTTAGGTTAGGTTAGGTTAGGTTAGGTTATAACCTAACCTAACCTAACCTAACCTAACCTAACCTAACCTAACCTAACCTAACCTAACCAGGCAGTTCACAAATTGCCTGAAAAAATAAGTCACTTTACAAATTGTCTGGATTCAGGTATTGACTGTAACATATACAGTATGTTATAGGGACTGCCAGAGTGGAGAAATATGTATTGTTAGGTATGCTTCCCTTGAATGGGCATTGACCCTCCAGTCTTCAGGCTTTGTGCACTTGTTGTTCATGCATACATGTTTTGATGTTCTGCAAGACAGTGGGAGATCTCATACATCAAAAAAAATAAAAACGTGCATGCACTAATTTTGCTCCATACACTGGTTCTTTTTGGTTCTTTTTTAATCAGTGAGTGAGTAGAATCTGGTAAATTCCTTCCAATATTCCAATATTATAAATGTTATAAATTACAATCACTTATTCTTTCTCTTTGCAGTGGGTGTGACATCCCTTTGTGGTAGTAATCATCAAATTCTACAAATCTTGAAAAAACAAAGGCAAGTATATGATAAAATTATAGTTATGATATTGTAATTAAATATCAGAATGCTTGTAATAGATTTCAGAGGTTTAGGCTGATGCCATCACTATTGAAATGCTTGTAATAGATTCCAGATTTGGGAGAGGTCTAGGCAGGCCCCATGCTAAGAAGTTATTAGTCAAGTGCCATAATTTTGATGTTCAATCAGATGGACCTACATAATCATGATTTTATGAAGCATGTAATGTTTCATAATGCAGGAGAGTGGAAGGCATCAATGGTGTGTTGAGACTTCCAGTAAAATATTAAAGTACATACAGCTTTACTGAGTGTTGTCACACTTACTGGTAAGTTAATATAACATTCTGCATTACAGAAACCCTTTCAGGATAATTTATATCTTATTAAAACTGAATTATTGTTGTAATTATCATTACAGGACTCTATTTGATTTATAAGATAAGAAATATGGTTGTCAGTAATACTTTAATAAGGATATATTTCTGAAGCTTTGTTGAAACTTTGACAAGAAATTTTTCCTTTCATTCAGTTTTAGCCACGAAGATTGCCAGGTTGTTCACAGTATATTTTAAAAAGAATGCTGTAATTTTTCAGGAAAAGCCCAAAGTAGGTGATGTTATTGAAAATAAATAAGACAGTGATACAAACAGTAATTTGGCAATGATATCATCAAATGCTGTCAAGACATGACATGATATTATTATACAATATATTAATATATAATTCCTATACTATATATTCAGCAAGTTTTAATGAACCATATAAGCAAGGATAAATGTCTTCTAGAAATCTCATCTCTGAGCACATTCAGTTAAGCTACAATTTGACATTCATAATTATATTTCTAAAATTATTTTTAGAATTATATTTTAAATATACAACAGTATATTGTAATATGATGTATTTTATAATATCTGAATAAAGTACTTAGTTCAATGAATGCACACACACACACACACACACACACACACACACACACACACACACACACACACACACACACACACACACACACACACACACACACACACACACACACACACACACACACACACACAATGAAATGCATCACTGCAGTCACCAGTGAATGCCTCTGAAGCAGAAAGTTGCAAGGAGTCATCATCAGACAAAATCTGACAACTATGAGAATATTTTGATAGCTGATAGTACACACATGTTTACTACTGGTTTATCAGCCCTTGTAGTTCCTAATCGCAATCAGATCAATCATATTGCTGAACCAGCTGTCATATAGCAATATAACACCTCTAGGCCTGTGTCACATCAGAAACAGTCACAGACCATAATTAACTATAAGAACTTAATATGCATGGCCATTTTTCCAATTGGATATGCTATTCATACATACAACTTAAAGAATTTCTGCTGAGGAACCAATGTTGTACATGCATACAACATTATAATACTAGGGTGCATGGGATGTTTTGAAACTTAGTTTTGTAGGTTTACATGCACATATTGTGGAACATGGCATCTGTGCTGTGATGTCATGCCATCCTGTATGATGACAATGCTTGAACATGTTAGTTCTGTATTGTTATGGGGTTGGTCATCTGCACAGTGCAATGCTGGGCTTATGGCAGAAAGGTTGCAAGCTCAATCCTGGTCATAGTAGCTTCTCAGTGAGGGATCTGTAGTGCTCTTTTGTATCCTTAGTAGAGCTATATGGTCTTAGCAATCTAGCTTGGGAGATTCTTTAATCATTTTCATGTATTGCTCTGATACATTCTTTATCAATTTTTACATATATATTTTTATCTATTTCAAATTGGGCATTTGCAATGGTCTGGAAAAACTGCCAGATTCACCAGTTGACTTAATTTTATGCAAAAAAAATCAGTACGGTGGAAAAATCTTTGTCATTTGTGTTATCAAGCCAACTAATTAACTATTATTTTAGCCAACCTCATTAACTAGAGAGCAAAAAAATATAACAAAACAAGCTAAATATTGTGCACACTGTCTTGGGGCAGGGATGTATCATCACCTTGGGATGAATGCTATTTTTTCATCTCTATATAAGTTTACTTTACCCATTTAAGTTATACAAATAACATAAAACTTTACAAATCCTGGGATATATGAAATAAACAAAAAAAAATTTTGATGTAAAATTTCAGCAGGACACTGGTGAAGATTGTCTGTTGATGTTGAGTCTCCCAATGTCTTCTCAGTCAGAGCTGTTTTTTGTCTGTTTACATCGTGTCTCCCATCATCTTCTCTGAGTTACGGATTTCTTCTTTGGAAATAGAAACCCATCCTTTCACACCTTTGTTCTTCTTTCATGATATGTTTATGCAAGCAACCACAGCACATGTATAGACCAAGGTTTTACAACAGCACTGCAAACTCATATCTCTGGTGTTTTGGAGAAGTCATTGTGTTTGATATCAGCTGGTTCTTCCATCTTGGTATGGTTTTGGCACAGTATCCCTGCAGCACAAATAATACTTACTCAGTTTTTTTCAGGATTTGCTAAATAAAACATTATTTCCTGTAGAAACCAATAGAAAAAAATGTTTGAAACTAAATATGTAATAGGAGACTAGAATAAATGTGAAAACACTGAGAGCCTAGTTGCGAATATTTAGGTCCCTGTTCTGCTGAGTGTGCATCACTAGATCTCGTGGATACTGTTACCATAAACACTTAGGATTAATGTTTTGTAGCATATAGGTACAGTATATCAAAATTATCACCAGATTCTATTTTATAATGTGCATTTCCAGAGATTTGTGGGAGCACATACTGAGTCTTAGATTAAAACAGCAGGTGATCACCATTAACTCAGACTATTGTGAATGCCCCATTTGAATATATGTAGAAAATTAAAGCTGCTGGCACATCAGCCTTATGAGCTGGGAATACCATTACATCATACCCTTTCTGGTCTGACCCACTTGAATGTTACTGCTTACAATTATTTTCTTATCACTACAGCATCCTCTGACATGGACTGATTATGATGATGCCCTGAAGAGCAAGTCAGAGGGCTTTGATAGTACACAGACATTACTTTTTAAGTGACAATGATGAGGTATAACTGCCTGAATCATAAATAATTAACACCCCAGATATTGAGTGGTGCAGATGGTGAAACTACTCTTGGAGGGAAAGTGAAAGACACTCCAAAGAGGAGTTAGATTTTATTTAGAAAGCCATTCACCAATATGTTTTGAGAAAGATGAGTGGAGGATTTGGCAGAATCTTCTACCACCAGATGTTTCACACCATGAAGCAGATTACATGCCTTTTATTGCCATATCTTTCCTTCCTTCATTTGAGAAGCTGTGTGCTAAACTATCAACAGTTTACACAGTTTATCTACCTATCTATCTCCTCTCCAGGAGTGTCCCCAAAGAAGGTGGTTATGGCAGATGAGCCTCTGCATTTCAATACCCAAACATTCCCTTCTTGTTTAAGTGTTTGTTTTTCACTAACATCTCTTTCATACATATACTCCTTTATCCTTTCCTTTCATTTTCATTTTCACTCACATACACTTTATTTACAAATTCTTCACCCTTCATCCTCTCAGCATGGCCACATCATCTCAATATCTTCCTTCCCACCTACTCCAGTACTCCACAAATTACAACACACACAGGTCCTCATACATATTTTCATTGATCTTGCTTTCTCGTTTGTTACTTCACATGCCTCTCTCAGATAACTATTTCTGTAGCATACCCTTAATTGCTGTGCCTTATTTTATTTCCAGGTTTCTGATCTACACATCATCGTTGGCAGAAGAGCACTATTCCTTAAATAAACCACAACTCACTTTTCTAGACATGACTCTTGCTAGTGATCGTGTAATATGCCTGCCTTTCATAACCTTCCTACAGCCAGCACACTCATCTTATAAGGTATCCAAAAGTCATGCATCCCCACTTCTTTCCTCTTAAGAATTATTGCCTTACTTTTCCCAATATTCACCTTCAGTTTCTACTTCATACATATCCTATGGAACTGATCCACCACTCTCTGAAGTTACCTTTCACTCTTCTAGTAAGACATCAACCACTGCTGCCCATTCCACTCCATTTTATTTCAGTCCTCCACCAACATTTCCTACTTAACTTTCATCGTTATCATACAGCCATCCCTAGAAATATTAAACAACCATTGAAACATCTCTCATCTCTGTCTCACTCCTGTTGCAGCAAAACTCTCTCCAAAGGAGGTCTTAATACCTTCCAACAACTGCCCTCCTATACCACAAATTTTAAGAACATATCAAAGGGTTCCCCTGTATGTAAATGTACAATAATAGTCTTCCTCCTTTCACCTGATAATTTTTATCTCTATGTCAGTGTACACAATACAGGGATCCAATCTGCCACTTCAGTAAAACCTCCATAACTCAGCATAACAGGGACTCAGCCTTTACCAACTTATCAAAATTCTGATTTATGTGAAATATCACTTAAAACCTTTGGAAACCTTTCCTGCAGGCTCAGGATCTTTAGTTTCATCCCTCTAGACTATAGCCTTTCTTCCCTTTGCACCTTGCTTTGAGGACATGACATTGAAAAGGGCTGCTGGTTCTGGTTCAGGTTGGAACTTGGGAGGCTTAGCCTTTGCAATGGCACCTCCCTAATGCATTCTTCTTTACAGTTTATTTTTGTAGTCTGATCTGTTCTCTTGTTTCTCCCAAATATCACTAAATTTTCCTTCTACTTTTTTCTCTTTTCCTCCAAAAAACTGTACAATATTTCTTATGTTGTTTCATTGTAACTGTTGGCAAAAATAAGCTCACCAATAATCCAACCTTCATTTCCTGTTTATGGTCTACTCGTATGTTATTTATTCACCTTTCCCCTCAGGTCCTCCTCTCTTCCCTTATCCTCTCTTCTCAGCAGCCACATGTATCATGCAACATCTGTAGCAGTTTGGTTTAAGAGAAAGAGAATGGACTGATCACAAGGATATAGGAAGAGAGGAAGACCAGAAGACACAAGTAGGTAAATTACAAAGACTGTGTATAGAAAATGAAGTTCAAATTACTGGTGATCTTTTTGATAACAGTAACATTGAGACAACAAAAATGCTATACAGTCTTTGGAAGTAAAGTGAGAAGTACAAAGAAAATTCAGGGATGTTTGTGAGAAATAAAAGCAGATCAGGCCACACACACACACACACACACACACACACACACACACACACACACACACACACACACACACACACACACACACACCTGATAACAATGTTCAAATTAGTAAACGGCATGGAGAAGATAGACAGAGATGACCTAGTTGTAAAAGTGGAGGAAGGAGATAGACGTACAAGGGGACATATGAAGAAATTAAAGAAGAGTCATTGTTTGGGAGATATTAAGAAATACAGCTTTCCGCATCGAACGGTTGAAATATGGAATAACTTAAAAGAAGAGGTGGTTGCAGCAAAGAGTGTGCACATGTTTAAAGAGAGATTGGACAAATTCGGGTATGGAGACAGGACTAATTGAGCTTTGGCTTGGACCCTGTACTATACAACTAGGTAAATACACACACACACACACACACACACACACACACACACAAAGTAAGCAAGACTGCATCAGGAGGTGTCATTGCAAGGGTTAAACCTCCCAGTCTTTAACTAGAACCAGAATGCTTCCAGATCAGGCCTTCATAATGACAGTTCTTGTAGGGGAATAAATCACAACACCTCACTGCTACTACTATTACAGTACTTGTATTTGTTAAACTCTTCACTTTCTCCCTCTACTCTCACAGTTCTCAGATGAGGATGAAAGTTGAAATTAAGCAGGTAAGTGCCATAGGGGAAAATTTGCAGATATATAGGTAGCAGTCTAACTCTTCACCTCTTCAGTGAATCCATTTCTCATAGATTAGTTTAGAAAATAAATCTTTAGGTACACATAAGTCTTTTTTACAATTACTCCAAATATCTCATATATTTATTAACACAAATGTGCCAGCAGAGTTCACCACAGACAGCACTTGTTTCCATGGTGAAGATAATTTCTGAAATAGTCATTTTCTGCTCCATTGCTTTTATGTGTATTATATAAAACTTTGTGAAATAGCGCAACTCCTTTAGAATTAATAGCTTGCTCTTACTGGTAACTAGAGGAATGTTATCAATCAGCCCCTGAGTCCGGCACTTGCTGGAATTTCAGATCGTCTCCAAATCTTTGTCAAAATATTCTCTAGAGTAAAGGAGGTGCTGAGTGCTGAACCATGGGTTGCCAATAAATGTGTGGTGTACCTGTATTACAATACAGTTCAGAGACTTGTTTATGGAATTTGTTTTGCATTATACATTTTTTGATGCAAATTTTTTGTCAAAATGTATTAGTACTTCTTAGAGGAGGGATGGTAAAAAATAATTTTATACAAAAAAATTTGTGTTAATCAAAAATTTCGCTTAATTTTTAAGTGACTGTGATAACTTCTGAAACTTAAGAAGTAATATAGATATGGTGGTGGCTGAAACCTGGCTTGTGTGCTGAAGAAAAAAAATGTGTACAATGTAGACATAGTACACTGAAATGCGTAATGCATTTTAATGCAAGCTCACTTGTCAGTAACATATAGCCAAGAAGACCTGTGTTCAGCCACAATATTTTCATAAAACTATGGTAAACCATTATAGATGTTGATTTTTCTTAATTGTATAGATTTAAGTTGAGGTTGATTAAATGCTTGGGGATATTAATTTGTTGTTTTATAAAAAAAAAATATATAATTATCTTTGATAGATTATAGAAATAAGATTCCTTCTGCCAACAAAGTTAACTGTCACTGCCAAGTCTTGTTCCAAGTTTTGATGGTGCAAGGGTACTGAAGCCTTACCCTACTGGGGAAAATCCTTAAAAGGCTTGTGGCTATGGATCTATATGCCTCTGTGCCCATCAGGAATTCATTCCTCATTTATTATATTTTAATTTAAGTTCTTGCTGGCAGGCAGTCTCTTTCTTATGTCTGTAGTGAACTGGATGTAGTTTCCTAATGAGATGTGCAGCTTTTCACATAGTTGTAACATCAGTGTCCTCACAGTCATATTAGAGGAAATACTTTTTAAATTTTGATTATATTTTACATTTTTCATGAATTTCCAGTTGGATGATCCTGCTAATGAACCCACAGATTAGCAGTAGTTTGACAATACTTGGATACATCAAAATCACTAACTAGCCATTGGTTCTCTTTCTCTCTATGGCTTCCAGCCTCATTAAACAAAGAGAACATTAAATGTAAGAGGATGTCTGTGGAGGAGCAATGAAGAATGGTTGTGTATGGGCTGAATGAAGACCATTTGTCAATGCTTAGGCATCATGTAAATTCAAAGGTCTTTGTAGGTTTATCCATATTTGTCCTGATCAACACATCTTATCAGGAAAGGGAAATCTCATGGTGTAACAAGAGTAAACCAGTTTAGTTGTCAGGCCTTGATGGGAGACATCTGCATGTTTGTACACCTGACACATGTGTATTGAGTGTTTATCCTCTCTGCCCCACAGGCCCAGGGACAAAGTTGGTTGTAGATTTAGCCCTAGGGAATGAGTATATGTTTGTACATGTGAATCAAGATGCTTGTGTATGAATGTGTGGATGTTATCAGGTGCAACTTACCTTAGCTCCCTCCTTCTGCAGGAATGTCAGCCTGGTATATAGTTTGATAGAAATAAATTATGATTATAAGGTGGGACTATAAGACTGTGTACAATGCAGATATCAGACAAATTTAGCAAGGCATCCTAAATGATGTATAATTATTTATTATAATAATTTTCATTGTTGAAATAACTATTTAACATTGTTTTTACACTGTCAACTACATAGAGGATGTGTCACATATAACAAGGATCATGTACATGTGTGTGTACTTTATCCACAGAAGAAATCTACTTGCAAGGAAAATCTTCACATAACTAATGTGAATTTATCTTGAGTGCCCACCACATGTTGAACTGTGTGTGACATCACAAGGCATGAACTGACCTTCCTCATGGTTTCATTCATGGATGGAAAGTTAGGATTCATTCTAGAACCATCAGACCTGTCATGTTTGAGAAGTTTGTTGGTCATAGGATAGGCCTTTTTCCTTTATTCCACTCTGTCTAATCAGGAGTAATACCAGAGAGACAAGCTTCTGCTTTTGAGATCACATGGTCCTGGATGTAACACCAAAAGCCAGAGCCACACACATCACAGACACTTCTTGTCCCAGCTCAGCCAAGGATCAAGGCATCGTTTTTCTTTCCAATATACTCTGGTTATGGCCTGAAGTAGAAATGTTGACCTCCAATAAAAAGACTAAATAAAAAGGTAGAAACAATGGGGCACTCAAGCAGTCAGCAACAGCAATGCTTGCAGTGTCAGCTTTGTGAGCACTAAGGATCCAAGTGATTGTACAGTGACTTCCTTCTGCCAATCAAATAATGATACACAAAATTAATCTACACACACTAACACTTATGTAGATTTTCTATAAATATTTGAATTATTTCTTTTGCAGCAATTTTTTGTAAATATATATATATATATATATATATATATATATATATAAAGCAGTATTTGCATGCTGCTTTTTCATACCAATTATGAATAATCTGATATCAGCTTGTAGGATGGATGCATTGATTGCAACATGAGAGCAACAGTGGCAGAGTGGTTTAATCAGGGCCCAATATAGTTCAAATGTTATTCAGCTTTGTTAACAATGTATCTAGATAAATCATTATTATACTGTTATGCAAGACTTTCTACTTTATATGGCATAATTGATTATTTCCTCTCAAGGAAGGAAATACATAAAACTACTTTTGTTAATGCTGTGGTAGTACACAAGTCAAGGATATTAATTTTCTTCTTGTAAATATAGTATAACTTTATTCATAACAGTTGTTAAAGTACACTTAGCTTATGCTGTTATGTTTGCAACATAAAATAAGCACAAAATAAAGTTAATCTTGAATTTCTCTTTGTTTTCCTCTGCATAACAGATATTAGTAAGACTTCCTTTAAGAACACTGAAAGCCTCCAAAGAACATGACAAAACCAGGAAGTATTTTGTGAAAAATCAGATTGGTTTAATCTTGGGTCCTCCACCAAGACATAATGTCATAGGCAAATAATTTTACGGGAATAAACAAAAGGACTGCTGATTTAGAAAGATCTATATTGCTAGGTATTATGAATGATTGATTTGGTGAATGAGTAAAGTTCTGGGTTTCTTTTTTACCAGTCTGATCAATAAGTGTAGATACATGATAGCCAAAGCTGATGAAGACTAAATTAAAACATTCAAAATAATCTGACTGAAACTTCACCTCATCCCCAATTTACCATCAAACACTCCTTTTCACCCTTACTGAACACACTTCCTCATAACAGAGTCAACAAAACGATACAGCTGAGCACCTCTGTCTGCAGTGATGTTAATGGCACCCCTTGCTTGATAAAAGGCAGTACTTGGAGTGTTCCAGGAGAGGACACTGAATTCAAGATGGTCGGCTCCCAAGGTAAGGCCACGCTGGAAACAGTATAATACAATTTCAATGAAAATTTGAAAAAAAAATAAAAAAATAAATAAATAAATAAATAAAATAATAATAATAATAATAATAATAATAATAATAATAATAATAATAAATAAATAAATAAATAAATAAATAAATAAACAAATAAAAATTGCACTGGCAGGAAGTAACAAGTGTGGTAGCAAAGGTATCAGTTTTCCCTGGAGAAGTAAGCGGTTACGTAAGTCTACATACAGTCACATATAGTGTTATCACACTCTTCTAAGTTTCATTCAGCATCCTGCATTATGCAACCCCTTCATCTTGACTTATTTATTATTAAAACAGGTTTACTGATGACACAAAGATAAACTTTACTTGATTTTTTGGACAAAAAATTTATTACTTGTGCACATCAATAACACTAGAAAAGATGTACTCCCAATGCTGTCAAATTTTCTTGACATTGTATAAAAGTACCAAAAGATATTTTAGGAAGATAATTGTCATGCAAGAAATCAATTTAAACTGAGATAAAAGTATGAGTATTATAAATGTATGTATTATATTAGTACATTACACTCAGATGCAACTTGGGCTTCATAGGTTTGAGATAGGGGTTTTTTGTTTTATTATACATTTAGCACATTAACATTTGTTTAGGACTGAGTAGCTATTTTCTATTTTTAAGATTGAGACCTAATACTTTTATTTATATACATTTAGTCTTAAAACTAGAGAAAACAAGAAATACTCATGTAATTTTGCCCTAGGTGTGAAGGTACATGAATATCCTGGAAGGGTGCATGAAATTGGGAACCACTGGCCTAGGTTATGGCTGCATCAACAAGATCCGGTGGCTGACTCCATCCCCCAACCTCTAACTCAAAGGCATAGTAACATCTGACAAAAGTGAAAAAAACTGGGCAATCTGAATATATATATATATATATATATATATATATATATATATATATATATATATATATATATATATATATATATATATATATATATATATATAATGTAGATACATAAATAGATAAGAGATATTAACAAAAAGTGTGAGTGACGGGTGTATCTACGCTGTATGTGGGCAGCCAGGGTCATGCCAACTGTTACCTTTCTTTACCTCCATTAATTACACGAATAAGATACTGGTCAAAATTTGAAACATGTTGCCAAAACTGAACCAAGAAAGAGAAAGCAAACAACATGAGGTGATAATGTAATACAAGTATTTGTTGTTTCGTGGCTGACCAATCCCATCAGACCAAGTGTTATCATTGATTTCTGCTTAACAATTTTTCATAATTTTTAGCAATATGTGGGTATTCTCTCCTCTGGCTTCCTTCACATATTCTTCCAAAATAGTAATGAGTGTTAAACTTGAGGCCTTAGCAGATAACACTCACCTGAGCAACCCGAGCCATAAGGGCCGTCCCCAGGCCTTGGCCACGGTGGGCTGGCTTCACATAGAGATCCTCCATGTATATACCACGACCCTGGCATGAGAAAGTATGGTAGGGCAATGCATAGCCCACCAGTGTTCCATCACTCTCTGCTACAAAGCACTCAAAGAATGTGTCCGGAGAAGAATCTGTCACCAGAGCTGCAGGAGTAATTGATTATGGGTGAGAAGGATACCTAATAAATGAATAAATGAACAATGGGCATAAATGAGACAAAAACTTTTAGTGAACTGTGGTAATTGAGCATTAATAGGCACAAAGCATTTCTGATCATACAATCTTGTGAAATTTTCATCTTGGGGCCACCACATGGACCAGTGGATAACAGTTTCATTAGAGAATTATAGAAAATTACATATTCTGATACATTTTTTTATTCTCTGTACTAAAAAAAGATTAACTACAAGCTAATTACAAGCTACAACCCAATCCAGGGATAGACAATTATTTTGACAAGTAGATTGCTCCATGGATGCTAGTAAATTTTATATATCACACTTCCAATTTAAGTGAAAACCCAATATTTACACAAAGTAAGGTGGAAGTAGGCAGTTACTAAACCTTTACATAAAGTTAAAAGTTTATAAGTTGTGAGGCATCAGCGAGACAGAGTAAAAGCTGACCAACTTCAACATAATTTAATGTTATTAAATCATATTAAATCATATTAAACCATATTAAATGCATACATTTTTGCACAAACAGGTAAGGAAATTGTCATTGTTATGGCCAGTAATTATTCCTTCTCTCAGAGAAAATTATTGGTCTATGATGCATTATTTATGAGGCCTCAAAATATCTGGCAGCCAGTTTGAAAACAGTTTGCAAACAGTTTGAAACTCTTTGGAAGCTCCAAACCATGCTTCCCAGTGTGGATAGGCCTTTATTTTGGTGATGTATTGTCTGTGACCCAAGAATATAAAGTATCCCAAATTTGCTGCAGCCAGTTCAAACAATGCCCATCCAGACTAAAGAATCTATGTGACACCCACAGCCTACAAAGCACTGGGTTGCCATCACTTCTTTCTCACATCCACAGCTTAGGAATTAAGGCATGAATTTCTGTGATGTGAATTAAAACCTCTCTATTGATTCCAACAGATTACAATGGTGATGAAATTTCATGTTTCACATTTAAGCATGATTGTTACACTAAAGCTGATATAGGACACATAAATTGACTGTAATACTAAAGACCAGCACTGGAAGAACAGATGGTGAGCAGTATGAAGAGCCTGTCAAACTGAGAACTGGAGCTGTGCAGTTAGACTGACAGCTACAAAGATCTACATAAAGACCTACTCCAGTACATACTGTGAGCATTAATCTTAGGGCCATCAGACATCTTCTCATAGTCTGCCAACTCTTGGATCATGGCCATCACGCCAGCCATGTCCTCAGGGACTGCTTGGCGCACCTGTGATGGCCCTTGGCCCTTACACCTGTAAGAAAGAGACCCAGCAACAAATTTATCAGAACACCTACTGCAGTAATTACTCTGACTCCATGCAAGGTAACAGTTAATGGTTATGCGTAGATATTACAATCTTTATCTCATATGTCTAATTGTCTAACTATATTGTATTAACAACTTTTCCCACTCAAAATCTGATGCATTCATTTATATAATTTCATAATCATACTTATCTTTCACGATACTAATATAAATTACAATTCCATTTAAATAATGGAATTAATGGAATTCCATTTTAAATAATGGAATTAAGTTAATGGAATAATCATTAACTGAGGGTACACATAACATCCAGTATACAAATAACGACAAAACTAACCTGGCCTTCATTTCTGTCATTGCCTTGCTGTCCATGAAGAAGAGATGCCAGTCCTCAGCTTCAGTAAGATTTTTAGCACCAAGTTTCTCAAACAGATCCTTAGCAGCCTTGTTTGCTTTGTTTACCCTCACATCACACCGGTTACAGCCCATGCTGACAGCAGCCTGTCCATGGTAAGGAGCAGTTTAACTTTATTCTCTTACCAAGGTGTTTGGTGTGTATTTGTGAGTGGATTTTAAGGATACTTGTACAGTGCATGCATTAAATAAATACAGGAAAATCCTAGTGCATTTAAGACAAAATAAAATTGTTCTGCATCCCTTAAAGTGTTCTCCAATCTTCATTTACACCAGTATGTGTTTACACTGATGAAAAGAACCCTAGTATTACAACACAAATGAGCAAAATATTAAATATGTCCAGCAAAAAATATATTTACACCTGCAATTAAACTTAAAAACTACAAATTATTTAATTTTACACTTTTGAAGTTTGAGTCTGGTAAATATTGATGGAGGAATCAAATTTGAATCAGTTGCTCTTTATAGAGCATGAACTGCTGGCTAATTGAAAGGACACCAAAGAAGTATATAAAGAGCTAGTAATACAGTAAGAAAGATTGGCTGGATATTTAAGGGAACACAATAAAAAGCAAAAAAAATGGAAGATGTTTAAATAACAAAAAAATACAGCCTTTCAAGAGATGTACAGATATTTGGAAAGGACTAAAATAAAGGTGATAGGGAACAGAAGTGTACATCAACTAAAGAAAACTGGGTAGATACAGATACTGAGAAAGAACCACACAAATGAAGCTCTGGCTCTGTATTCTACAGCTACATAAACACATTCTTTCACTCTTCATACACTTAATAAAAAGTATGTCAGCACATCCTCCCCAAATACACCTCACTACAAGCATCCTCATCCACATTCATTCACCAATAAGCATGTTAAGACACACCTGCAACATTTCCTTGCACAAGTTTGTGGCCACACCTGAGTGACGGGATGCAGGGACCACATATATTTCCTTGATGTACATTGCACGCCCCTCCCAGGTGGAGTACGCACGGTGCGCCAGAATGTAGCCAACCAGCTCCCCTTCTTTGGTCTCCTTCCTCTCTGCCACAAATGTCATGAACACTGCTGCCGGACCCCAGCCACCCTCTGCCACGGCTGAAAAAATTAAGCTTCTTAAAACTTGTGTTATTTACCCACAATCAGATTGGCTAATGTCTCTTTGCACAGTAAGTGAGTGTTCGGAACTGCTAGGGAACTTCTCTCTCTCTCTCTCTCTCTCTCTCTCTCTATCTATCTATCTATCTATCTATCTATCTATCTATCTATCTATCTATCTATCTTGGTTTCTTTGGTCAGTGAATATAAAGGCCATGATTACATAATATCACTTCGCTTCTTTATTGAGGTGATCACTGAGTACCAGTGTAGCTGGTGTACAGCCATACCTTCATGAGTGAGGTGGGATGGAAGGACAGTATTCTGCTCTATTGCTTGTTGCTGCATCAGCTCAAAGATCTTCTTGGCATCAGTCTTCCTTGCCTCCCGTATGTTGATACCAGCCATGGCACACCTTAAAACAATTGTTTCCGGTCAATGCAAACCAATGACCTATTTCATACTGAACTATACTCATATTCCTCTGTAATATAGTTATGTGCAGCTGAACCTAAGATTATAACATTATTCTAGGGGAATATTTTAGATGGTTCAATATCATTATTATTCATACCCCAAAGGTGGATAAAATGGCTATGGGATAATTATAAAGTATCTATTTATACAGGTTACTGCCATATTTCTAGCCCATTAGTATGAAAAAATCAATTCATAAAGGCAGCATAGGGCATCACTAAGTTAGTGAAATCAAGAAACACTATAGTAGAGGAGACAGAGGATTCACTGACAGTGTGGATAATGGAGAAAGAACAAGCTGCAGATTACAAGGTTAGGTTAGGTAAGTATCTGCACAGGGGTCCAATGGAGGGGCCAATGCTTCCCTGAGGGAAGGGATTAGGTTAGTGTCTGTTGGGAATATTTCAGGTGGGCCCCTGTTCAGGAGATTAGGTTTATTTAATGTCTGTGGAGGGATCCAGGAGGGGTAAAACCCCCCTCCATTAGAATTAAGTTAGGTTAAGTTTATGTTACAGTATGGAGAAGCTTTTAAAGGGTTTTTGCCCCATCTACCTGGTTAGGTTTGGCTAGTCCTGTTTGGGGATCCAAGAAATAAGATAGATCTGTTTTTCCCTAAAAGTGATTGGTTTTCTTTTTTAAATTTCTTCTTATTCACTCATTCGTATTCCTTTTCTTTGTAATTTTGTATGATGAAATCTATTGCAATGTTTTCCTCCATTTCTTTTCATCCCACATTCATCTCCCCAATCACTAGCTCTAGAAATGACCAAGATTGGGTAAAGACAAAAAGAAATAGTAAGAAATGTATAAAATAACGAGTGAGATTGAAAAATGAATCAAGGAGGAAAAAATCGAGGAAAAAAAAAAACATTAAATCCAGCAGCAAGTAGTACAGGAATTTTCACGCTTCTTTCCAGCGCCTCCAAAACGCCTTACACGCTGCCAAAGCTGCTTCTCCACTCCTTAGATTTGTCAGGGAGGTAAAGCAGTTATAAAACATAGCAGTATTTCTGATGGGTTTTAGCAACCATCATTCTTAAAATATCTTTTTGGGGGCTGGCATCTCCGTGGGCTTTTTTTTTTTTTTTTTTTCCTGCCCGGTGTCCCTCTTACATAAATAAAAATAAAAATACATGAAAAAAAAAAAAATTCGGACCATGCACTCTGTAAATGGTTGTAAGAACAAAATAAACAAATCTTTACCTAACAGATTGGGATTAGAAAATTTACGTAGCTGTGGGGGGTCAACAGGGATCAGGGATCTTCCCGAGTTCCGACAAGCTGCCAGATACAACGTATCTGCTTTCCCACCATGACCACAGATTGTTGTGCACGGTGAGAAAGATAATGAAATAATGGAAATGTATTATTTGACAGCAAATTTAACTAAACGAATGAGTAAGAAAACAAAAAAGGCGTGACGTAGTGGGCATTGGAAAAGATTCACCAAACAGAAGCCTATTTTTTTTTTTACTGAATACCATTGTTCCATTTGTTACTCACTCTATTGTGAAACCTATTAACAAGCAGTAAAACAATAACTTTTCGTTTACTACGATGCAGTAAGTGCAATAAAATGGTAATCCTTCATTCACCAGTGATGATCACAATGAAGACACCTTAGACACGCGGAAGCTCTTTTAAGGTGATTCGGCAACTGTGGCTGCCTGGCACGCCGCGACGTAGTAGATAACCACAAACAAGGTATTAGGAATAAGATATGTCGCAATATTGAATAAGAAGAGGAGAAATTCTTCCACCTATTCCCATTATGAAAGAATTGTTTCCAGAGATAAATTTTCTAGTCAACAGGTAGACGCTCTGGAATGTTTACCTTGTTCTGTTTATCTATTGTAAAATCTTTTTCACTGTGTGTGTAAAAATAAATAATTATTTCCGGAAACATCAACTTTTAAATTAAAAAATCACTTAATTTTTACCATTTTTGTAATTTCCTTACCAATTCAGAGCAAACGTAGGGATGAGGTTCTTCCGCAGAGTTACATACCTTCAAGAGTTCCCATGGTCCCTTGACTCAGCTGACGCAGCTGTAGAAGCCTCGAACAATAGTCACTCCACGCACCCCCCCTCATACAGTTTATTGACAAAACTATTAAGAAAACTGAGAAAAACATTGCCCTCAAAAGTAGATTTTGCATCAGATTAGCATCAATCTGAATCAATAATGTAATAAAAATATACGAAAGTTGAAGGTGAATAGAAAATTCATGCATTATCACGCTTATATTAATATATTAATAGCTTCCTTCAGCTTCTTGGCGCTCAGATATTCTTCATCATAATTCAGGACAGGGCAGCCACAACACCTCTTGCACCTACATACGTGTGATACTTTGCCCACGTCAAGATGAGGCTGTGCCATCATGTCAGGCTCAGGCCTCTCAGCCATCAGTCAGTGGCGACCAAGGATGTAAAAATTTTTCCTTGGTAGCGGCTGAGGATCGAGAAGACTTTTTCCGAGAATACTTTTTTTTTATTTCTACATATATTTCGATATTTTTGGAAATTATACTTTCACATATAGCATATAATATAGAGGTGTATTTCATCTGTCAATTTTGAGGGCAATTTTTTTATATATGCCCTTTACTTTTCGCTTTCTCTCATGACACCTATGGCTTTCTATCGTTCTCTCTCATGGGTAAACTATAGTATGTAGCCTCGGGTCGGTCGATCTTACAAATTTTACACATTTTCATTTTTTATATCTGTTATATTTGTCTACTTTGTGATTTCGAAATTAGATGTATACCTTGAAAGGACACTGCTATTGCATCATGTGTATAATCATTTTAAAGAAAGTAGGCTAACATATTTACGAATTCAGCTTTTTTCCCTCTTAAAAGTCCAACAGATTAAACATTTAGATGTGAAAGGAATGGTCCAAACCATTTTTGAGGGCTGGGAATCCACCCATCATAATTTCACAACACAGGGGCACCAAACAGCATTTCGCATAAGGCCCCTAAAAGACTAGAAACGGCCCTAAGAGAGAGAGAGAGAGAGAGAGAGAGAGAGAGAGAGAGAGAGAGAGAGAGAGAGAGAGAGAGAGAGAGAGAGAGAGAGAGAGAGAGAGAGAGAGAGAGAGAGACTATTACTTACTATTACTTTTATCGGTGACTGCGATATTTCCTCATGATTATAATGATTGTGGTGGTGGTGGTGGTGGTGGTGGTGGTGGTGGTGGTGATCGGTGTCGCCGTCAGTGGTGAGGGGTTATGTCAAGAGGTCTGGGTGGTGGCGGCGCGGGAGGAGCAGGGAAGGGGTGGGAACCACTTGTGACAGAGCGCGCACCTGTAATTCATTGACGAAGGTTAGGTTGTGACATTGTAAAATTAGACTAGGCTAATTTAAGCGGTGTCACACTGGGCGACGAAACTGCGTGGCCACCCGGTCACGCGATACAATTTCTCGAGAATTTTGTGCCGAGATTTATTCCTGGCATTTTTTTTTTTTTTTTCTGCTGGCAATTTATTACCGAGTTTGGTCACACGGAGGATTGTTACATTCTGAAAAAAGAAGAAAAAAAAAAAAAAAAAAAAAAAAAAAAAAAAATATATATATATATATATATATATATATATATATATATATATATATATATATATATATATATATATATATATATATATATATATATATATATATATATATGTGTGTGTGTTTGCCTACATTCAACCTGTTCCTAAAAAGGGTGACCGCTCTAATCCCTCAAACTACCGTCCTATTGCTTTAATTTCCTGCTTATCTAAAGTTTTTGAATCTATCCTCAACAGGAAGATTCTTAAACATCTATCACTTCACAACCTTCTATCTGATCGCCAGTATGGGTTCCGTCAAGGCCGCTCTACTGGTGATCTTCTGGCTTTCCTTACTGAGTCTTGGTCATCCTCTTTTAGAGACTTTGGTGAAACTTTTGCTGTTGCCTTGGACATATCAAAAGCCTTTGATAGAGTCTGGCACAAAGCTTTGATTTCCAAACTACCCTCCTACGGTTTCTATCCTTCTCTCTGTAACTTCATCTCAAGTTTCCTTTCTGACCGTTCTATTGCTGCTGTGGTAGACGGTCACTGTTCTTCTCCTAAATCTATTAACAGTGGTGTTCCTCAGGGTTCTGTCCTGTCACCCACTCTCTTCTTATTATTCATTAATGATCTTCTAAACCAAACTTCTTGTCCTATCCACTCCTATGCTGATGATACCATCCTGCACTTTTCCACGTCTTTTCATAGACGTCCAACCCTTCAGGAGGTAAACATATCACGCAGGGAAGCCACAGAACGCCTGACTTCTGATCTTTCTAAAATTTCTGATTGGGGCAGAGCAAACTTGGTATTGTTCAATGCCTCAAAAACTCATTTCCTCCATCTATCAACTCGACACAATCTTCCAGACAACTATCCCCTCTTCTTCAATGACACTCAACTGTCCCCCTCTTCTACACTGAACATCCTCGGTCTGTCCTTTACTTATAATCTGAACTGGAAACTTCACATCTCATCTCTAGCTAAAACAGCTTCTATGAAGTTAGGTGTTCTGAGAGGTCTCCGCCAGTTTTTCTCACCCCCCCAGCTGCTAACTCTGTACAAGGGCCTTATCCGTCCATGTATGGAGTATGCTTCACATGTCTGGGGGGGTTCCACTCATACTGCTGTTCTAGACAGGGTGGAATCAAAAGCTTTTCGTCTCATCAACTCCTCTCCTCTAAATGACTGTCTTCAGCCCCTCTCTCACCGCCGCAATGTTGCATATCTAGCTGTCTTCTACCGCTATTTTCATGCCAACTGCTCTTCTGATCTTGCTAACTGCATGCCTCCCCTCCTCCCGTGGCCTCGCTGCACAAGACTTTCTTCTTTCTCTCACTCCTATTCTGTCCACCTCTCTAACGCAAGAGTTAACCAGTATTCTCAATCATTCATCCCTTTCTCTGGTAAACTCTGGAACTCCTTGCCTGCTTCTGTATTTCCACCTTCCTATGACTTGAATTCCTTCAAGAGGGAGGTTTCAAGACACTTATCCACCAATTTTTGACCACTGCTTTGACCCTTTTAAGGGACTGGCATTTCAGTGGGCATTTTTTTTTTTTTATTAGATTTTTGTTGCCCTTGGCCAGTATCCTTCCTACATAAAAAAAAAAAAAAAAAAAAAAAAAATATATATATATATATATATATATATATATATATATATATATATATATATATATATATATATATATATATATATATATATATATATATATATATATATATATATATATATATATATATATATATATATATATATATATATATATATATATATATGGATCCGGACTTTGCAGAGATTTCTTAATTGATCTGAATGAATCAACTAATCTGATGTTTCTTTCCCCCATAAAAAATAACAAAATGAATAAATAAATAAATAAATAAATAAATAAATACAAATCTAAATCTAAATAAAATAAAATGTTTTGGGAAGATAGAACTCCAAAGTAACATCTTAATTTGGGGTGTTAAGTCACCCCCAGGACCTGTTTACGCCTAACCTCAACCTCAAATCACGAAATGATAGGCAAAAGTAATATTAAAGGTAAGCTTTCATTTAACTCATTGTGGCAGACTCAACAGAGGAACACACACAGGTGGCGAACGGATGAACAGTAATGGAGAAATGCTTTGGGAGTTTGCTGATGAAATGGAGTTGAAAAACTTGAATATTACTTTGGCTGAGAGGCGTGTGACTTGGAGTGCAAGAGAGCATGAATCAGCAGTTGACTGCATATGTTGGTGATGGTGAATGAAAGAATGCGTGAAATTGCGTCGCACATTTGCAAAGATGAAGATGGTATATCTGATATTGTGTCTGATCACAATTTATCTCAATAAGCACTTAGTTGAAATTTTGTAAGAGAAAAATAAGGAAATGCGCAATCCATATAATTTATTCATTATTGCTGAATGCTTTAAATTTTGTACTGAGATTTTCTGCCGAACGGAGCAAGAAATGAAACATTTAAACATTTGAAACATTTGAAACATTTATTATGTGCTTAAAACAACAGCATTACTTCAGTCAAGTCGGCAAAGCCTGGAAAGTGTTTGGGAATGCTACAATCAAGGAAATTACAGTAACTGTTTAGCTTCTGGCTACAATCGTGTCTTTGGAGAGGAGCTGAGAATGTCAATACTAAATAGTTACGTTTTCCGTACCCCTACAACAGACGACTAGAATGTTTTTTTTTTTTTATTATTATTTTCTAACTAGATGTTTGAAATAATAGGTATGTCACATAATAGTCAGTGATATATTATTCCGTAATCTGCGTAAACTTCATGGATTGTAGGTTTCCTCAGATATTTCAGGCAACATCACATCTTTCTACAATATTTTTCTTTTATCGCCAAAGAATACATCTAATGTCAAAAGATTCAAACTTTACCGCTGTTCACAGTAGTGGTTACGTGTACCTTAAAACAAGCGTTAATTGTTTATGTGCTGGGATAATCATGATTCCCTAAGTTCTCCATTTTTTAGTACTATATTTTTATATAATTAATTCTACATTTAGTTGGGATTAAATGCAGGCTAGTTAAGTTATGTACACCCTTTATGAACAGTTAGCAGCACACCAACACATGAGCGGCTGGTGGTGCCGCGGCCTGGCGCTGTTGTTGTTGTGAAGTTGTTTGCACGTTTCCCTCACCAGGACAAGTTACACCACTCAATCCCAACAACTGAAATTTTACCCACGCCTTCCACACGTATGTTCTCTTTTTCTTCAACTATATGATAAGTGCTGAGATTAGGTCTCGTAAGCAAACTTTAGTGACTAACTAGCTTGGGTAGAGTGGTTGGTGTTTATTTATTTATTTATTTATTTATTTATTTATTTATTTATTTATTTAAGCATACTACCTCATGCAAAGATAGGAAGAGTAAGTGGTAATTGTCTAGAGTCCTTACCGGGCCTTATTACTGGTCTATTCACTTCAATTCTTTTACACATACCTTCACATGCACCTAAAACATCATTTTAAAGTGGGGGACAAATGCCCCCTTCCCTCTAGTCCAGCAAAATTGGGGACATGTGGGAAGGCGGGGTTTTTGGGTGGGGGAGACATAAATCAGCGAGCGATTTTCGGCCTTTCCACTGCCCCTGTAGGTTAGGTTAGGTTAGGTTAGGTTAGGTTATGTTTGTTAGGTTAGGAGCTTCAGGTCCAGTGCAGCATCACTCGCTCACAAACACCTCATCCAAAACCAATAGATGATTGATTCTATGTTTACTTTTTTAAAAACACCATTCAACACCAAGTATGGATCTTTCTATATAGTTAAAACGTATCCAATACCGTAACCTAACCTAACCTAACCTAACCTAACCTAACCTAACCTAACCTACAGGGGCAGTGGAAAGGCCGAAAATCGCTCGCTGATTTATGTCTCCCCCACCCAAAAACCCCGCCTTCCCACATGTCCCCAATTTTGCTGGACTAGAGGGAAGGGGGCATTTGTCCCCCACTTTAAAATGATGTTTTAGGTGCATGTGAAGGTATGTGTAAAAGAATTGAAGTGAATAGACCAGTAATAAGGCCCGGTAAGGACTCTAGACAATTACCGAGTAAGTGTAGGATGCATGGGTATTATTTTATTGTATCACAACATTGGAATGAAATAATACAATTCTCTTATGTATACAAAATACTACTCTCCCCGGAATCTCTCGTTTTTCAGGTATCTCGTAAATTACATATGCTTCACCCCTTCCTCTGACATGCCCGAACCATCTCAGTCTCGTCCCTCTAGCCTTGTCGTAGTAGCTGTCAGATCTTTAATATCTTTTTTACTAAATAAAATGTTTAAAAATGTTGTCATTTTCAGGATCATCTTGTGATGCCTAAAACCTAATAAAGAAGTTTGATGTTTATGTTCCTCTTGTTTCTGAAGAGGAAACAGGAAAGGTAAGAGGCAGTCCTTTTTTATCATAGTTTCTGTGGACAGTACCTGCCTATTATGTATGGAAGTTGAAATATACTTCTAGTGATGTAAGTGCTGTGAATCCTAACTTTTACAAAGGTTAGCTCACACACAACATCCGAAAAGATGATTAATATTGTTTTTGTGATCTGTAACATCACTTAAAGTTTTTATCTCTGAATTTTATTCACTGTCTGCTTTGCCCTCTTTCATCACCTTTGGTTGCCTATTTCATCCCCAAATTGTCCATGACATGCCATACCCATTTCCTTATTATTAATTTTATTGCTATCTTCCATTTTGGTGTGCTGCTTAGGCTATGATGCTCTCCTCTTGTCTCTTCATGTTATGGTAAATATTTTTATCTCTTAACTTAGGGATTAGCATTGCATCTTTGCCTCGTACAGTATTGTCTCAAAACCAGATAATTATTTACATATCTATTTTAAGTAATTTTATTATCATAAGATAATGGAGTAAGCTGATTCTGTCCAAGCCACAATGTACACAGTAAATAATTTGGTAGCTGTTGAACTGAACTGAATTCTTTTCTATATCTTGTTGCCACTGTATTAGAGAAAACAATTATTGTTGGATGCAAAAAAAATGTGTACATATTACAAAAAAGAATAACCATTAAATATAACTCATCTATGACAGTGCCATCACATCTAAAACTATGTGAGTGTGTGTGTTTTGTCCTTACATCTGGAGTGATTCAGCGGTGCTGTACCATCACATCCACTGGAGTAATGAGACATCTCTCGTTTGTGTGTTTTACTTGCAGTGTAGTGGTGCTGTCACCAGGCTTCCTCACTCCCTCTCTTGCATACAAACCAGGGCAATTAGTGTTGTAGTTAACAAGTGGTTTATCTATAGAAAGAATTTGTATGATCAGGTATGTGATCTGCACACAGAAATGGGTATACAATACATAGTATGTATGTATTTATTTTTTCTATTTGTGATGTCAATGGTAGGAATGTGTGATCCTTACGTGACAAGAACACAAAACTTGAGGAAATATTGCATGAAAGTCAGGATAATAAGAAATTAGGACTCACTGTGAAACTCAAGGATTGCAAAACTTGGGTAACATGAAACTCGGAAGGTACTGAATACATATATAAAGTTGGGAAGGACGTATTTGCACTTGCTTATTTTACATGAGGATATTTTGAAAAATATTTTATTGTACTTTATGGTAGCATGATGGGTCTTGTTGGACCTATTTAAGAGTTCATGAATTGAATCATACTTGGTTGCATATCTAAATGGGATCTGTTGAAAAATGGTCAGCATTTGGGTGCAATGTATGCATAAACAGGAGACTGTTGTATGATACATTATTCCCAGCCAAGTAAAATTTATGCTGGAGATAAAACTGAAAATGCTAAAGAAAATATGTAAAACAGTTTCAAGGACTGAAGCTTGTTTTAAGGATGTGTTCAGTGATGTATGCACATGTGTAAATTGCAAATGATTGTTACTGAAACAGCCAGGACAAACTAATCCAGTGTCTGAATGACTCTGTATTGCTGCTGCACAGTACTAATTTTTTTAGCTTAGTATGTGTTACTAATTTTCGCCTTATGATTCTATTACTTGTGTACATTAGTTTATTTGATTTGCAGGACATATGTAAACTTATCTCTATTCTTTACTTTTTCATGAAGTTCATGAATACCATTGCATGTTCGTTACTGGTACAGACTTTGAGTATCACCCCTAAGGGAGTTCTTGCACCTTTACAGTGTTATAGAAATCATCCTAGCAACCTGGGGAAGAGGATGCCAGTGACTCACTTAACTGACAGACTCTTCAAGGGCGGCACCATCACTACCTCCACCAACCACATCACTACCACCTTGTGTCCCCCAAGTGAGCTGGAAACATCCTTTGGCTACCATAACTACCAACACTATTGCTGCTGCTGCCCTCAGTTCCTCCAGCACTACCACCTTTCCCTATAGCTGGTATTCTGTCATCTAATTTAGACAGAATGGAGCGACAACTGATGAAAGAGCGCAATGCCTTTTTGAAAAAGGCATTGGAAACTCCGTAAGTCTTTTTCTGGTTCCTATCTCAGTAAACACTTCTTTGAAAATTTGTTAAAAGAAAATAAGGAAATGTACGTATCATTTATTAATTGTTGCTGAATGCCTTAAATCATAAATTGACTGATACTTAAAGTTTCAACTGTGAAAAGTTATTTTCTTTTTTTCTTGATGAGAGTTTCTTTTGTGTAATGTACACACCACTTTGTGACTTGTGTCCCATATGATTCCATACATTATAATATTGTATCAGACACACACACACACACACACACACACACACACACACACACACACACACACACACACACACACACACACACACACACACACACACACACACACACACACACACACACACACACACACACACACACACACACACACACACAAAACAAGCTTGGTGTTGATAGACAACTAAGTAACAGACTTTCTCATGCACTTTTTTTTGTGGTTTCTGTGGATTTCCATTGTTGATTCTATCTTTGCCTTATCATTTTGTGTACTTTTTCCTTGCAGATTGGAAGTCAAAAAGAGGCCCCAAGTACCACCGCCACCTGAGCCTCAGAAGAAGAAGGTTCCCAAATCCCTTGCATCAGACCCTAATGCGTAAGAACCAGAAATGGAGCTGTTTGGACACTTTTGTGTGTCATTTGTTGTTGTGTAACTTTGTCTTTACCATTCACTGTCATGCATTATCTTCATAAATTGATGATCAGATATATGGATTATTAGATCTGTTTGATCAATTAATTTATTTGTTTTATTATTTTTTTATTATGT
Organism: Scylla paramamosain; assembly: GCF_035594125.1. Lineage (NCBI taxonomy): Eukaryota > Metazoa > Arthropoda > Malacostraca > Decapoda > Portunidae > Scylla > Scylla paramamosain. Next base: position 26,665,452 of record NC_087151.1, on the reverse strand, counting down.
ATAGGGATTTCAGCCAAGGGCTACAAAAAGCCAGTAAAAATAAAAACTGCCACTGAAGGTGCCAGTCCCAAATACAGAAGTAAAACTTGTCATCTGTGGTTTATCTCTTATTGGAGGTAAAAAGAAAGACTGCTAGCAGCAGAAAAGTAAAAGCTAAATGTACTTTAAAAGTATTAATTTTTATTCGAAGGAAATAAGTGGAATGTTTTATAGAAGCAATAAAGGAAGCTTTCAGATCCTCAAAGAACTTAAAGATTAATATTCTGGGATGCTTCAGTATTCCCTTATCAAAACGTGAATAAGGTAGTGTTTCAAATTTTATCGAAAAGAGGAATGAAAAATTAAAGATACTGGATAACTTTTGCTCTAGTAAAGCGAATATGATAGGTATAACTACTAAGACTGTAAGTAAGTGTTGTGCAGCAAGGAGGTAAGTAGAGGTTGGTCCATGTAGTGAGTAGGTTTAGATGAATAGTTATCAGTGTTTTATTTTCTGAAAAGACAGGTTCTAGCCATGGTGCAGCCATTGCCATCTTATGGCAGCCCACTCAGTCAGTTCTGTAGAATATTTCTGTCAATTTCATTTCTGTATGCCGTCTTCCTCAAGACTTAATTTTCATGGCATCTGTGATCTACTCATTTGCAGTCCACCTTCATCTTCAGGATGCTAACATGCTGAACTAGCCACTCTCATCCTTTTTACCTTGGCATAGCAAGATCAAAATAATCTAACTGATAACATTACTTTGCTTAGACTCTCTGTCCAGAGTGAAATGCTCCATAATTCTCCTGTTGGGCCATCTCTTACATTAGAATTATACAACCTCCTCACCATGCTCTTTCAGTACACTTCAGTCTTCTCTCATCTTCACATGATATCCAAGGGACTGAATTAGAACATGAGAATATAAGAAAATAAAGGAAACTGCAAAAAGCTAGTAGGGCTAGACATTGCACTCCATGTATAAAACATTATTATAATCTACCTGTCATTGCTGTCCATAAATTTATCAGATCTCCTGAAGCTTCGTAATGACTTATCACTAATCACCTGATAACTGAGTATTCTAGTCATCAGCCATTCTGTTTGAGAACCAGTATCTTCCTTTTTAAATCTGAATTTATCAAGCTTGAACCCAGTTTTTCTTGTCCTGTCATGATTACTGATTCAAAGGATTTTGCTTATATCATCCTTGTTATATTCTTCATGCCCTTTAAATACCTATATTAGATCCCCTCTTAATCTATATATTTCTAAGGAAAGTAGTTTGATATCAGTAAAGCAGTACACTTTTCATATTTAACGTGTACATTTTCATTTTTTTTTTAAATGGGGATTAACTTATTGAACTTCCATCCATTCTTAACTCTTGCTACAGTTAGCTTTTGTTCCATTCCCTGCTTCAGTCATATCTCTTGGATTCTCAGATTTTGAAGATAATGGAGAAGAATCAAGTGGCAAGAGGGTTATGGAAAGGCAGAATGGATGCCATGGATGAGAGGAAGGCCCTCTATAAAATAGAACAATGTTAGAATACTTTAAGAGAGAATAGGATTGCAGTGTTTGTATGGACTTCAGGAAATGGACATCAGAGTAGATTAGATTAGATTAAACAGTGAACCCAATTTCCATTACTATCCTCATAAGGAATCTTCAGGATTTTATCTCCTACTGATGTTTGTGTTTGTGTTCTTTACTGCTACTCTGGTTCACCTCAATTCTCCTTGTCTCCTCAAAATTCTTTCTGACTCACCTTACAGATACAAAACTGTGTCAGGAGGAAGCCAGTACAAGTTTGGGGTGCTGGCGAGAATTGTGCGGCACATGAAAACCCGTCATCAAGATGGGGAGATGCACCCACTTTCCATAGATGAAATTCTTGATGAGACCAATCAACTTAATGCTGGTCCCAAGGTGAAACAGGTGAGACTGCCCTTGTGTATTCTTTCTTAGTCTTGATTTTTGTATCTCTTTTCTGCTTTCTTATTGATCTAGATGTTTTTTTTTTTTTCTCATTATGTATTTCTCTGTCTCTTCTCCTTCAGAAGCAAGACCAATTAATTACTGAGATGCCATCCAAAAAAAACATCTATTGTACAAGACCTGTCCCACTTTCAGGTTGTCATAATCATATCTCTGCATGACCCAAAAATCACTCTGTGTTAACAAAATTTTAATCTTTGCCCCCCAGTGTTGCAGGTACTTCCAAGCCAGCAGCCAAGATGATAGGACATGGTATTAAGAAATGGATGAAATGAAGAATTAAATTTCTTAACAAACTTGTTTACATGTTGTAATTGTTATTATTAAGTAATAATTATTTTTCATTATTCTGATAAATCTTTCCCACATTTATTAAGGAATTAGAAATCACCAAAATACTTCAACATTTAGTGGAGTGCATTTAGATTATGGACATCGCATTAGTTTGCTGTTGATGACCAGAGTTAACATATGTTATTTTCTTCCTCTTTCTGCTGTTTGCATTAAGGGTAACTACAGAGACTCATTTGTTTCCATCTTAGTCTTTGCCCTCTGTTACACTCATTACCTGCATATTTTCCTTCATTGCAACCATGAACCATCTCTTTGGTTTTCCTCTCATCTTCATGCCTGGTGGGTTTATCTCCAGCATCTTGCTCCTCATCTAGAGTCTCATTATTGCATTAATTTCTTAATCAGTGTATAATATCTAATTTTTTTGTACATAGCCTGCATAAAATATTGGACATGGCATTTATTTATGTATGTATGTATTTATTTATTTATTTATTTATTTATTTATTTATTTATTTATTTATTTATTTATTCAAATTGTACCCTACTTGTTTACTACCTGATGTGTTTTGTGCTAGACCATTTTCAGTTTCTTGTTACAAGCCTCCTAACACATTCAAATACACTGACATAGTACACGCTAGGACAATACAAGGTTGTAAAGAGAAATTGGATAATAGTAAATATTGAGATGAGGCATCACAAGCATAGGCTCCTCCTCCTATAAATCATAAATAGGTAAATACAACTAGGTAGATACACACACACACACACACACACACACACACACACACACACACACACACACACACACACACACACACACACACACACACACACACACACACACACACACACACACACACACACACATGCTTGCTCAAACACTATAAACTGGTTAGACTTTATGGACCTTTTAGTCAAGCCATAATAAGTTGGTTCTGTGCTGGCCTGATAGGAAACAAATGATCTGTTGACAAAAGAATTAGAATCAGTTGTGTGGAGGGTGTGACTCAAGGTTAGATGTGCAGACTGCGTGTTTTGTTGAAAGTGATACATAGCTGTAGAGGTCTTTCTACCCTATTTTCTGTGTCAATTTCATGTACTTGTTGCTGTTCACTAGTGGAAGGATTGGTCTATGTACTGTTAATCATTATCAAAAAAATTTTTGAGTAATGTTTTGGATGTGAGACTGCAGTACAGATTGTGTGATGTGTCACCACTCCCAGTCACTCACTAGGGATGCAGCACCAATGTTGTGTTGCTTGACCACTGCCCATTACTCACTTGAATTGAGGTGATGTGGCAATGCAACTTGTCACTCACTTGAACAACAAAAACACATGTTAGATGTATACATTTGCAGAACTTGTGACTAGGCAACTCACTGGCTAATGAAGAATACCTTGCACTTGATTTCCGTACATGATGGTAATAGCAGCAGTATGGTCTCTCATTAAGACAACAGACTTAACCCATATTCAGAAAACTTCATATAAATCAGGTTGGAGAGTTTTTGCTGCCTTTTCCCATCATTATATATATATATATATATATATATATATATATATATATATATATATATATATATATATATATATATATATATATATATATATATATATATATAATTTATTTATGTGTATATGAAATCAGACATATAAAGATTTTATTGTAGGTAGATTCTTATTCATCTGATTGAAGGTTAAGATTAAGATAGCTGTTATTAGCAATATAATGAATGAGGGCTACTTCCTTTTTGTGATGTCTTGACCATTTCCACAGTGGCTGGTGACAGAGGCTTTGCCCAACAATCCCAAGGTGCAAGAAGTGGAGGGCAAGTACTTGTTTAAGCCACCACTTCCTGTGAGGGATCGTAAGTCACTGCTCAAACTCCTTCGTCAGCATGACATGAAGGGGCACGGTGGTGTGCTGCTTGATGACATTCAAGAGTCTTTGCCTCATTGTGACAAGGTTATGAAGGTGAGATTTTTATGAATCTTTACAGATTTTCTTCACAGGAATAGGACTTTCCAACCACTATGAAATAAGCAATTTAGGAAGAAAAGAAGTCTGGTAATTTGTAGTCTTAATATAAGAAAGCAGAAATAGTAAAAGAAGGATATGACTGTTCAAACTAGTGGATAGATTAAGAAAGGTGCGGGGGAAAGACTTGGAAATGTTAGACTTGACAATCTTCATATAATCATATGAGTCAGTGATGAGCAATCTTATGACAAAAATTGACGTGTTACGTATGAGAGCATTGAGTGGAGAAACAATCAGTCCGTTAGAATTGTTTTGATCAATGTCTTGAAACTGTAGGCGTCATTTACTCATAAGCCATGACTTACATAGTGACATTATCACGAGCATTCCTTGCAATTTGACAAGAACAAGTCTAAACTGACTTCTTGTCTGTCTTTTATCTTCGTAAACTCCTATGCAATTTCAATGATTTTTCTTTTGGTATTGTTCAGAAGCAACTTGCAAATGTATATTATAAAAATTTTATTTCCATTTCACATAAATTTTGAGTGTAGACAATTATGTGTAGGATTGCCAGCCTGGTATAAATTTGTTTATTTTTAAGAATTTATTTATTTGTTTTACAAATAAAGTGTCATTTTTATTTCTTCATGTATATAGACATTATGTCAGAGAGGAATGAAAGGGTCTTTTAACTTTCCTGCTCTGCTTTTACATTTGAATTAAAGATTTTGGAAAATAGTTTTCTCTTGTAAGTGATGTTGCTTTAAACCAATAGAACATGTCTTTGATTCCCTTACTGACTCAGTAATAATAGTACAAACAGGTCATCAGATTCAGAGAGATGAGACATTTAGCAAGTCAACTGTTTTACCCATTATTGTCCACCGAATACTGAAACAGTAACACTGTACATTTGTTGCAAAAACATTTACCACTTAGTTCAGTGGTTTCCAGAAAGTGGATATTTAGAAGGGGAAGATGGTTGATCTGTAAATTTCATTTAAAGTAAATAAGGTTGTTGATGTATGGATCAAAACAAAGTTCCATAGGTGTACTTCTGTTTTATTATTTTATTTATTTATTTTTTTTATTTTTATTACCAGGGCTCTCTCCCGTATTACATGTATCTGCATTGCACCCCTCTCTTCTTTTTCTCTTAGCAAAAAAATATTTAAAAACTTTTCTTCCACTGTGACAGCAACTAGACAAGGAAATCTTACGTGTAGTGCGGCAAACAGACAAGAAGCAGATCATCTTTTATCATGATAAGGGCATCAATTTCCCTGTGGAGAAGGAGTTCCAGCAATTATGGCGCAACACTTCTGTTGATGGTCTTCAAGATGACAACATAGAAGAATATCTTAACAAGCAGGCAAGTCATCTTGTGACCTTTCTTTACTCAGCCACTGTCTCACCCTGGCCCTATTTCTTAAATAGCCACTTTTTTCTTTTATATACTCTGTCCCCTAACCCACATGTAAGCTCCATACTGTAGCATACTTGTCTTCACACCAATGACTCACCTCTTAGGCTAGTTTCAAGATTTATGTTTTGGTGTTTCCCAATGATTTATGAAGCATTTTTAGCTGAATTAGAAATGCCACTTCCCTAAACTAATGAGAGTTTTTGTGCTTACAGGGAATCAAGTCAATGCAAGACACAGGGCCCAAGATTAAGCCTATCCGTAAGAAAGTGAGAAAGTCCCGGTCTCGAGCTACTAAGATCTCTGACAATGAGCACATGCAACATGTTCTGCAGACCTATGATGATGCCTAGCAGAACCTACTTTCCTGCCATTTACCTCTGGTCCTTCTGTCTCTGTGTGTCCTTTCCTTTCTTTCTTTTCAGCATCACAACTTCCACTCATCTCAAAGAAAATACATTTTTGCTAAGTAGATATTTACTTCCAAGCTTACTCACTGTAACACTCTTTGTCACCTATAGTAATTTGGATCAGAGAACCACATTATTCTTCTTTAAAAACTGATGACAAATTCTTTCTTCCTCCATTTTGTCTATTTTGTTTTGGTTTTCTTTACTATTTTTTTGTTTATTATTCAATATTTCATATACATGTATTTTTCCCTTTTCCTCACCCATTCACATCAGATTATTAGCTTTTTCAATTTTGGTTTTTCTTAATTCTTCCTTCCCTCTCTTTGTACCTTCGTGCTTTTATGCCTTCACTTTCCTTTTTTTTTTACACATTTATTTCTCCCTTGCCTTCAACTCAGTTATGCTGCTTGGACAAAGTTGGTTTCTCAGCTGTTTCCATAGATATGTTCTCTGGTTTGGTGTTAGTATTCTGGGATGGTTAAGAAAAGAAGGATAATAAGTTTTATCCCCTTACACCAGGTTATCCCCACCTCCTCTTCAAGTGTGGATGTGGGTGTGGATTGCAGTATATGTACTGGTATATTTAGAGGACTCGTTAATCTCTATGATGTAGGTAAGTATCTATGAGCTGCAGTATTGTGTAAATTTACTGAAAAATGAGTATTGAGAAGGGTTATGTGGCTGTCTTATTAATTGTGTGTGGAACTTCTTTGAAACATGATTGTGCAGTTGCATTTATATATTACTATTTCTTTTACTTCACATTATCTTCAGTCTTTTGCTTTAAAACTATTTTTTCTCTTCCATTAAAGATTAATGAGATAATATGTAAACAGGTTGTTGTTCTGTTATTTTAGATTTAAACATGTTATGTCTGATTATCTTGACAAGATGCAGCACAAAGTTAAGTGAAGTGATAAACCATACAGAAGTATCTGAAGGGCAGTCCATAATTGAATACCATTTTATGCCTTGAAAATTAATTTAGAAGTCATATAAATACAATGGATGACCATTGTTCTGTGGTACAGCTGTTGAATGGTTTCCTTTATGCTTCAATTTCTTTTTGGAGTGAGATAAATTCAAAGTATTAACCCTGTGTAGAAACTGTACAGTATTAGGAATGTGTTGAATGAAATATGTATGCCTACTTTAATCAAATTACCTGTAGTCATGATAGTGACTGCTTTGTTGCCACTCTTTATGAACTGGTTCTTAATGCACTTCTGATGGATCGACTTTTACACTGGAGAGGGATGCACATTGTCCTGACACATCTCGCCCACTTATTCTGCCGTCATATCTCTTGTCATTCTGTTTTGATTATTATTATTATTTGCTGCTGCTGCTACTACTACTACTACTACTACTACTACTACTACTACTACTACTACTACTACTACTACTACTACTACTACTACTACTACTACTACTACTACTACTACTACTACTTTTACTACTACTACTTTTACTACTACTACTACTACTACTACTACTACTACTACTACTACTACTACTACTACTACTACTACTACTACTAGTACTGCTGTTGCTGCTGCTGCTGCTGCTGCTGCTGCTGCTGCTGCTGCTGCTGCTGCTGCTGCTGCTACTACTGCTACTACTACTACTACTGCTGTTTTATTGCTGTTATTATTATTATTATTATTATTATTATTATTATTATTTATTATTTATTATTTATTATTATTATTATTATTATTATTATTATTGTGTGTGTGTGTGTGTGTGTGTGTGTGTGTGTGTGTGTGTGTGTGTGTGTGTGTGTGTGTGTGTGTGTGGAATATCATCACCTTGTTATTTATAACACCAGAACACCTCAGGAGAGCTGCCAGCTCATCACCATATTACAATTATAGGCTGATAGGCTGTTATCATGCCATATCAATGGGGAAGAAACTTTGAAGCTTGCCAGGAGATTTCTATATTTATTCAGCATTTCCAAATGGGAGTGACAACATATTCTGATTCTGATTATGCTTGAGTTTTGAAATGATGAAAGTAAATTTTTTTGTTGCTGTTTATACATAATTCTAATAAATTGTGTGACATCTTTTAATTATAAATTGTTGCAATCCAGATTCAGCTTTAGTATGAATTACTGTAAAGCAGTCATGAGATGTTCTTCATACTGGTTCCCTCAAGTATCTTGCAGTCATATGTGCCAATAACAAGTTTATATTTATTGAAACATCATTAAGTCTCATCATTTCATGTAATAACTATTTTTTCCTCATCCTGTGACATAAATCATGTCTCCCTTTTCAACATTGTTTGATGTTTTACCTTATTTGTACTGTGCCTCATCTCATATTCTTTGCCTGTCTTCACATCTTTTATTTTGTCTCTTACTGTGATGTAGAACAGCAGTTTCTTACTCTCAAACTGGTGTAGGTTAAATTTTACAATATTTGTCAAGTAAAAATGGCAGGACTGCTGCCATGAAGAGGTCCAGCGGACGAGATTGGTCAGCCTTGAAGGAGGGTGATACGTTGATTTATTGTAGATGTTAGTGGTGGTAACACTCTTCTTTCATGTTATTGCAGCTAAAGCACACTAGATAGTGCTGCCTGCATCAATGCTTAACTGTCATGTTGTGCTAGTGATGTTTCTTAACAGTGTTTTGGATATAAATATGGGAGGAATTCTCTCTCTCTCTCTCTCTCTCTCTCTCTCTCTCTCTCTCTCTCTCTCTCTCTCTCTCTCTCTCTCTCTCTCTCTCTCTCTCTCTCTCTCTCTCTCTCTCTCTCTCTCTCTCTCTCTCTCTCTCTCTCTCTCTCTCTCTCTCTCTCTCTCTCTCTCTCTCTCTCTCTCTCTCTCTCTCTCTCGAGGTCTAGTTACAGTATACTTTTGTGATTTTTTTGGACTGATGCAGAAATATCCTTTCTCCTTATATTTTGTAAATCAAGATACTGATAGAAATATTAAGTAAAATATGTTAGAGAGAGAGAGAGAGAGAGAGAGAGAGAGAGAGAGAGAGAGAGAGAGAGAGAGAGAGTTGTATGCATATATACACAGGTGTGTGAATGTTCACAGATGTTCAAGTAAATACCACACATGTGCAGGGGAGAGAGAGAGAGAGAGAGAGAGAGAGAGAGAGAGAGAGAGAGAGAGAGAGAGAGAGAGAGAGAGAGAGAGAGAGAGAGAGCTTATAAGGGGGAGGGAGAGAGGAGGTACAGACTGACCAACAGCAAAGGAGAGAAAGAGAGGTTCCAGAAAGATTTAGTACAAATAGAGTAATTGCATTATTTATTCTGTATTACATAAAGAGTGAAAGATGTTAAATAGGTGAGTACAAAGAATGATTGTTGTGTAAAGGTATGCACCAATATGTAAGTGTGCATTTACATGGCTAAGAATTTGTAGGTGATACTGTAATAAATAGTGGGGGATGTCTGTGAACCCATGTGTGAGAATTATCACTGCATTCAATTAGAAGATCATTGTGGAAGAAACAACATAGAGTAATATGAATGTACATGCTGTTATGAATAAATTATATACTTACATTTTATGAAAGACCATGTAATAAACCCTCAATGTAGTGAATCCTATCAGATAAGCCTCACATTTCACAAACCTGGTCATTGTAGGAAGTTCCTGAACAGCCAATACACACTACAAGCTCATTTCCACTAAATAAAGTAGAACATTGATAAAACTAGAGGGACAACCTATTTGGGTGTGCATTACTCAACAATTCTTCTTGTGCAACAACCTTAGTTTACCATTGGATGGAGTAAATCTTTGAATATAACAAACATCCCTTCCCCCAAAAGACAGTAGAAGCTCTGTCCAATGGAATTTATTTTAGTGGAAAGCTTAATATAGTTAATTCAAGATTTTGAGAAAGTCTTTGATTTAGTGAAACAAAGTTTTCTAAATTGGATTCTGCTCAGTCATTTATGTTGTGCTCCTCATCTATTAGGTAGCTATGAGGATGTAACAAACATGCTTCATTTCACATAAAGCTCACAAACCAGAGGATAAGGAATTGTAAACAAAGAACAGTAAGGTACAATATTGTGGTGGCAAGTGAATCAAGTCAGTCTGCTAGAGGTGAACTGATGAGATGGAAAGCTTCTGACTCATCCCAATTAGGACTGTTAGTTGAACCTCCCCCATATGTGGGAGCATACTGCTACTTACATGGAGGGATTATGCCCCTTTAAAGTTAGCTTCTGGGAGGAGGAAAGGTAACTTCATGAAAGGTGTTTCAGCAAGAGATATTTGAAGTTACATGGAGGTATCAATAAGGGAATGTGAGTGTGAGCAGTGAGGTGTGGATAAGTTGGGAAGCATAAGGAGGAAGACACTGGCTTGGTTGTATGAAAAGGATGCATAAAGTGAGACAGGCAAAGAGGAGAGGATGAGAGAAAAGGGAGGATGAAAACTAGAGAGCCAGGCTGAGTACAAGTGAGGTGGGTAGGCTGAAAAGTATATGTGCGAGTTAGTGGTAGGGAATGAATGGGAGTTCAGTGAATGATGGGAGGAGGACATCAGGAGGAATGGAAGAATGTTGTTCATGTTCAACTTTGTGATAAGGAAACAAAGCAGTAGGCAAAAAAAGTGATGTGATAAGGAAACAAAGCAGTAGGCAAAAGTGAAAAAAAAGTCATACTATATCAGACTGGTCTAACTTTTATCAACTGGAAAGGATTTTTTGTTGTAATAACTACACAGATTTCAAGATTTCCTTTTATTTAAGAGTTGTCAGTCATTCCATGTTATTTTTCATGCTCAAGATGACTTCCAAGATATTCATGGAACTCTTTAGAATGTTCATATTAGTCTTAAAAATTACACTAAACTATTCCATGGAGTTACAAATGATATATATATATATATATATATATATATATATATATATATATATATATATATATATATATATATATATATATATATATATATATATATATATATATATATATATATATATATATATATATATATATATATATAACAGCTTATCATAGAGGGCTCAGGACATATGAAAGACCATGGAACACCTACAATTGTCAATGATGCAGATCAGATGTCTCCTAGTCGTGTTAAGAGGAATTCCAGTTGCGAGTGTCGGCAAGACAGGGCAAGCATCACTGTCGCTGTTCAACCATGGTTAAGACTTGTGAACCGATACAACGAGCATCTCTGTATCACCTGCCCATTATAACGGTCACAACTCATAACCACGGAAATAAGACCTCCTGCTTCTTTCCTCTTGTCGGGTGTGGTGGGCCCTCCAAGCCTGTCTGGGGAGAGGATGAAGAATAGTTAATGCCTGAGGGACTAATGTGAATGGTGTGCTTATCTTGTAGAGGAGAGATGTGGAAAAGAAAGGAAAGCTGTACTTGAAGGAAGAAAAACCTTACTTGATCTTGAAGTAGAAACATGTAGTGATAGTGAAGGAAAATACACACACACACACACACACACACATACACACACACACACATCACTTTTTCAAGCAAAATAATGGTGGTGACTTGGTAGGTTATTTTGAGTCAATAAATGAGTACCACAAATAATCATGTTATTGAGGTTGCAAGTATAGTGAAGAGAAGGGGATGTGTGTATGTGATGAGCACCAGAGAGAGAGAGAGAGAGAGAGAGAGAGAGAGAGAGAGAGAGTGTGTGGGAGGGAGGGAGCATGATGATAGTGGTGAGGCAGAGAAGGAAAGAAGGGTGAAGTGGTAACAGGTGTTTCAGTTATTGATCCAGTACACAGGTGTGGTAAGTGAGAAGGTGGTACGTAAGCATGGAGGGGAAGGAGGAAATACACACACACACACACACACACACACAAAATGAAAAAAAAATAATAAAAAAGTAATAAATAAATAAATAAATAAATAAATAAAAATAAAAGTAAATAAATAAATGAAATGGAAAATTGTGATAAAGATAAAGGATAAGGAGAATAATGATCAGAGAAGTTAGAGTTGATAGGAAAAAGAGATACAAGTGGGGAGTGCTAAGTATTAAGAGGCAGAGGTAAGATGGAGCAGTGGTGAAGGTAAGCGCTCTAAAACAGGTGTCAAAAAAAAAAAAAAAACAGGTGTTGGGTATTGATCAGGAGCAAAGGACGGAGAGGCGGAGAGCGTGGTGGTCTGGGATGCGTACTGGCGTGATGATTCCAGCTGTTGAATATGTATGAACAATAATAGAAGTGTGTGAAGAGAGGAGGGGAAGAGATGCGCGTGTAGCATGGAGGGAGGGACGTGTATGAGGCATGGTGCAGGGACGTGTGAGAAGCATGGAGGGAGGGACGTGTGAGGCATGGGGGAGGTAGTGTGTATGGTAGTGTGTGAGGCATGGATGTAGGGACGTGTGAGAGGGAAGTTGGTAATACTGTGGAAATAAAGTGAGATTCGAGAGGAAGATACAAAAAGTATATATATTATATCCTTTTTCGCAGCCCTCCATTATCCCACTGAAGAGTGAGTGGTGTGGTTAGTGAGTCAGGTCCCGTCCACATTGTTGGTTACGTGGTGGTCTGAGCCTGGTAGTTGCCTCAGCAGACGCACCTACCCTACATACGTAGAGGTAGCACTGATAGGAAGGAACCCTGTGGATTGTTACTGAAGGAGCCTTGAGGTCTCCGATCCTTAGGTACAGTCGCCTTTACTTTGTTTTCGTCCTTTAATGCATAAAAAAAAGAAAAACAAGAAATGGGTTTGTGACCATTTAAGGTCTTTCTTTCTCTCGATTTCCGAATACTTCGTAGATTTTTATTTATTAATCAAGGATTTCGGCTCCACCTTTCAATTTTAAAAGATTTTTTTGTTCAAAATAAAAACAATAATCATAGTCTTAATAACTACTACTACTACTACTACTACTACTACTACTACTACTACTACTACTACTACTACTACTGCTACTACTACTACTACTACTACTACTACTACTACTGTCATCATCATTATTATTACTTTTGTCATCATCATTATTATTACTATAGTCATCATCATTATTATTGCTATTATTATAGTTATTGTTGTTGCTGTTAGCATTGCTTTTGTTTTGCACCATGAACAATAACATTTGGCATAACTTTGAATATCCCTCCATCAAGGCAGTAAACCTGTGCTCATTAATTTTGTGAAGCCTGAGAAGCCGCACGTGAATTCTAAATAAAAATGTTCTATGCACTTCTTAGAAAGAAAAAAAAAAAAAATGGATGTCAAATATATGTACTGAAAAAATGAGAAAAAGAGGAAGCCTTGCGTAATAGAAGTTGTGCTCTACTTTTCGATTAAATAAAACGACGGGAGGAAGGCACTAATAAGCGACAAATATCAAGACCACGTTAAAGTGGCTTGGGGAAGAATTGCTGGTGAGGTACAGGACTATGGCTGGAGGGTGGGTAGGCCGGTGCCCCAGGCTGTGAGGGAAGCACCGAAGGGAGTGGGTGGGTAGGTCTTGGTGCAAAGCTCATTATCAGCTGTAACTTGGCTGTAATGGTTTTAGAGGTGAGAAATTAAGGTAACTTCCCAACCTTTTATTAAGCCATTACATGTATAAGGGATGCTCAATGGTGGCTATACGAACACTTGATCCTCATGTTGAGAATGTGCCCTCCCACTTGTGTCCATTACTACAAAAGACGAAGAAGAAGAAGAAAAAGAAGAAGAAAAAAATAAATAAATAAGTAACTGCACATTTTCCACACAGCTGAGTATTTCATTAAAGAAAATTATCTTTAGCATCATTACTCAGCCCAGTACCTTGGCATCTCAGTAAAATAAACAAAACATCTGATTCGTCACGCATCGAGACGTGTTGCGTCCTGACGTAAAAATATCACGCGAGACTTATAATTCTGGACCCGTACTCTGAAACGCTTCTTTCCTTCGCCAGGGCCATTTTCAAAGACCACAGAGATTATAAGATTGATTCTCATAGGTATTTTTACCCAGTGATGATGTAAAATCTTTGATAGATTATCCCTAAAGCAATGAAAATACCCTTGAAGACCACAGTAACTTTCAGGGAAGCATATTGACAGTGGTGGAGATAAGACGCAAGAATGTTAAAGAATGCAAATCCTGGAGGTGGTGGCCGCTGCGATGGTGCTTTGCGGTGCTTGAAAGAAAGAGACACGCCTCAACGCATGGTGCCACACGGGGCACAGTGCCGCACACCTGGGCCAGAGACAACCGTTAATTAAGACATTATGTATAGTGCAACAGGTGATTCTGGGGCAAATTTCAATCTGAACAGTTCAGTTATTACTCAAATGGAGTAAACTTAATGCGCGAAAAAGAAAGAAAGAAAAATGCCGATGATGATTCGCTTCTAAAAGAATTTTTCATCAAATAGTTTTATTTATTTATTTATTTATTTATTTTTCGTGATATTGAGGCCACATTCGTTGAGTCAAAGTGAACACATACACACACACACATACACACACACACACACACACACACACACACACACACACACACACACACACACACACACATCGTTATTATGATAATAATAACAATAATAATAATAATAATAATAATAATAATAATAATAATAATAATAATAATAATAATAATAATAATAATATTATTATTATTATTGTTATTATTATTATTATTATTATTATTATTATTATTATTATTATTATTATTATTATTATTATTATTATTATTATTATTATTATTGTTATCATCATTATTACTACTACTACTATTATTATCATTACTGTCATTATCATTACGGAGTAGGTAACATTGACGAGCGTATTGCAGACTCTAGTAAGTGTCAACAGCGTACGTATAGACTAAACACTGAAGCTGTGATATGAGTGTTGTTATTGTTATTATCATCATCACTACCATCATCATCACCATTATCACCATCATCATCACCACTAGTACGAACACTGACGCGGCGTTCTATCTGCCGCAATATCATGGCCGCCGCTCCTCGTACACTCGTCCTCCACGGTGCCAGTGAGAGACCCCACCCTCGACAGTCGCCAACAAAAACCTGTCCTTCCTTTTTCCTCCACTTTCTTTTTTTCTATCACTGATTCACTAATTCACTTGACAGGGAAGGATCTCTCTCTCTCTCTCTCTCTCTCTCTCTCTCTCTCTCTCTCTCTCTCTCTCTCTCTCTCTCTCTCTCTCTCTCTCTCTCTCTCTCTCTCTCTCTCTCATCAGGTGGCCACAATAATAATCAACACGTCAATTAACTTAAAAAATAGTAATAACAAGTAGTAGCTCGGAGGCACAAATTTCGTTAATGTGAAAAAAAAGTAGAAACGAAAGAAAATAATCAAGCGTGAAGACACACACACACACACACACACACACACACACACACACACACACACAAACACGAAAAGACACATGAGATACTTACGTGCGTGTGCTGCCTGGGACGTAGCGCTGCAGGGAGTGGCGATGTGTGTGTGTGTGTGTGTGTGTGTGTGTGTGTGTGTCTGTGTGTGTGAACAAGTGAAGATGATGGCGCTCGTGGACTCCCCCCCCCCCTCTCTCTCTCCTAACACACACACACACACACACACACACACACACACATGGTGGTGCCACGTCGCATTTAACACACATCCAAACACATACACAGTGCCGCTGCTGTGTCAAGTGTGTGTATATGTATGTGTGTGTGTGTGTGTGTGTGTGTGTGTGTGTGTGTGTACTCGTACAATAGGAAGCGCCTACAACAACACACTGCCTTCCTCTTGCTCTGCTACAGGAGTTATAAGCCTTTCCTCACCCCGCTCCCTCTCCCTCCCTCTCTCACCTGTCTCCTTCTCCCCCTCACACCTGTCTCCTCTCGCCTCCCCCTCCACTTCCGTCAGATCCCCTCTCTCTCCTCCTCTTTCTCCTCCTCCCCAACCGTACGGCACTTCCCCTCTCCCTCTCTCGCTCCCCTTTACTTGCTCCTCCCATCGTCCCAATCGTCACACACCTGCAAAGATGCCAGATAAGAAATATTGAAAGCGGTGCCCTATTTTGACTCAGACCACGTGGTTGACCAGTGCATATTTAGCTACTTTTTCTCTTAATGGGAAGAAAATATGCCACTGAAAGACAGAAAGGAAAAAGTACTGAGGTGCAGAATAGAGATGAGTACACTTCATATTTTATTATTTAATTATTTTTTTGTATTGCTGGTATCAAACTGTAATGTAAAGGAAAGCTAATGGATTAAAAGCAAAATAAAAAAAAAAGACATGATTAGACTCTTGTGACTTATTCCCAGCCTGAGCAGAAATAGTGTGTTATGAGATGCAACGACAGGTACTTGATAATATCTGGAAACATGCAAATTGACAGTATAATGAGTGAATGGAAGAATGAACAAATGAACAGTGAATCAGTAATGAGCAATGAGGAAATAAATGAACGAATCACAACCAAGGTGACGAAGGAGAAGCGGGGAAAAAAAAAAAAAGTAGCTATGTACGGTACACTCAGTTTGGCGTCAGTTTTGCCAACGCGACACACACACACACACACACACACACACAAACCCGAGCGCTTCGTTTTCCCCCGGCAGCCTTTTGTTATACAGCAAGTATTATCTTGGCCACTTTAAACTCGAGTGGAGAAGTGACGGGAAGGAAAAGGGAAATTTTTAAGTGTGTTTTCGTAATAGCAGCGAGAGTTGTGAAAGTTTAAAAATAATTTTCTACTATAATCGGTGAGAAAAACACCCATGAAAACGCGGCTAATTATTTTTTTTGGCCTTTTTAATAGCTTTTTCGAGAAAACACAGGAGCTTGTTATCTACACACGGCCTGGGTTGAAGCAATGATGAAAGTAATGTATCAAGATTCGTATGTGTTGAGACGGTAACATAAAACACACTACATGATTAAAGGAAGCGTGTGAAATTATTTCTTCTTCTCTTTTACATCTATTCATGAAACTCCACACCAAAACATTTTGTCGCCAGCACCATTCCTCCCACGATCAAACTCATTTGATCTTGATCCCTCCCGTCCCTTGTGCTATTCGTGAAGCCAGGCTGTCAGATAGTTTGTTAGTTTGTCTTTTTTTGTGTGTGTGTGTGTGTGTGTGTGTGTGTGTGTTCTTACCTAATTGCTCTTACCTAATGAAATTTTTACGGGATTGAGTTAAGTTCATAATGTTTCGTCTTTTAAAGTTAATTGTCATATTTGTCTTTAAAATTATGACTGCTCTTTACACACACTACTTCGTGTGTGTGTGTGTGTGTGTGTGTGTGTGTGTGTGAGTGATTCAATTTGTCTATCTGCCTATCTGTATGTGTCTGGCTGTCTGTCTGTCAGTCAGTCAATCTGTCATTCATTCAGTCTGCCTGGTCTGTCGGTCTGTCTGTCTGTCAGTTTGTCTGTCCATATCTCTCTCTCTCTCTCTCTCTCTCTCTCTCTCTCTCTCTCTCTTCCCTTCTTATCGCACACACACACACACACACACACACACACACTCGTCGTTTGCTGACTGGCTGAGCGGCCGTCGCCAGGTAGGGTAGGGTGGGGTGGGGGTCAGGTTCCGGGGATCACCAGTACGTAACAGCGGGACAGGACTGCTGTGTTTTCCCATCATCAGAACAATGCCGTGAAAAAAAAAAAAAAAAGATCCAGGCGGACATGAGCCAAATTCAGATGTAACAGGTACAGGCACCCAGCACTGTGGCACAAGCCCTGACACGTACTCTTCTGCTGGTCAAGGTCATCGAACTGCTTATCGTTACTAGAAACATTGACCTGGGGTTGTGTACGTACTGAAGCGCTTTGGCTTTTCACAAGGACCGTTTTCATAAGGACCACAGGGATGACTAATTGGGTTCTTAGCAGTGTTGTTTTCCTCATAAGGTGCAGAATCCTTGTTAAACTATCACTAGAATCATAGAAAAATACACACTTGAAAACTCTAATAATTCCTACTGGAGCCTGCTAAAAGTAGTCGAGGTAAGGGAGCGAAGTGTTTTTCATTACGGACTGGTTACGAAACGTCAGTGTAGACCGTACATACGAGGGGCCGGAAGATTATGCTAAGGCTTTCCTATACCACATACGAGGGGGCGCTCTGCATACACTGAGAGTCAATGTTTCTCTGTCCACTGTCAGAATAATCTTTGTCAGTTCCAACTTTGAAACTACTGAGCTTGTTACAACATCTTGACTGTACTATTCCCTGATGCCACGCCGCCCCGCCTCCTGATGATAATGGCTCATCAGACTGGAGCGGCGCTAAAAGGAACCACATTTTCGTTCATGCAGGCTTCGCACATCGCTCCAACTATGGCCTTGGTTTGGACGTTTTGAGCTTATTTCATGGAGACCTCATATTGTAGGTAGTTTATCACTGCATTCAGAAACAAGTTTCTTACGCCAGCTGTATATTTGAAATTGTTTTATTGATATTAGTACATTTAGTAACATGTTGTTCTTGTTGCTGTTGTAGTTATTGTTGTTGTTGTTGTTGTTGTTGTTGTTGTTGTTGTTGTTGTTGTTGTTGTTGTTGTTGTTGTTGTTGTTGTTATCATAATGATGGTGATGATTATGATGATAATGATGATGATGATGAACCTATAAAAACATATATATATATATATATATATATATATATATATATATATATATATATATATATATATATATATATATATATATATATATATATATATATATATATATATATATATATATATATATATATATATATATATATATATATATATATATATATATATATATATATATATATATATATATATATATATATATATATATATATATATATATATATATATATATATATATATATATATATATATATATATATATATATATATATATATATATATATATATATATATATATATATATATATATATATATATATATATATATATATATATATATATATATATATATATATATATATATAATGAGAGAGAGATAGAGAGATAGATAGATAGATAGATAGATAGATAGATAGATAAAGAGAGAGAGAGAGAGAGAGAGAGAGAGAGAGAGAGAGAGAGAGAGAGAGAGAGAGAGAGAGAGAGAGAGAGAGATATTAGTAGCAAGCATTAATAGTCTGGCAGTCTGAGGAAGGCAAGTGATACGCTCCCCATCGTCTATTCCTTACCATTATTTAGTTATTCATGGAAACCGCCATATTGTTAGGTAAGCTGTCCACGTATTATCTATCAGCTCTGGGTAGAACGTGGCCTGAATATTTCACTCCCTCATATTGATAATATCCACAATGGCTCCAATTTCACCCAGCTTGCCAGTCTGTGAGGCTCTGCTGGAGACATTTCTTAGCTTCCTCCATCACGCTTCCA
>NC_087151.1:26633520-26638520 GCF_035594125.1 Scylla paramamosain | reverse complement strand
ATTCCCTCCCCACCACCATCAGCACACGTGTGTCGTCATTATACATATATATTTTTTTCCTTCGTTGATAGTCTCGAATATTTTGGTTTATTATTTTTAATGGCAACCAATCACTGGGGTGTGGTAAGCGATTACCCTCTGCTTACACACACACACACACACACACACACACACACACACTTCATTCCACAGACTTACCATTTCTCCTCCTCCCTCCTCCTCCTCCTCCATTCTCCTCCCTCCTCCAGCACCACCACCTCCTCGTTCTCCTCCATCTCCTCTCATTAACATCGCACAGCTTCTAGTAATTGCATATTATTTTAGATCACCAGCATCCCATGTGTGGCGTTTCACTTCTCAGCGAGGGTGATCTCTTGGCGGAGGTCAGAGAGGCACGTCAGTAGCGGTGCGGCCTGGCTCTGGACAGCGGCCAGGGGAAAGGAACAGGCATGAGGTGCGCTGAGGAAGAGAAGGACAAAGAGGAAGGGAAGATAGACAGGAGGCAATCTACCCTCTTTTCATTGGTAAGTGATGTTTCTCCGGTTATCTCCGCACTTAGCCATTTGTAATCCATCAATCAACCCACACATTGCATCTACGCTATACACACAGCACATTACTAAACCAACAGGCATTCATACTCTTCTACAATCAATAACACCTTTTGTCTATAGTGTACCTGATCCTTCTTTGGTAACATATTAGTAAAGAGTCGTGTACTTTAATGCAACAGTCTAGTTAGAAGATAAAGGGTCTGATGTTATTTGGAAACCCTCGTATTCTTTTGTGATCCATTTGTTTTCTTGTAATTTATGTGGATTCGTAGTGAGTTTGGGTGACTATACTTTCACTCATCTCATTTGTTTAGTGACTGATTCATTGTGTTACTTGTGGCGGCATCTCACTTTTCTGTTTCTGTAAATTTACTTCTAAAAAAAAAAAATAATAATAACAATAAATAAACCCATTTGGACTCAGCGTTTACTTGATGCATGTACTGTAGAGTAGTCTGTGGGAATCACTGTAATAGATAGTAGCTGTTCTCAGCCTCCCCACCCCCTCACTGTCTCCCTCTCCCTCTCTCTTTCTCTCCTTCATTCATTTACACATTCAGGATCCTTATCTACAAAATGACACACGGAAATGATGCCAATGATATATTTAGCAGGACCATTTAATCTCTTATTTCTCTCTCTCTCTCTCTCTCTCTCTCTCTCTCTCTCTCTCTCTCTCTCTCTCTCTCTCTCTCTCTCTCTCTCTCTCTCTCTCTCTCTCTCATACACACACACACACACACACACACACACACACACACACACACACACACACACACACACACACACACACACACACACACACACACACACACACACACACACACACTCACGAGCACGCGCTTAACAGTAACGTGCAAAAAACAGTAACCTCTTGGGACGGGCAGGTGGTGGTAGTGGTGGTGGTGGTGGCAAGGAGAGTATGGTGGGGAGGCGTGGAGGCTGGAGGAGGCTGGGACAGGGAGAGGGGAGAGATGAGAGAAGAAAGAAGAGGAGGGGGAGAGAGGTAGGGGGAGGCAGGGAGAGAGAGAGAGAGAGAGAGAACGTAAGAAAGGGAAGGAGACAGGGAGGAGGATGCGTAACGTTAGGTGTAGGATCACCTGAATGGATGGAGAGAGAAAGAGGAAGAGAGAATAAGAGAAAGTCAACCTACTTTACTTTCTTTAACCTTCAGCCGTGGCCTTCACCTCACCTCGTACCATGACGTCCTTACTCCTGCTGGCCCAGTGAACAATGCCAGTGAACAGTGCCACATCATAGGCAGCAGGAACATATTGGGTCATAACTGCTCAGGATTACATCAACCTGGTCAGTTTCTCCATATTTCATTACTACTTCTCTCTCCCTGACATCAAAAGTGGCCGCAGGATCAGGAGCGGCTTCAGCATCGGCGCCTGGTGAATCACGGACGGTTCCTGCATCAGTCACGCTGTGTCAAGTCTTCTCTCCGCCTCCCAGAACACTATACACAGACGGTCAGTTATCCGGTGAGTGAACTGGTCAAAGCATTTAGCGGATCAATAGTGTTCAAAGGTCAGCAGCTCGTCTCCCAGCATTTCTGTGAGTGAGTGAGTCAGGCAAGTATTTCATTTCAATCTGCAGTTTAGGAAAAAAAGAAAAAAGTTTGAGAGTTCAGTATAATGTGAAATTTGGTGTTGTTATGTTTTTTCATGTCTTCTTTTCCTGGACTTCTGGAATGAGTTGACTGTATCTAGATGAAGTTATTGTGATACGTTTTATTCCCAGTGTACAGTTTTGCATGACTCAGGGAGTGATGGCACAAAGTAAAATTCACTCTTATGACTTATAAAGTTATTTCCAGTAAGGTAAAGTTATTTCCAGTGAGAGAATAAAACTCCGATTGTCAGGTATATGGAGAGAGTGTACTGTAACGGTAAAAGAATGTACCGACGCCGCCACATGAACGGCACTACACTTCCTCCTGTTCATCCTTGAAAAGAGAGAGAGGAAAACATTCAAAACCCAACCACTCGCCAGTGAGTGATGAGCTGTGTTCATGCCTCCCTTGTTTCCCTTCTTATCCGTCTTCTTTTCTTCTCTGCTTTCTTCTTTCATTCATCACTCCTTTCCTGCTCCTATACAGCAGTCACGGAGTGCTAGGACTGACCTCGGTGGAGGCAGGTGGTCGTGGAAGCGGGAGGGAGGGAAGGGGGAGGGAGTGAGGGGGGAGGGAGGGAGAGACGGAGAGAAGGTGGGAGGGAAGGGCAGGTGAGAGGAATCACCTGGACCAGCTACTTTTAACTATCGTTCAACTGGTTTTGTATCGCTCACACTCTTCCCCGCCCACGGTGCCTCGCCCTCCACGCCCTCACACGCCCGCACCGACCTCTGCTAGGCCTGGAGGTGGGCGTGTTGAGGGCTCTGGGCGAAGGGCAGATAAGGGAAGTGAAGGATAGGAGGGGACTGATAGGCGATGAGCGGGTCTTCATGAGAACGATGCGCTGAGAGACGGCAAAAGTCTAGCACCTGCAAATATACAGTCAGACAGACGCACAGACAAGCTGGGAGGAGTAGGGAAGGCGGGGAAGGGGCAGGGTAGGGGGTAATGGTGGTATTGGACTGGTGGTGGTGGTGGTGGTGGTGGTAGTAGTAGTGGGGATGTGGGAGGGACATTGAGAGAGAAGGAAGACTCGATGGTTCAGTCTACAGCTCCACGTGGTTCTGGTGGCTCGCCTCGGTCCCTCCTCACTGCTTCCTTCGCCTCCTTCTCGTCTTCGTCCTGCTCCTTCTCCTCCTTCATCTTGGCTTTTTTCCATGGGTTTCTCTTCCCCTTCTCCTTTGCCCTCCTCTTCCTACATTTTCCCTACTTATCTACTACTACTACTACTACTACTACTACTAGTACTATTACTACTACTACTGTTACTACTATTACTACTACTACTGCTGCTGCTGCTGCTGCTGCTGCTGCTTCTACTGCTGCTGTGGTTGTCTCTTCTCACGAATCTACATGACAACCATATCATTATTGTCAACACGCGCACGCGCACATCTCTCCACTTCCCCACCTATCTCCACCCCAACACACACACACACACACACACACACACACACACACACACACACACACACACACACACACACGTTACCATGACACTTGCACATGTACCGCACACGTCACAGCGCGCACTTCCCTCCTGCGTGCTGTGTCTGTCTGTCTGTCTGTCTCTATCTCTACACACGCACACACACACACACACACACACACACACACACACACACACACACACACACACACACACACACACACACACACACACACACACACATAAACACACACACGCACACACGCACGCACACATACAATTACTGTTTCTCCTACGTTTCATCATCATTATCATCATCATCCTTTTCTTTTTCTCTTCTACTTCACAAAGGAACACAAAAGAAAAAAACAAGACACCAAGCTTGTTTCTTTCTTTATTTCTTGTTCTTTTTTCTTTCCTTCTTTCCCTCTTTCTTTCCTTCTTTCTTTCTTTCCTTCTTCTTCTTTTTCTTGTTCTTCTCCCTCCTCCTTCTCCACCCTCCCTTATACTCACCTTCCGTCCCTCCCTCCCTGCCTTCCTCCCTCCCTCCTTCCCTCCCTACCTCCCTCCCTCCCGTCACATCCCACGACAAAAATAACATGCGCATTTACACATTTAATATCATCTACCATCGTTTTCATCACATTTCTTTCATTACACCAAGAGGAAGGATGTGTTGTGCCTCTCCTCTTCTTCCTTCTCGTCTTCCTCCTCCTTGCACGCCTCCTCGTCTTCGTCTTTCCCCTCTTCCCTTTTATCAAGATCTCCGTTATCAACAGCAACGCATCTGTAAGTATACTTGTGTGTGTGTGTGTGTGTGTGTGTGTGTGTGTGTGTGTGTGTGTGTGTGTGTGTGTGTGTGTGTGTGTGTGTGTGTGTGTGTGTGTGTAGGATCACTACTTGCACCCGAGTTAAGGATACGTCCCTTCCTGAGACGCAAGTTGGTGGTGGTGGTGGTGGTGGTGGTGGTGGTGATGGTGGTGGTGGTACAGTAGTGAGGCCAGTGCAGCATAGGCGGAGTGTGAGCGCCTCGTTGGAAAGAGTATGTGCAGGGTGTACTATACAATGACGTTTTTTTCTTTTTTTTTTTCGTGAAACATTCTATCTTGAGGAAAGTTATGGTGTGGTTTGGTTACATCTATCTGGTGGTGATGGTGGTGGTGGATGTGGTTGTGGTGGTGGTGTTGTTGTTGGTGGTGGTGGTGGTGGTGATGGTGGTGGTGTGTGTGTGTGTGTGTGTGTGTGTGTGTGTGTGTGTGTGTGTGTGTGTGTGTGTGTGTGTGTGTGTGTGTGTGTGTGTGTGTGTGTGTGTGTGTGTGTGTGTGTGCATCAGTCATTACTTTCAACTCCAACACCTGCGCTAACACTTGTGTCCACACCTGTGTCTCACGTGTGTGTG
>NC_087151.1:26618520-26623520 GCF_035594125.1 Scylla paramamosain | reverse complement strand
TTAATATTTTTTCCTTCATTTTGTCTTTTTTTTTTTTTGTCTTCGTTATTTATCATTGTGGTTGTGTGTGTGTGTGTGTGTGTGTGTGTGTGTGTGTGTGTGTGTGTGTGTGTGTGTGTTTTCAAGTTTTCGTCTTTCTTGTTTGCCTGTGTTTTCCCTTCTTCATTTTTCGTTTTTTTTTTTTTTTTGCAGTTTTATTTCTTTTTTCTTTATTTATGTCTTCTTTTCTCAGTCTCCTCCTCCTCCTCCTCCTACTCCTCGTCTACGTCTCATCCTCGTCTTCGTTTTTTGTTCTCGTCCTCGTCCGCCCCCCTCTCTCTCTCTCTCTCTCTCTCTCTCTCTCTCTCTCTCTCTCTCTCTCTCTCTCTCTCTCTCTCTCTCTCTTTCTCTCTTCCGGCTTTCTTCCATTACGTCATATATTTAATGGCGCCAAGCATCTCGCCGTTTTTCCTCTTTATTCCATTAGTTCCGTGTGTTTGTCCGTCTGCCTCTGCCTCACACACACACACACACACACACACACACATACACACACACACACTCTCTCTCTCTCTCTCTCTCTCTCTCTCTCTCTCTCTCTCTCTCTCTCTCTCTCTCTCTCTCTTTCTCTCTCTCTTCTCTCTTTCATATGTTTCCACACATATTATTCTTTTATTTCACCTCCTCCTTAAAGTATCATCTCCATCTCTCGTCCTCTTTTCATTCTCCTCCTCCTCCTCCACCTTATTTTCGTCTCATTTCTGTACTTCTCTCTCTCTCTCTCTCTCTCTCTCTCTCTCTCTCTCTCTCTCTCTCTCTCTCTCTCTCTCTCTGTGTGTGTGTGTGTATCCCTTTCCAATCATCTCCCTATATACTCTCCTCCTCCTTCTCCTCCTCCTCTACTTTTACATTTCCAATCCTCTCTCCCTACCTCTCCTACTCCATCCCAATCCTCCTCCTCCTCCTCCTCCTCCTCCTCCTCCTCCTCCTCCTCCTCCCTGGGTGTGTGGCTGAAGGTCATCCTCATTCCCCTCGTTTAGACCATTAGGGTCCCGAATTGGCTCAGCAGCGCCCCCTACCGCTCCCAGCTCGCCTCCACAGCAGATTTCACAGCCGCAGACCAGCCCAGCCGCTTCATCACACACACACACACACACACACACACACACACACACACACACACACAGTATCATTGTTAGTAGTGGTGGTGATGATGGTGGTAGGAAAAAACAAAATAGATATGTGTTGTAATGTAAATGTTTTGATGTGGTTTGGAGTTTCAGCCCTGAAGAGTCATTCGTGGTGTTATGAAGCAAAGATAGTGTACTGGTAGGTATATGCGACGCTCACTGATACACACACACACACACACACACACACACTGGCGGTGGGAAGGATGTACCTTATCAGAACTGATTATTGACAGCTCCCTGACAGACAGCACGCAGGGGCAGTGTGGAGGGACAACAGGTGTGTGTCTGTGTGTGTGTGTGTGTGTGTGTGTGTGTGTGTGTGTGTGTCCGCCCTTGCCTGCACAGTTGGGCTTCTAGTCTCTGAGTTTTGCATACTTCTCTCCATTAACATTATGGCATTCTCTCTCTCTCTCTCTCTCTCTCTCTCTCTCTCTCTCTCTCTCTCTCTCTTTCTGTGCGTGTGTGTGTGTGTAAGGGTGTCAGCATGCGTGTGTACAGTTGGCTTGCCTCATTCCTTCTGTAGTTTTTGGGGGCTTTGTCAATTTCTGGTAATTACTGCTAATCTTTCGGTACTCAAGAGTATGAGGAAATGGAGGAGGAGGAGGAGGAGGAGGAGGAGGAGGAGGAGACAAAAAAAGTAAGATGACTCCTTCCCTCTCGCCCTTCTCCTTATCTGTCCCTCCACGCATGCACCACGGTCTCTGCTCGGGGATTGTAAAGGACACTCGCTAGATGAATCAAATGAAATGGGCAGATTTGAATGTGTCGTGGGATGCACCGCCAAGCAAGTTTCTGAACCACATCAAAGGGATTCACTCGCGCTGTTCATCTCTCTTTATTTAACATTTGAAGTAATTCTGCCGATCTACGTAGCTTTTGTAATATAAACTGTGGAAAATTGTGTGTACTTGTAGTGTACTTGTAGTGTTACTCATGTTCCTTATAACTATTTCACTGCTAAATTATGTACATTTTTTTTTTTTCATAATCATCTACAGCTTTTTTTTTTTCTTTTTGCATATTTTTCTTACTACAGTCTCTTGAAATATTTCCGTAACCTGTAAATGACAAAAATAACTTTATATTCTCCCTTTTCTCTGTGTCCATGTGCAGTTTCTCTATTTCGGCATTTTTCTTTATCTATTCAGTTCTTTTGCAGTGCTTTGATTGCTAGAAAAAAATGGGCTAAGAGAGATCTGTTGTAATGTGTCTGTGAGATAATTTTTAATGTGACGAGAAGCGCGACGAGAGAATGAATATCTGTCTGTCTCATGAGTTTTGTAAAGGAATGTTTGTATGGACGAGTTTTAAGAAAGAGAGAGAGAGAGAGAGAGAGAGAGAGAGAGAGAGAGAGAGAGAGAGAGAGAGAGAGAGAGGGGAGGGATGAGGACGATGTAGACGAGCGAAGACACAGTAGACGCTGCAAAGAATCTCCAATCTACTTTCAAGATGTCTCTTTCGAACTTCTTCTTATTATTCTTCTTTGATAGCTTCATTAGCACATCTACAAACAAATGTCGATAAGTTCGGATTTGTTTACAGCTAACGGAAGGACACCCTAGGACTGGGAGGACGCAGTGTGTCGTTACGCTGGGGACAGCTTCCTCCAATCCCTAGCTTGGTGCAAGGTAAGCAGAATGAGGGCATGCAAATGTTGACAAAAAGAGGAAGAGCCCAAAGACACAGTGCAGGTCCAGGGTTACAAAAACGATGAGTCGCTGCTTAGGAACAGCTGCGTGGGTAGGGCACGGAACGCCTGCTGGGTGTTGGCGGCTTGGGGTCCCCCAGGCAGGTAACGCACGATGTGTATGAGCTTATTGTTAAGGAACTGATATAGTAGGACCGGCTCGTGCAGCTTTTGGAAGAGGCTCGTGTGATGGTGGCGCTGAGTGGCGGTGGGAGCGCCTCCGCTTGTAGCTGTGTGCCAGATTCCACACGCCTTGTTGCTGGAAGTTGTTGGTTCCTGCTGTAAATATTTGTTGAAGTGATGAGTAAGTCTTTTCCTGGAGTCACTGATAAGCTTCTATCAGCGGCTGGATGAGGTCCACGACAAGGGCTTTATTTATGATGACTTAAAGTTAAAGGTTTTAGTAACAGTCAGGGAGCAAGAGTTTCTTATCATTGACTTTAGCTTGGCTTGGCGCATTGGGGCGAGGTTTGTGGAAGGAAAATGGAATATGACGGAGAAATTGCGTAAGACGACAAAGAGGAGAGTGGAGCTGGTGATGCGAGGTAAGAAATACACTTTTTTTTTGCGCTCAATAAACCGTTTTCCACCCGACCCCCCATAAAACCCATAAAAAAAGAAAAGTTCAGTTTAGATTCAGATTTGACCTAATACTCCGCTTTCGAAACACTTCATATCGTAGGAGGGAGCAAACACAAACAGAAGAAGGTAGAGAGTAAAAAGAATATGAGAGTGAAGATACTGGTGGTGAACTCGTGCATTATTAAGATGAACAAGATGACGGAAACGTCTCAACCTCGCAGTATCAGCCTGGGATGTTTGCAATACCTCGCTAAATTCTCTCTCGTATATAGACTGATAACCAGAACCGGGTGTTTTAGTCTACTGGATCGTAACAGCGACTAAGGTCCGGATTTTGAAACGATTCAGGCTTTTACCAGGATTGTTATCAAAGGTCACACAGATTACAAGTCTGGCTTTCACTCTAGATGCAGATTCCTTGTTAAGTTATAACGAGAGAAGAATAAAAACAGCTTTGAAAATTCCTCTAACCTTCACTACAGCCTGTTAAAAGTAGTTGAGATAAAGCGCTGAAACGTTTGAGAATAATGACGATGATAATGATGATGATGATGATGATGATGATGATGACGACGACGATGGCGATGGTAAGAAATAAGGGATGCAAGTAAGCAGTGGTAAGGAAGAGAAGACGGGAAATGGGGCGGAATAGCAGACTTACGAAAGACATTCCACAGAAACAGTGCCAGCAGGGGCAGGAGGAATGAGATAAATAGAGGTTAAGAAGGAATGAGAAGAGGAGGAGGAGGTGGAGAAAGAGGAGGAGGAGGAGGAAGAGGAGGAGGAGGAGGAGGAGGAGGAGGAGACGTGTTTAACTGAATGAGGCTTCTGCTTACGGCCCTAGATAGCTCCTCAGTACGTAAATTACTGGTGAATGGAGCTCTCTCTCTCTCTCTCTCTCTCTCTCTCTCTCTCTCTCTCTCTCTCTCTCTCTCTCTCTCTCTCTCTCTTTCGGGTAGTGTTGAGAGAGAGAGAGAGAGAGAGAGAGAGAGAGAGAGAGAGAGAGAGAGAGAGAGAGAGAGAGAGAGAGAGAGAGAGAGAGAGAGAGAGAGAGAGAGAGAGATGGTCGGGGGGGGGAAGCAGACCATCTGGCCCAACACACACAGAAAGACCATGAGTGCTTCGTCCAATTGTGGCCATGGAAGTTGAGGGCCACGCACACAAACACACACACACACACACACACACACACACACACCTGGTATATACAATGTAGTATACGCACATACGGCTGTTATACACACATACAGTACATACGTATATACAGGCGAATAGTGTATATATACTGTACATACATACATACATATTTTCATAATAACTACACACATCCATGGAATTCCTAAACATTACGTAATCATACTGTCATTTGTACATACATTTACATTTATATATACTACATACATGCATGCATCCGCCTATTTGTCTGTCTGTCTATCTATCTATCTATCTATCTATTACATAACTAAGGTGGAAATTTCTATTTCTCTCCTATTTTTGTTTGTGTGGTATATGGTGTGTGTGTGTGTGTGTGTGTGTGTGTGTTTGTGTGTGTGTGTGTG
>NC_087151.1:26576020-26613520 GCF_035594125.1 Scylla paramamosain | reverse complement strand
CAAAGAATCGATCAGTAGCAAGATAAGAAAGTCAGACAACGAACCAAAAGTCAGACAACAGATGGAAAAATCAATCACCGAGTTCTGGAGTCAAAAAAACCAGTCATCGAGAGAGAGAGAGAGAGAGAGAGAGAGAGAGAGAGAGAGAGAGAGAGAGAGAGAGAGAGAGAGAGAGAGAGAGAGAAGCTAACAATACTAACACAATCCTCACGATAATGACACTCAGTTACACACAGATAAACTTGGAACATTCACTAAAACATTCCCTCCCCCCAAAAAAAACAAAAAACAAAGCCAAATAAAAAACGAGGTAAGCAGACACCGTATTAAAAAAAAAAAAAAAAGAAGAAGAGGAAAAAAATACAAAACAACCATCTAATTAATGAGCCAGGAAGAGGTAACCAGGTGAGGAAGGTAGCATAAGTCAGCCTGCCCGAGCCTACCGTCACCAGGCCTATCAACAATGGTCACGTCAGCTGTTTTACCCTCCCCCTATCCTGTCTTCCCCTCCCCCGTGCCTCCCCCTACTCCGCTTAGTGTTTGACGAGACTGGTCAGCAGATGGTGGCTTTGCGGGGGGGAGGAGGGGGAGGGATAGAAGTGAAGGCATCTGTTGCATTCACTCACCACGCCCTCTCTCTCTCTCTCTCTCTCTCTCTCTCTCTCTCTCTCTCTCTCTCTCTCTCTCTCGTGATGCTAGGTTTAAGATAATAAGATACAAATTAAGAAAACGAGAGTGCGTAGGAGAAGGAGGAAAAAGAGAAGGTGGAGGAGGAGGAATAGGAAAAGAAGGAAGAGAGTGAAAGGGAGATAAAGAGGATGACGAGGAGGAAAACTAGGTAAAAAAGGAAAAGAAGAAAACAAATGATAAGTCATAACGATAATGATGATCATGATGATGAAAACGATAATGATGATAATAATAATAATAGTAATAATAATAATAATAATAATAATAATAATAATAATAATAATAATAATAATGATAATAATAATAATAATAATAATAATAATAATATAGACAGCGCCTGCAATAGAAATATAAGTAAGCAACAGAGAGAGAGAGAGAGAGAGAGAGAGAGAGAGAGAGAGAGAGAGAGAGAGAGAGAGAGAGAGAGAGAGAGCGCTGAGATAGTCTTCCGACAAATTGAAAATCTACTTGTAACATTTTGAATTGTTACAACACAGCCCGGCAGGAGGACATTACCCCCCCTCTCTTGTGTGTGTGTGGGGGGTGTCCTTTGCTCGATTCCCACCATCACACAGGCGATAATAATGTAACAGCACAACAACAACAAGAACAACAACAACAGCAACAACAACAACAACAGCAGCAACAACAACAACAACAACAGCAATAACAACAGCAACAGCAACAGCAACAACAACAAACCCAGGGAACCGAGCGTGAGAAACCAACCCAACAATGAATAACAAAATGATTAATCTGACACACACTCACACACACACACACACACACACACACACACACACACACACACACACACAGATAACAAAATAAGATTGGAATCGATTAGGAGTGCGATTAGAGAAGGCTTGTTTGATGGCCCATTGACTCTCTCTCTCTCTCTCTCTCTCTCTCTCTCTCTCTCTCTCTCTCTCTCTCTCTCTCTGATAAGGCCGGGGAGAGGTAAGGAAGGGCAGGGAAACAGGGAGGGCGAAGGGATTAACTAACCCGCCTAATCTCTTGTATCTGTGACACCGCGTCAGTCCATCAAACAACTCAATCTTCAGGCCAGATTTGGAACTATAGAGATGAAACTTTTCTGCGCTTCACCTCTACTATATTCAAAAGGTTGTAGTCGAAGTTAAAGTTACTTTTATGGCTCTAGTGAGATATTAACCAGACTTCTGCATCATTAACAGGAAAAGCACTTCTGAGAACGTGGCTATTCATTTCTGTGTGCTTTGAAAATAGTCGTGGTGAGGAAGCAAAGGGTTTTACAATATTGGCCTTTACCATGCGGAAAAGAAAACGATACAATAATAAGTAAAATAGAAAAAAGTAATAATAGCATTTACATCAAGCTTAAAACTTACTGAAAAAAAAAACATTAAAAGTATACATAGAAACGTTATAGATGTACTTGCAACTTTACTAATGAGATAAATCAATGAAAAGGGAGAATTATGAGTGTGATACTTAAAGTGGGAGGACGTTAAGTATTTATGGGGTAACTTAAGTATTTTCCTGACAGGTTTTAAACGTTTGCATTGATGTGGAAATAGTCTTTTGAGAGAGAGAGAGAGAGAGAGAGAGAGAGAGAGAGAGAGAGAGAGAGAGAGAGAGAGAGAGAGAGAGAGAGAGAGAGAGAGACGGTATGATACAGCTCAACTGCTTTATATTGATGTTTCCTGTCTCTTCGCTCCCCTGTCTCTCTCTCTCTCTCTCTCTCTCTCTCTCTCTCTCTCTCTCTCTCTCTGGTAACATATTTAACGATAATGGATATAGGAATGTAATTTAAAGTCAATGAAACCGGTAACAAAAGAGGAGAAAGATAATGGTAATGCTAGTAATAATAATAATAATAATAATAATAATAATAATAATAATAATAATAATAATAATAATAATAATAATTTGTGGTAGTAGTAGTAGTAGTGATAGCAGTATTAAGAAAATGAGGATGAGGAAGAGGAGAAGGAAGAAGGAGAAGGAAGAGGAAGGAGATGATAAGTGGAGGCAGGAGGAGGGTAACGAGGATGAAAAAAGAGAAGAAGAAAGTGGTGAAGAAAAGGAGGAGAGGGAAGAAGCATTCTCCTCTTCAGCTATGAAAGAAAGTCCCTCCTCTTCTTCCTCTTCCTCTTCCTCCCCCTCCTCCTCCTCTTCCTCACTGTTTTGTTTATATTTTCCATCTTGTTTTTTTTTTTTTTCTTATTTCATCGCTGTCGTCATTCATTCATGTTTTTTTTTTTCTTGGTCTTTTACATCCTGTTTGCCACAAGCAGTGAGCCCAACCAGTGAAACATAACGCATTTCAGTCTTCTTCTTAGGTCTTGTCAGATTTCGTACAGTATCTGTCCTTGTTTATTCCAGTATCCATTTTCCAACTCAACCTAACCTGACCTAATCTTCCGCGACATAACCTAACCTAACTTCCCCTAACCTAACCTAATCTAATTTTTGCTCGACATAACCTAACCTAGCTTTTCCAAACTTACCCTAACCCTAATCTGATCTAATGTAACCTAACCTAATCTAATCTGGCCTGAATTACTGTAACGTAACCTAACCTAACATAAACTAACGTAACTTGACCCAGCGTAACCGAACCTGACCCTCTCTAACTTAATTTGACTTAGTGTAACCTAACCCAACCTAATCTAACAATGATGCCCCGACCTAGTGTAACCTAACCTGACCTGTCTTAACCTGACCTACCGTAAACTAATTAAATCTAACCAAAACTAACTGTACCACATTAAATACATGCGACACGAAATTACTTCTGGCCTTCTCTCTCCCTTTCGTCCTCGTCCTTCTCTTTATTCTAGCTCTCCATTTCATCTTTTACAATCTTTCTATTCTTGTAAATCGTAAGGACTCTCTCTCTCTCTCTCTCTCTCTCTCTCTCTCTCTCTCTCTCTCTCTCTCTCTCTCTCTCTCTCTCGTTAGGAACATATTTTCAATTGCGTCCCAGAGAGAGAGAGAGAGAGAGAGAGAGAGAGAGAGAGAGAGAGAGAGAGAGAGAGAGAGAGATGGGTGGTGGGGGGGGGTACGGCTCTCAATCTGTCACCCATCAAAGGTTCCCCTCCGATGCGGGTTTCCCCCCGCCACAATGGTTTCCGACGATGAGGGGCAAGATAACTAACAAGCCATTAATGAGGGAGGAAACGAGGGGAAGTAGGAGGAAGGAGGGAGGGAAGGAGGGCAGGGGCATGAGAGAGGGAGGGAGTGGGCAAGAGTGGGCGGAGCTTCTAAGTGAGAGAGGGAGAAAGGAGGAGAGAGAGAGAGAGAGAGAGAGAGAGAGAGAGAGAGAGAGAGGGGACGTGTTAGAGTTGTCATGAATGTAAGCGAAGGGGGAGAGGGAGAAATAAAACGTAAAAGAGGAGATAAATAAAAAGAAGCAAGAAAGAGGAAGTCGGATACAAGGAGGATGAAGTTTATTACCAACGCTGCGAGAGGAGAACGGTGTGGTGGAGGGCGCCCAGGAGCGGGAGGATGAGGAGGAGGAGGAGCAGCAGGAGGAGGAGGAGGAAGAGGGGAAAACAGCGAGGGGAAGAGCTGGTGGCATTACTGGGGTACCACAGGGTTGCCGCTGAGGCCCCGCCCATCACTGCCGTGGTGGCTGTGAAGGAATTTCCACAACCTTGCGTCCAAGTTCCAAAATCTTCCGTCTCAGCCAAAACCCTCAACTATCACGCCTCCTTGAAACGCACCCGGAAAACTGTTGACTAAAATGGAAAGAAATGAAAAAAGGAAAAAAAAAAATCTTATGCTGCGTCCCGTTCAACGAGTTTATGAGGCTTGAAGAGCGTGATGGAGGGCGAAAAACGAAGGGAGAGAGAGAGAGAGAGAGAGAGAGAGAGAGAGAGAGAGAGAGAGAGAGAGAGAGAGAGGGAGGAACGGACAATGACAGCACGATTATCCCATTAAGTTTGACTCCGGGCATCCGATTCGCGGAGGGCAGGCATGGAGGGCGAGGGGCGGCAGTCATCCTGAGGGCAGTGCCGCGGATGGACGTGTGTGTGTGCAGCCCTCGCCGCGCCCCCTTTATATATGTATATTTATACACACACACACACACACACACACACAGGATGACAGGGTGGTAGACCATAACAGAAGGAAAATCACACTCACAATATACACAACACGTCATGAACCGGGGAAAAAAAAGTTAAGGCACACACACACACACACACACACACACACTTCCCCTCATCTCCGTAATGCTTCACGGATTATTCATTTCGTCATCTGCAGTCGCCGCTCAGGGAACAGGTGAGAAGGTAGCCACGTACTAATTATATACATACCATTTACAGGTAATGTCTTCAAACTTTGCACGATTATGTTGGAGTATGATTCTCTCTCTCTCTCTCTCTCTCTCTCTCTCTCTCTCTCTCTCGATGGGAAAGACGGAGGGCGAGGTACTTTTAGGGAGGGCATTGTGTGTGTGTGTGTGTGTGTGTGTGATCGGTCACTAAGATGCAAGTGGTTAGTGTGGCAGTGAAAGGTTGGCGAGTGCTTTCATTGAGTCTCTTTGGTCGAGGGTACAAATTGGAGTTATGTAGTTGGAGGGTCGCCCGGCGTCCTGCCTCGCCCACTAAGCATTCCTCTACAACAGCGCGACAGTGTGTCCAGGGAAGGCGGAGGATGAAACTAACTTGCTCTTCAGAATACGGCAAATGCGGTGCCGGAATACCTATAAATAGTTTGGTAGATAGGTAGTTTATTAATTGACTACATAGATCGTTACGCAGCACACACATACGCCGCGTTGTGTAGCTATTAGCATGCTCGGCTCTCAATAAGGTCCGAGTTATAGTCTCTGGCGCGTAGAGACTGCATGATGGGCGAGTCTCTGAATACATAATCCTTGTTCATCTAGCAGTAAGTAGGTACGTGATGTGAGCTCGCTGTCCCGATGTGTGGTGTGTGAATGGTCTCAGTACTCAAAGATCGGTCACCGAGTTCAAAGTTCTTTTCGTACTGGAGTGGCCGGCTGTATGATGCACCAGACCACTGTGGCTGAGTAACACAAGGGGAATGAAATGCCAGAAAAGTCCTCGTCGCTTAATATAACTGGCACTATAATGTGTCCGGAGTCCCGTATTTTAAAATGCTCTTGCTCTTGTAAAGACCGTTTTCAAATGCCACAGGGATGATTAATCGGGCTCTTATGGACGTTTTTTTCCCTGTTGAAAATTAGAATCTTTGCTAAACTATACTTAGCATCACGAAAACAGCCTTGAAAACTCGAGTAACATCAGCTAAAGCAGTGGAGACAAGATGCCCGAGCCTTCGAGAGTACAGTCGTTGAGTTGCCATTCTTGCCAAGACGAGCAGTTGCCCAGCCAGTCACGCAATGGTGGCCGGTAAATAAGTAACGTGTCTGAGAGGCGGCGAAGAGAGGAACTGGCTACCCTACTCCATCCCCCATGCCAACACTCATAACTGCTAAATGTGCTGCCAAATGCCCCACGATCTACAGCCAAAATCGTCGAATCAAGGGCCACTGTTATTTTCGTAAGCTTCCTAACCAAAACGCATCTCATGTTGGTAAGCTCCCGCACATACAGAAGGTGCCGGTTCCAATTTGATTTACTTAGTGTGGTGGTGAATGTGTACCGAACAAAGACCTTTTACTCAATTTCATTTTTCCGTTTCTTCTTAAGATTCTTAAGTAATCATGATCACCAGCATGTCTCCTATTTCTTCTTCTTTCTTTCTTCTTTTTCTCTTCTATCTCTTCCCCCTCCTTCTCATCTTCCTTCTCCTCCTCTTATCATGTAAACGTTTTCTTCAGCTGAATGACTTACAATTCGTCAGGGAAGTGCTGGCGAGCCCTCTGGTGTAGTGAAGTGGAGAGCTAAGGTTTTCAGACACATGCGTTCTCGTCTAGTACACAAACTTTTTCATGAAAGAGAAAGACGTGCTAAAGGGGGAACTTAGGAAAAAAATAAGTAACGCTAAATGAGATAGGAACAGGCGGAGAATATCGAAAGAGATGAAAAGTAAGGTAGATAGACCTCGCGTGGGAAAAAAAAAAATTCTATAGTTTATGAAGTTCGGAGGAAAAGTTTCTAAATACAGCTAAACATAAAGGAAAGAGGATAAACGACAAAACGAAGTAAAAATAAGGTAAGAAAGATCTCATGTAGGGAAAAAAACGGAAAAAAAATAAAACTAGAAATGAAACTAAGGAAAAATCAAACCTTCTCATTAAACTAAAAATAAGGAAAAAAAAGGAAAAAAAGTGTTAAAGGAGGAGGAAAAGTAAGGTAAAGCCGATCTCGTGTGGAAAAAGGAAAAAAAAAAAAAAATCAAGGTTGACGTACCAAGAAACGTTAGGAATATTCTGACCGACAAAAAATATATAAACAAATAAATGAATGAATAAATAAGTAAATACAAATAAATACGAATACAGTTACAGAGTAGAACGAAAAAAAAAACAAGAAAATAGATAAGATAAATGGATAAACTACTAAAAGAATAAGTAACAGGGTAAGACAGACTGCCTGATAGTGTGTGTGTGTGTGTGTGTGTGTGTGTGTGTGTGTGTATTTAGTTATATTTCTTATTCCGTTTCGTCTCAGTAATAATAGTAATAATAATAATAATAATAATAATAATAATAATAATAATAACTTGTACTAGATTCTATACAGTTTTCTTTAATATTTTTTCGCAAGCTATCGTTTCAGTGACTTTACACACACACACACACACACACACACACACACACACACACACTACAAAAGTGGATGAAAATATGGCAGTAAAAAAAAGGAATGATGTGAAGTTATTTCCCGTTGCATTCGCCACCTTATGACTCTCTCTCTCTCTCTCTCTCTCTCTCTCTCTCTCTCTCTCTGTCTGTCTCCCCGTCATGGTTAAAAAATTTCCCCTTCCTCGTTAAGCATCTCTTTAAGTTACTGACTCCAAGTATGTGTTTATTTGCTTTATCTATTATTGTTATTATTATTATTATTATTATTATTATTATTATTATTATTATTATCATTATTATTATTTATTTTTATCTATTCATTTTTTTAGGAGTAGAAAACTCACCTCCTATAAAGTATTTATTTATTAATTTATTTTGTTAATTTTTATTGAATTATTTTTGCTGTCATTTTATTTTGCAGTTCAAGTTTTTTCTTCCTGAGCCGGTTTATCTATCCACCTCTCTCTCTCTCTCTCTCTCTCTCTCTCTCTCTCTCTCTCTCTCTCTCTCTCTCTCTCTCTCTCTCTGCTTCTAATAAAAGGTAGAAAGAGCAAGAGCAATTTCATATCTAGCTCTGGCAATGGTTCAGGAAATAAAAACTTTTCCCACTTCAAAGCACAACTTTAAATACAGGAGCCAGGTACTGAGTGGACAATAATCAGTTGCCAGCTAGAGAGAGCATAAACTTTAGGGAATAACGCGTAATACTAGTGAGGTCCTTCATATCATTTAGATCTGGTTAATTTTTTTCAACAAAACATGTAGATTCTATCACTCATTAGTCCAGTGTTACTACCTTTTGTAACATTTTTGTAATATTGAGGTAACCGTATTTGTAATATGATATTTTTGAATGACTGGTAATGATGCAAGAACGGAGGTAGCAATGGACTTTCTTGTTTTGTGGGAAATACGTAAACTCATATCGGAATAAGCGAATATTTTCTATGTTCGGAACGTATGTACAGTATCTAGAGAATGTGTCTATTTGAACACCAGAACAGGAAGGCTGATTTATAACGGCTGCCTGGTATCACTCAGGGTCGCTTCATTGATCGTCATGTCGAGTGAGAGGATTTCAATGTAACATCTGAATCTATAAACACATTTGACTTGACAATGGCAGAATCCTTATGTATTCTCTAACAAGTTAATTTCAACAATAACGAGCCTTCATCTAATTTTCCGTCTTTTGAGTAAATATTTTCTCTGTGGGTTTTCTTTTAAATTACTGTGTTTTGATCATTTGTTTCCATTTATAGTAATGCAAAATATGTTTCATTATGCATTTTATTAGCGTGTTTAAAAAGTTTTGTACAATATTCATCTGTAATACGAACCGCCACCTCAGTCCTTCAGTAGTTGTTGTCTTGGGTTACGTGCTTCGCTGCGCCTCAGTGTGCTAACAGCTGCCCTCGAGGTGAGCTGTGCGGTCATGTGCGTCTATACCTTCAGTTAGGTTCGAAAATGAGAATATTGTATGTTTACCGAAACGTTGCGAGAATTCAATGCAAAACGGATACTAGGTTCTTTTTATTCGATATCACATGTTTGCGTATGTGTGGAATTAAGACAAAGTAGACGGGTAATTATTCACATTTCATTATTGTGTTATGAGATCATTATTGCATCAGTGTCCTGGTGTATCTTGCCAGAGTGCTGTTGTCTTAAGGTTTTCCTTTCAAGTCTCTCGTGTCTTACAAAGTTCAAATTTCTACATACTAATCAGTCATTCAATGTTCAAATCGAAACATTAATTTGGAAGCTATTTTTATCTTATACCCTTCGCAAAAAAAAAAAAAAAAAAAAAATTCCAATTTTTGTTTTTCTTTAAATTTTCAGTGTTCTTAAGTGACCAAATAAGCGTAATGAAAAATATTTAACCCTTTCAGTGCGACATACAACAATTCACATCACTAACAGCTATGTATGAAATCTTTATAAGCACACAGAAGAAATAAAAAGATGAAAAGAATAGATTTTTCAGTTTTTAGACTATAACGTTTGGAGGCGGCTGTGAAATGAGAAGAAATGTCGCAGAATGGTTAGTGATAAAGGACAAACAGGTAGCGGTGAATGGATTAAAACAGATGATATATTCTTCAGTGTCTAGTGTAATGTAAGGGTAATACACAGAGAGGCATTAGTCCGTGCATTTTGGGAAGTCTGAGGGATGCTATTATACATTGCCACATTGTGCACCTACATCCTGCCATTATATTACCTGTATGGCCTACCGCTTTTCATTTCTCCTGTTGCGTTGCTCTTAATTTGTATTTTCTTCTCCTGTTTCAAAGGTGGCCGCTGAAAATCTTCATCGTACTCATCACAGCTCCGTTTCAACTTTTTAAAAATATCCCTGACCGCAATAATTCTGTTCCTCTCTCTTCTCTTTGTTTTGTTCCTGAGGT
The DNA here is from genome assembly GCF_035594125.1 of Scylla paramamosain. NCBI lineage: Eukaryota > Metazoa > Arthropoda > Malacostraca > Decapoda > Portunidae > Scylla > Scylla paramamosain. The sequence continues at coordinate 26,603,689 of NC_087151.1, read as the reverse complement.
GTTGTGGTCGTGCAGTCTCATCTAGATTCTGCTTGCGTCCATTGCTTGTTGTATTCTGCAATATCTCTCTTTTGCGCCCGATTAATTTTATCATTCAAGTATAGCTTATGAAAATATCGCTCCAGCCGTGTATCCAGTTTAGTTAAGTCCTGCCGTGAATCAAATTGTTATTTCAATTCTTTATATATATATATATATATATATATATATATATATATATATATATATATATATATATATATATATATATATATATATATATATATATATATATATCCGCGATGGTGCACAACAGGCAGACTATGAGACAGATACACAGACGCACAAACAGACAGACAGGTAAGTTCATTGACAGACAGGTAGATGCATAGTGAAACTCCTGTACGTTCGATACAAAACCGGCCAGCAAAAAAAGTCATTATAAATTTTGTTAATTTTTTTTTTTTTTTTTTTTTGTTGAGAGCGATATTATGATTTTTTTTTTGTCTATGGTCGGTCTCCCTGACGTAAAGAAAAAGAAAAAGAAAAAAAAAAAACCTTCCTGGTACTCCTCAGAGGTAACACATCGCGAAAGGGAAACGTCACTACTAGCATAGGTGGTGAGGTAGCGATGTGTTAGGCAAGGCAGTGTTACGTTTTTTATTCATATACCTATCAGTACCTTTTGATATGCGAGGAACAGAGGAGACGAATTGTATCAATGGAAATGTAGTGTGGCTGGATGTGGCAGCCAAAACTTGTGTCTGCAGTAGCGTGTCCAACAGAATGTACCCGAGAAGTGATTGTCTGACCAATGGCGTGAGTTTTGGCGCCACAACACCGGAAGCCCACACATGGACATCCAAATATAAAATCAACCTGTTCCTTCCTTGCTGGCTGACAGAACGGGTTAGGTACTTACCTCCATATATTGACTTCTATCAGGTTTCCCTTTCCACTGAACTTCGTGACATCACTCCCCGGGCCATCTGTGCGGAAATGGAGGCGTAATGTTGGTAATGGCTGATGATGATGATGATAACGCTGATGAGGAGGAATGAGGTAATAAAGAGCAGAAGGAGGAGGAGGAGGAGGAGGAGGAGGAGGAGGAGGAGGAGGAGGAACATAAGCAGCAGCAACCGTCACAGCGTCACAGTGCAGACATGGAGCCATATTCTGAAACACTCCTACGCAGCATCTTCACTACATTCAAGACTCCAGTTGAAGTTTCACGAGTTTTTCAGAATGTTTTTATGGTTCTAGTGACAGATTAGTGATTTTTTACACAATTCACAGGAGAAACACTCTTGAGAACCCGGCTAATCATCTCTGTGGCCTGTGAAAATAGTCGTGGTGAGAGAGCGAAGCGTTTCAGAATACAGGCCATGGTGGCATTGGTTAGTGGTGGTGGTGGTGGTGGCGGCGGCGGATGGATGTCATTAACTGTAATAAGGAAAAGAAAAAAAATGGGTGATGGCGTGCGGGGTACAGGCTGGTGTGTCGTGGGAGCTTTTGTAAACGCTATGTTTTATTATTACCATGTTTTTGATCGTTTAATATATGTTTTTGCGTTCAGTGCTCATAAAAGTTGATTCGTTTGACAGGAGGAAATAACATGGGAGCTTTTATAGACTCAGGAACAAGGTAAGTAAAATTAGCATATAAGTTTTCTTTCAGTTATGATTTTGTGTTAGATATTTTTTTGTGTGTGTGTGTTTCTGCTTTAATTTTTTTCTTTTTTTTTTCAAGTTGGAAAGACGATACGAATAATTCCATTGATAAATACGCTTAGATATATTTCATGGATAAAGTAAAATAAACATACAAAACATATATCGGGAACTTTTGGCTATCAGATATCTCATTTCGCTTATGATTTTATCTGTCATTATGTATTCCTATTTGATCTATTTTAAACTAGATAATAATATGATACGAACAATTCCAGAGATAGACATACCTACACACATACAAGGGAATTAATGCAAACATACCAGTGTAACGTTAAGAAAGGAAATCTTAACAATGAGTAAAGGTCGCTTAATTTGATACTCATTTGTGTTCAGTCATCTGAGAGGCGCTCCCTGGATCTGTCACCACCTCAACGTGTAAACTGTGGCATCGAACACCAAACACCGAGCACTGCACTGTTTTTTGTTTTTTTTCTTTTTTTTTATGTAGGAAGGACACTGGCCAAGGGCAACAAAAATCCAATAAAAAATAAATAAATGAATAAATAAATAAAAGCCCACTGAGATGCCCACTGAGTTTGGCCTCCGCTGGTGATAAGATCCTGCTGCCACTATTTTTCTCTCGGTTCAGCTGCTAGATTTGCTGTGTTTGTGAAGAAAGTTGGAGAAAGATATAGCCGGTGAAGAAGGTATATATCAGTGCAGGGGTATGCGGTGTGCTGTACATGACCGGCCGGAGACAGTTTAGGTCCATCTTCTTCCATGCTGCAGCCTCTGTTCACCTAAAGCAGTGTAAGAGTGAACCTTAAGGCGAAGACTCCAACCCAGCATGAGCAGAAGACTAGCAATGCTGCCCTTGTGTTCGTGTGTGTGTGTGTTGGTGGGTGTGTATGCTGCAAGAGGTCAGTTATTGTCTTCACCACAGCCTAAGAAATATATAATTGAATGTGTATGCAGAAAGAAAGAGTATAAGACGAAGCATTAAAAAAAAAAATGTATATAATATTTGTCTTGTTTTTTTTTTTTTTTTTTGTGTTCCGTGCAATTTTCAATGAAATATGTTGGTTTCTCAGGTATTTCTCAGTGATGCAGGTGTGTGTGTGTGTGTGTGTGTGTGTGTGTGTGTGTGTGTAGACATCAATAATAGCGGACGATGGATGCAGCCTTATTCTTCTTCTTTCTCTTCCTATTCTTCTATTTCCGTACTTTATTATAACTGAGTATGTTTCTTTACATCTTTTAGCATATTTTTCGTGTTCGCCATCGTCATCATCATCATCATCATCATCATCATCATCATCATCATCATCACCATCATTATATTTATTTACATTTAGAATCTCTATATATTGACAACCACACTTCCACAATGGCTTCTCTTCACAACCTCCATTTTGAGAGAAACCACCTGATGATAAGTCGTGTTTTGCCCTTCATAACCATTCCTTTAACTTCCCTCCACCGATTTATCTCCAGCCTTCCTTGTGTACTAATCCTTCCCTCACACATTGCAGGGACATCGTGATGCTGAATGAAAGCAGTGCCTCGTGTTTGCTGTCTTCACTCCCCCATCACCTCGAGAGCCAGCAGGGGTCCGCAGTGCTTGAGTCTAGAACCAAGTGGTGAGCTGGTTCCAGACGGGGGTGTTAGAGGTAATCATTGAAGAGTGAAGGAAGGAAGGAAGGAAGACAGGCCTGCAATTCTTACACGTTACTGCACTGAAGAAGAATTGAAGATGACAAAGAAAGAAATCGATGGCAAACTAGACCACAAAAAAGAAGGAATTTGATAAGTCGAATGAAGAGAAAGTTGAAAAGAAAAATTTAGAGTTAAAGTAGAAAGTAGAAACAAGAAGATGAAGAGATAGTATAAGATATTTAAGAAGTAAAAAAAAAAAAAAAAATAGAGGAAAATAAAGAGAAAGGAATGAAGGATAAGACGACAGCAATGCACCTCCGCTTCCTCGCCGCCCTCGTCCTCTTCCTCCTCCCACCACGCCTGACCTGATCCTAAGTACTAGTGCCGCAGGAGAGTTGCCAAGGACTCCTGCTGCTCAAGTGCTTATCATTGGGGGGCACCACCTGCAGGAGAGAGAGAGAGAGAGAGAGAGAGAGAGAGAGAGAGACTTGACTGCTGCATCGCGTCGTCTTAGCTTGTCCCGCTCGCCACCAGATGCCGCCACAAGTTTGGTCAGGGTATAGGAGTTTTTTTTGGTCCGACGGTTTGCTGGCCTGCTCAAGAATGTACAAGAAAAGCGGAAAGGTGTTGAGTGTGTAATGATTATGTGTTGTTATCATGACGTTTGTATGTGGCCCTATTGTATTTATAAAGTGAGATTGTTGTTTTGACGGAATACATTGATTGGCAAATGCACAAACATTTTTCATAGTTAAGTCGAAACGAATGTTGTATGGGAAAAAAAAATAGCCAATTTGCATTTGTGTATATTTATTGTGCGCACAGTTCATTCTATAATTACATCACAAATGTTCATGTATACAATCGGATGGTAGCATGAAACACTTACTTCCGGACGTCGGTTTATAATCTGATACCAGTGTTCAACATTTGTATCGGAAGTTGTTATGAAAAGATCTCTACGTTATTAATTCATGTATTCTTTCTTCTGTTTGTTATGAAGGTTGCACCAGATTCCGGCAATCAACGTGGGCAGAGTGAGCTTACCTGTTACCGTGGTGGCCTTGCTGGTGTTTCGTTCTCTGCCGCTCGTAATGGTCTCACTTCAGCTCCACTTCAAATGCTGAACAAGGAACGACTCTCTTGATGGGACGACAGAGGCTGACGTACAGGGAAAGGCGAAGAACCTAAGCAAGAGAATTTGAAAGTTTAAGTGATGTGACAAAAAAAAAAAAAAAAAAAAAAAACACACGAAGATTTTGTAAGGCTGGTTAGGTTAACGGTAACGGGTGGTAATGGTGGGTGGGGAAAACAAAGCATTCCATTACAGAATTTCCTGGTTTATTTCCGCTCCCTCTGTACTTAGTTATAGGCAGGTCAGCACTCCGTATAACAGGGTTTACTGATCTAATGCTCCCTTCTTATGATTATAAACACTGTGCTTGCTGTGGTGCTGAATAAGACTGTGTGTTGATATGCTGTGCTATGTTCGTTCCTTAGATTAAACAAATGAAAAATAAATCTCACTGTCGTCAAAAACAGTTGGAAGGAAAAGCAAAAGATTGAGTAGTATATGTTCACACCTACGTACTCAGACCAATCATTGTTCCCGAAGCATTACAGTACGCTTCCCTCCCATCCTTACACCATATACTGCTACACATCTCCATGGAACATTCTAACAATATTGCTACAAAACTAGAACCACAATTAGGCCATACAACTTTAACGACGCAGTTTCCGGAGCACTTGGGTGGGTTCACTTATTCGGCGCCAGACGCCTCGAGACTGTGGAACGTAAGGTGATCGGCACGGACATGACGGTAGTCCTTTGAGATGAAGGTAAGTATGCAGTGTGTCAGGCTCCCTTCATGCTGACGAAGAAGAATGAAAATGAAAAAAATGAAAAAATAAGAATAGACAAATAAATCTCATTGTTTAGAAATCGTTGGGGTTTGCTTCACGAGACTTCGGAGCACTTGATATCCAGTGTCAGTGTTCCTCCGCGGCAGTCTTGCTGTGGGTGTGTTCCGGGTGGAATGTGTCTGCTTCTGTGTGCTGTGGTGATGGGTACTGTGCACGGTAAGGGGATGCAGCTCTTAAGAATGATGAAACTAAACCTTTATAATAAGTTTGCTGTAGATAACGAACGAAAAACATTATTATAATATAGTTATGTGTGCCTTATGTAAGGATCCAGTAACAATGCAGCTAGCCGACCCTTGTACAGTATCCGAGTCCGTAAAACTTGTCCAATCTGGAGCCACCCGTGCGGCAGTCATGCGTCAGTCAGTATTGGATGGCTGCCTGGTGTGTGTCGCGAGGACTGAGACGCGTACCTGTGCAGCTTGAATTCCACTCTACAGACCTCGCTGCCACTCAAGTGAAGAGAGCAGGGGCAGCAGGACGAGGCCAGCACCGAGACTAAACAGCAGTGCACTCTATCGGTTAGTTCACAGTCACTCATGTATGTCGGTACTGGAGATTTTAGGTCTCAAGATAAGTCAACTCGGCTGGTTTTGTAATTTGTTAGAATAGGTTATGTTGTGACATCTGATCTAACTTAACTTTTTACTACCCGAATCTATTTTTAGACTAAATTAACTTGCATAAATACAGTTACTTGTTGCATTCGCTCCTTCGTGGTGACAGGAGTGGTGACAGCTTAAGGTCTTCTTGGTGGTGATGGTACCATTGTCTTGAATTAGTAAATCATACCACTTAATAAACGGTAACTTACCCGATCAACCATTCTTTAGTTAAGGTAAGTGTATAAAGAATTCACAAGGTCACGAACATATGCTTTTATTTAATATACCATAGTTACTCATAAATTATTACCATTTTCTCTCATGTTTTCTATTCTTCTGTGATGGCTAACTATCATAAAAGATGGCCCTTAGTATAATTGTGTCCGTTTGGAAACATCCTCTCATACGTGTCTTGAGGTTTTCATGACACGAGACGATCATCATCATCATCATCATCATCATCATCAAATCGACGTCACGAAAAAAAAATGAGTGGGCGGGATTGCTATCATGGCGACACCTAGTCTCGCTACCAGATTCTAAATTTTAGCAAAGTTCAACCTAAATTTACTATTATTATTCCCATCATTATCCACATATGACACCATAGCATATTTTTGCCAATTAAGTCGGGTTCTTAGTCATTCACTGCCAAAATAGCATTCTTGTCCGACGCTTTGTTTAAGATTTTATCTGCGAAAAACGACAGGACACGGCCCCTCAGACCTCTAATAGAAATCAAAGCAGTCGATGTAAGGCAAGGAAACGTTTTAAGAATACAGGTCCTAGGGGCGTATTCTTTATAAAGTTATGACATGTCATAGCTATGGTAGACGCCTATCATAACTTAGAACGTCTATCATAGTTAATATATCATAAGTTATGACTAGCGAAACCGTCTGATAAATATGATCCCGTAGGTACTTCTCGGTGTGAACAAAACACAGTTTTGAAATGATTTGGTGGCAAGGAAGGCTTTCTCGACTATCCCCAAGGACATTTACTACTAAATAAATGCATTTTCCTAGTAGCTTTTCCCAGCAGCAAGATATCTAAGTTTTATGACCACCTTAATTTGAAGGGTAAGTGGATTTCTCCTTTCTGTGTCACTCTGTAAGGCTTTCGTCACGAGACTGGTGACAAGAGAATACCTGCACGGTCAAAACAATATCTTCTGATGAATTTAATGTCACTAAGTTCATTCATTACGTCCTATCTGGGTAAATGATTGATTTTTGAGCTGGAGATGATGTTGGAGAGCCCATCATGGCAGTAGGAGCGTCTGTTATAGGCCGCTAAGACAGACTGGACCCAGTCTTAGCATTCGGTGCTGACAGACAGTAAAATTTAATATGACTGACGCGATGAGTTTACGATAAGAATGAACCGTTTTGTTCTAGATTGATACGTTTCATAGATAAAGACTCGCTTGGACCGAACATATTTTCGTAAATACGTATTCATAAATACTTATTCATAAATACGGCCCCTAATGCTGACACACACACACACACACATACACACACACGAAAGTTGCTGTAGGTGTTTGAATACTGTACAAAAACATGACGAATTATGTTTTGTACTCAAGGTTTTAGTGGTCGGTGACATCAGTGGGCATGAGCTGCTGTGCTTGTGCAGGAGCGTGGGTTTCATAGCAGGTACTACTTTTTATCAAGCTGCCGCCAAGATGTTAAAGGAGGTGGGCAGAAGGACCTTGGCTGTACGTGTATACTGTATAGTGGGTAGGCTGCCGGGAAGGACACGCTCCGCCTTCTGCTCGTGACGTCACTGTGGTCCCCCCTCAGGCTGTCCCTTGACGCATCCAAACAGTACCCTTGGATCATTGCCTGCCGGGATGGCAGTGGCAGTGCTTTTATATTAGGCAGGGCTTGCAGGAGCGAGGAAAGGGGTGTAGAAACACACACACACACACACCTTACTAATATATACGAGTAAAACGCTCGATCTGTCTTCACAAGGAGTCCATTGTGAATAAAACCAGTAACATTCAACGCTAAATCATCGCAGGTTTCTGAAGATTAACAATAACGATGCTCTTAAAATTTTAGACTACAACAATTAGGAACACATTCATCAGACTGGAGAGCAGCCTAGTGTTGGGCGATTCGGTGCTCAAGTAGTGGAGCCCCAGTGGATGATGAAAGTCAGCGAGAGAGGCGTGTGCTGCCACTGTTTTCCTCCTGTGCATCATGTTTATTATTGCTCCATGCGGGTGTAACTTCTGTTCAGGTGGTGAGAAATAACAGTGCAAGAGTTAGGTGTTGCCAGGGATTGTTGACACAGTGTAGTAGTAGTAGTAGTAGTAGTAGTAATGGTAGTAGTAGTAGTAGTAGTAGTAGTAGTAGTAGTGGTAGTAGTAGCAGTAGTAGGTCAGGAGCCGTGGGGCGGGTTGGGGGGAGGAGCGTGATAGGGTCAGCTGCCTCCATCACTCAAGGGTTCATTTTCTTCACAACTTGTCAGTCTCTCTGCCAAGTGTACGGGTTCCCTCTCTCTCTCTCTCTCTCTCTCTCTCTTGGATGCTGGCCCTTTCCTACGCACCAGCATCCCTCCAGCCCCTCCTCTCCTCTTCTCTCGTGTCTGCCTTCGTTAAGTTCAGGTGGAAATGACAGGTGTGAAAGAGAACGTGTGTGTGTGTGTGTGTGTGTGTGTGTGCGTGTTTGGATCGTAATATCCTTTTTCTGTTTCTCTTTCACTTTTTTTTTTCTCATACGGTGGAGGTGTAGGTGGAAATGTGTATTTGTGGGGTAAGATATCTGCGTCTCTCTCTCTCTCTCTCTCTCTCTCTCTCTCTCTCTCTCTCTCTCTCTCTCTCTCTCTCTCTCTCTCTCTCTCACCTGCCTTGCTCGAACTAAAAAGAAGGAGAAAAAAACTTACATACAGATCCCCAGGTAGAGGTTGGCAGCCCCTTACTCTGCCTCTTCCCTTCCTTCCCTTTCCCTCCCCTTCCCTCCTTTCCCCTCCCCCTTAGCCGCCCCTTCGTCATTAACTTGCTCCTCACCTTTTTATAGTAGCCGTACACTAGAAAAAAATGTCTCTCTCTCTCTCTCTCTCTCTCTCTCTCTCTCTCTCTCTCTCTCTCTCTCTCTCTCTCTCTCTCTCTCTCTCTCTCTCTCTCTCTCTCTCTCTCTCAGCATGGAAAACTTAAGTATTCCATAAGAAAGCGACGCTACTACTACAACTACTACTACTAATACTTTACTACTACTACTACTACTACTACTACTTTTCTGACGTGTTAAGAATGTAATTGATTGGTCAGTATAGATCATCAGTGCTTAAATAATTCGGTACATTATTCGAACATTGTGAAGTGTCAGTCATGGAGTTCAGACAGTTTTAGCTAATCCAGGTGGTTCTGATCTGGGGTACGGATCTGGGGTGAAGGTCTGAAATGTTTGGCTCGCAGTCTGTTGAGGTCCGTCACACAAGACTACTCAAGGCTTTGTGTATTGGAGGCTTCGGTGCTTTGTATGTAAACAGCACACCCCATCCCACCATAGGAACGTGACTGCTACTGTATTCGTGTCGATTTTCATGTATTCTTGTTTCAGTGTTTAAAGTCACGATATACACTTACTCACTAACCAACTACCCATCTAATTAACTTATTTACTTGCTCATCTGTTTACTAACCTGCAATTTACTGTCAAAGATGCGTCTAGTAGATTTAGTAGATAGTTAAAGGCATCCATCATATCTACAGGTATCTTTTTAGTTTTCTGAGTAAAGTATTAAGATTCTAAACACGCTATGGGGGAAAAGAAAAGAAAAACAACCTTCGTGAATACAGCCTGATTATTAATTTTGTTCGCCTCTTTATGTAATCCGATCACTCCCCGTGCGTTCCGTCAGAGAGAAAGAAACTTGGAGACTTCACATGAGAGCACGTTCACTTAATGAGTTCAGAACGGCCATATTTCTTGTGACTCAAGCTGAGGAGGAGGAGGAGGAGGAGGAGGAGGAGGAGGAGATGGAAATGGAGAATGAAATAAGGAAACAAACATTAGATAATTAAACCAAAAAAAAAAAAAAAAGGGATAATAGAAGGAAGACGAAGTTGATATAAATATAAAAAAAGAAAAACAGAGAGAGAGAGAGAGAGAGAGAGAGAGAGAGGAGAGAGAGAGAGAGAGAGAGAGAGAGAGAGAGAGAGAGAGAGAGAGAGAGAGAGAGAGAGACCCATTAATTTTTACATGTAATGGCCCGGGAAGTTGATATGATGATACAAAGGAAATAAATGTCAGGTTGGGTGTGCAGTGTCATGGTGGCGGGAACCATCTCAGCTGTTTGGGTCTCGGTCTGAAGTCTGCTACCACAAGAACACACACGCTTTGTACACTCGGGGTCCACCGTGCATTTGTGCGGAGATTTATGTATGTGAACAGTTTATTCTTTAAGTGGGTATACTCGTTCATCAATATATTTACAGAGCATTTGTGTATTCATTATTATATATCCATATCCGTAGATAAATAGACATGTTTGCTCTCCTTTCATGTTTGCTCTTCTTTTCGAATACTAATGTAAGTCTTATTTAGTCTATCCTTGTTCAGAATTAGTATACCATGCCTCAATTTAGCACACTTTTCTAGTTTTTGCTCTGAACTCTGCATCGCCGTCTTTGTTAACGATATGTTGAAGTTTTGTACAATAAACATTAGGTGCAGATATTTCTTACTTTCTTGATGTGGGAGTCTTGGGCTGTCGTGTATGATTGTCATCGTAAAGCGTCTTGTTCTCCTTGCTAAGCTTTGAGACATCACAGACACACATGATGCAGCGAGTGAATCTTTTGAGTGCATCTCTGAGTGTATCTTGTCTACTATCAAAGCCGTTCTATCTGACGCACTGCTCAACTTTATAATCACCAACAAGCCCTCTGCTCACCAAGAATCTTGCTCGTCTGAAGATTATTATTGGGTTTTCTGACGTGGTGAAATAAGTAACTACGCCTTGAAGTTTGACCCGCTTTTTTTTTCCCTTACTATGCATCTCTCATGATAGCATGGTGGACTATTCTTGTAGTTTTGTCATCAGATTTTCCAACTTCGTGATCTTCACTCAAGCGTCTTATGTTGTGAGTTTAGATAGGGACTTCAGTTTGGTGTAGTGTCTTAGCATGTTCTCTCGCAGCTTCGTATTCTTAAACGCTGCAGTGGAACTTATTCTGGTTTTCAAGAGTTTTCATGATTCTAGCGGAAGCTGAGCAAAGGATTCTGATCCATTAACAAGAAAAGCACCCATGAGAAACTGGCTAACCATCTCTGTGGCCTTCGAAATTAATCGTTTAACAGACACAAGTGTTTAAGAATACGGGCGTTCATTGCGTAGTGCTCATGGACACAGAAGCACAGTGTTCCAGGACCATGGAGTAACATGCCACGCTTACGTGCCGCACATTACGTTGCGTTAGATATTTTATTCCATCCTCTGTAATATATTCAATGATGGAAATCCTTCTGCTTTACATTTTTGGGGAGCAGGAGCTTAACTTGCTCTTTTCTCATTTTTTTGTACCCTTTACACCGGTCTCTCGCGCTTAAAGAAGGTAAAAAAAAAAAACTTTCGCAAGATTTTGGCCCTACATAAGGATTCCCACTGGCCCTCGCCCTCTCCACACTTGCTTATACACAGGACGAGCCGCTGTTCACCCACTTGGAGACGTGACACCGAGCTTACAACGGGACCTGAAAGTGTGTGTGTGTGTGTGTGTGTGAGTGTGTGTGTGTGTGTGTGTGTGTGTGTGTGTGTGTAGTATGCAACGAAAGGGAGAGAAAGGAAAAAAACGAGAAAGGACGAGAGACGAAATGAAAAATTCTGTCTGGAAAACTTGATTCTAAACCAGAATTTTCCATGTCACTGCATTCACATCAACCACATCCCTCACCGTGAACCCGCCCATCTGCTGCAGCCGCGGGACCTTTCACGGCAGAGCACTCTCCTCTCCGCCGCGCTGCGAGGGCCGGGGAGGGAAGGGGCAGCAGGAATAGGTGGGCGGGCGATGCGGTGACCGTGAAGGGAAAAGTGGAAGAGGGGAACGGGAAGAAACGGGAAGGAAGAAGAAAACAGGAGGAGGATGAGAGGACAAGGAAAGAAAAGGAGGAGGAGGAGAAGAAGAAGAAGGAGCAGGAGGAGAAGCAAGCCATCAGTCCAAACCTTGTTCCAGCGTGTTGCCAGGAAGGACGAAGGACAGGCAGGGCTTGGCTGGCCTCCAAACACAAGGCTGGACATCTGCTAATGCTGACACATCTTTCTAATTTGTTTTCCCCTGTTTTATATATATATATATATATATATATATCTATATCTATATCTATATATATATATATATATATATATATATATATATATATATATATATATATATATATATATATATATATATATATATATATATATATATATATATATATATATATATATATATATATATATATATATATATATATATATATATATATATATATATATATATATATATATATATATATATATATATATATATATATATATATATATATATATATATATATATATATATATATATATATATATATATATATATATATATATATATATATATATATATATATATATATATATATATATATATATATATATATATATATATATATATATATATATATATATATATATATATATATATATATATATATATATATATATATATATATATATATATATATATATATATATATATATATATATATATATATATATATATATATATATATATATATATATATATATATATATATATATATATATATATATATATATATATATATATATATATATATATATATATATATATATATATATATATATATATATATATATATATATATATATATATATATATATATATATATATATATATATATATATATATATATATCCAGGCAATGATTCTCTCTCTCTCTCTCTCTCTCTCTCTCTCTCTCTCTCTCTCTCTCTCTCTCTCTCTCTCTCTCTCTCTCTCTCTCTCTCTCTCTCTCTCTCTCTCTCTCTCTCTCTCTCTCTCTCTCTCTCTCTCTCTCTCTCTCTCTCTCTCTCTCTCTCTCTCTCTCTCTCTCTCTCTCTCTCTCTCTCTCTCTCTCTCTCTCTCTCTCTCTCTCTCTCTCTCTCTCTCTCTCTCTCTCTCTCTCTCTCTCTCTCTCTCTCTCTCTCTCTCTCTCTCTCTCTCTCTCTCTCTCTCTCTCTCTACAGCTACTGCCAACTCTCATCTCCGTCTCTCACCTGTGCCGAAGTCTGCCTGTCTTTCCCTTCCGGTCACCACCTGTCACCGCGCGTCAGCCCTGCCTGCTCCTGCTGTTCCTTTGTCAGCCACTCAGCGTCTCTGTGTTATTTCTCAAAAGTATAAGTTTCGTTTGTATTTACTTTTTTTTTTTGCTCTGCTTTGATTTCTACATAATGTTTGCAGAAGTTTTTTTTGTTTTATGAATTTCGTGTGAGGTTTAATTTTTCTTTTTCCCTGTTTTCTGTTAATCAGGGTGGATTTTCTTAATGGTATTTTATTTTATTTTTTTTATCAGTTTCCATTTAAAACTTGCTGTTATTTTTTTTTTAACTATTTTTTGTTCTGTAGTACATGATTTTACAGCGTGTGGTTTTGTGGTCAACGAATGAATAGATAAATGAATAAATAGAATATGTAAGGGTTAGGATTCTCTCTCTCTCTCTCTCTCTCTCTCTCTCTCTCTCTCTCTCTCTCTCTCTCTCTCTCTCTCTCTCTCTCTCTCTTACCCGAGTCGTGATCCTTTCGCCATCCAATCGCTAAGGATGACACAAGAACTCAAACACAGCAAACATTTAGCTTGGTGCTTCAGACTCATACAATTGCAATCGGTTCTCGTAGTGGCGGGGCGTTGCTGGGGCGGAGAGGAGGAAGAAACTCGGAGGTGCTACAAAAAATCACTTCGCTGAAATTCTGGTCTTGGGCTTCTCTGGGACACACCTGTTGGCTTCTTACTCTCCATGCTCCCCCTCTCCTACGCTCCTCTTCTTTATTTTCCTTCTTCCTCTTTCTCCTTCCTTGTTCTTCTCTTCGTTTTTCTGTCTCTCCTCTTTTTTGGTTCTTTTTTTCTCCTCTTACTTTTCATGGTCTTCCTTCTTCTCTCCTTTTTCGTTTTCTTTCCTTTTTCCTTCTTGTTCTTCTCTTCGCTTTCCTGTTTCTCTTTCTTTTTGTTCTTTTATTCCTCCTGCTCTTACTTTTCAAACTCTCCTTCTCCTCTCTCTTCATTTTCCTTCCTCCTCCCTCTTCTCCTTGTTCTCCATTTTCTTCTTGTTTTCTGGTATTTATTGTTTTCCTCCTACCATTTTTCATAACTCTTCTTTTTGCTGTGTTTTAGTTTGTTTGTAATTTGTGTTTGAGCTGTTTGTATGATTTGTAATGTGCTGTGATTGTTGTAATATGTTTGTTTGTTTGTGTGTCTGTCTGTCTATCTATCTGTTTTCGTCTTCTTTATCTTATCGTGTTATTGTCATCATGTCTTCTTTCTTCGTCCTCTTCTCTCCATTTCTTCTGTAGTCATCATTTTTTTTTTTACCTTCTATCTATTAATGTATCTTAATTTGTGTCAGTCGGTCTGTCTATCTATCTATCTATCTATCTATCTATCTATCTATCTATCTATCTATCTATCTATCTATCTAGCCACTGTATTGTTTTCGTTTCCTATCACGATCTTGTTCATCAATCTATTCATTTATATCAATTATCATCGTCCTCTTTGTCCTCTCCTTCCCTTCACTCTGTTCTCTTACATCATGACTGCTTTTATCTATCTATCTATCTATCTATCTATTTATACCAGTCTTTCTCTTCGTCATCTCCTTCCCATCATTTTCTCCCTATATCATGGTTGCTTTCATCTATCTTTCAATCTATCTTATCTGTCTGCCTGTCTGCTTCTCTCTAACTGTCTGCCTGTCTGCCTGTTCATCAATCAATTAATTTATCTATCTGTGTATCTATGTATCTATCTATCTGTCTGTCTGTCTGTGCATCTGCCTACCTACCTGTCCATCTCCCTGTATCTCTTTCTATCCATATATAACACCATATCCATCTTCGTACACCAGTATTCTCACTCCAATCGTCATCGCCTTCTGTATCACCCCCGTCAAGAGCTGCCCCCTGCGTGACCTACCAGCAGAGACAGACAGGGAGGCAGGGAAGCAGGGAGGGCAGGTAAGCAAGCAAGCAACCAAGTAAACAGGATCGAGGCAATATTTATGAACAGGCAAGAGGTGTGAGATGTAAACAAACTTGAGAGTCAGAATCCACCTTCTTGATAATATTTTTTCTATTTCATTATGAGAGAGTGAGCGCGGGTAGTGGTGGTGGTGGCGGCGGCGGCAGGCGGGTGGGTGGGTGGGTGATGCAATGAATGCGTATATATTCGACGTACGTACCTCGCCGCGGGTAAATATGGATGTTAGATTTTAGTTTAGTGAGGGTTTGGGTGGCGTGCCTCGACCTACCCCCCTCCTCCTCCTCCTCCTCCTCCTCCTCCTCCTCCTCCTCCTCCTCCTGCTCTGCCTCTTCCTCTTCCTCCCTCTCTCCCTCCGTCCCTCCGTCCACTGCATCTTCCGCTCTCCCTCCGAGGACTATAACCCCGCCCGGTGAGAGAGAGAGAGAGAGAGAGAGAGAGAGAGAGAGAGAGAGAGAGAGAGAGAGAGAGAGAGAGAGAGAGAGAGAGATTGCAGAGGTAGTAGTAGCAGTAGTAGTAGTAGTAGTAGTAGTAGGCTGCTATACTCAGAGAGAGAGAGAGAGAGAGAGAGAGAGAGAGAGAGAGAGAGAGAGAGAGAGAGAGAGAGAGAGAGAGAGAGAGAGAGAGAGAGAGAGAGAGGACGTGGGAGTAATCTGTGTAGGTATGGCTATTTTTCCCCTCTAGACCCAAAGGTGAGAAAAATTCCTACCAGCGCATTACGATTCAAGCTCTCGTGCCTCACTTCATCCCACCCTTAGTGTTGCATTCCACCTGGGGATGCTTTTTAAATCACAGGTAATGCCAAATATACCACACCAGTTTCCTTCCTCCTCCTCCTCCTCCTCCTCTTCCTCCTTCTCCTCCTCTTCCTCCTCCTTCACCTTCTTAACACCTGCTTGTCTTTCGCATCCTCCCATCCGCCCATCCCCTCTCTCTCTCTCTGTACAACTAACTAATTTATATCGTTTATCTCCTGCGTCTTATCTAAATTTCCTTGCAATGAAATGTTTCCCTCTGCTTCCCTGAATATCACTGTACGCTCCTCCTCCTCCTCCTCCTCCTCCTCCTCCTCCTTGCCCAGCTTCCCCAAAAAAGGTAGGGAGGGGTAAGTGATGTACGGAAGGGGGTCGAGGAGGAGGAGGAGGAGGGAAAAAGAGATAAAGAAGGGTAGACTTAGTGGAGAGAGAGAGAGAGAGAGAGAGAGAGAGAGAGAGAGAGAGAGAGAGAGAGAGAGAGAGAGAGAGAGAGAGAGAGAGAGAGAGTTGCAGGTGGCATCTGATCCATTAAACGTCTAAACCCGCCGGTCGCTCTCTCTCTCTCTCTCTCTCTCTCTCTCTCTCTCTCTCTCTCTCTCTCTCTCTCTCTCTCTCTCTCTCTCTCTCTCTCTCTCTCTCTCAACATTATGAACCTGTATCGTCATCATCATCATCATCACTACTACTACTACTACTACTACTACTACTACTACTACTACTACTACTACTACTACTACTACTACTACTACTACTACTGCTGCTGCTGCTACTACTATTACGCTTCACCTGAGGGTTTCAAGGTATATACGAGTAGGATTTAGTTAGTACTCTTGTAGAACTGGTTACCAAAGTGCTTATTGTTTCCAGGATTAATTTTCATTTCATTTATACCCACACAGTAGATACAATGTCGCAATGCAGACGTTAAACCATTCACTGAGCGTCAATCGTTCTCATTATTTAATTTTCTTGTAGTACAGTATCTTGAAAAACTTCTATAACTTTGTAAAGGCGAAATTATCCTCATATTCTTTCTTTCCTCTGTCCACCCATTTAACTACGGCAGTCTCAGTGGTTACAGCAAAGCGGCCATAGCAGTGAGTGTTAATTGTAGATTAAACGAGTACTTACCAAGTATGAAGTTTGATCGTAATTTCACGAACATTTAACTGAGTCACTGAGGTAGGAAACGAGACGCTCACGCCACCAGCTCCATATCAGTCCTTTAGAGAGTAGGTTTGAGGAAGCAAACACCTCATTGAGCAGATTCCAAGTATGTTCCATGAGTGTCTGGGTTGGGTAGGGAGGGCGTTTCCTACCTCAGTGACTCAGTTAAATGTTCGTGAAATTACGATCAAACTTCATACTTGGTAAGTACTCGTTTAATCTACAATTTCACTTCACAACCATTTAACTGACTTCACAAGGTAGACAACGAGAGCTTTAGAGAGGTTCCTCAAACCTACTTTTTGTTTTCCAGTTTAGGCGTATTAGACTTCTATAATAGGGATATTAGAGACCAATGATATAATAACCCAATTTATTAACAATGTGTGATGCGCCTCCCTGGCGTGTACAAAAGTTGAAAACAACCAAATAAAAATTATACCTATTATAACGGTATAATAACAAGTATTATCCTAATGTGTACTCAATTTTAACAACAGTAGCAAACGTAAAATTGCATACAAAAATAAACATTTTCACAAGGCAGGGTCATACATAACTTATGACAAAACTGCCCTGGCAAACTGACCACCTTTGTTGATAGGTTTTTGATAATGCTTAGTGAAAGTTGACTCCTTGGCCCATCCAATGGTTGATATAATAGTGGACAGCGGCAGTTTCAGGGCTGCCTTACTGGATGAGGCCGACCTAGTAGAATGAGGGGAAAAAATAGTCAGGTCAATCCCAGCAGCTTGCATAATATTTTTCGTCCACCGACGTAACGTATCACTCGCAGCTAATTTTATTGGAGGTTTTGTTGTTATAAAAAATCCCGTGATTTCCCCGCGTATGGATTTTGTTCTACTAAGGTAATTCACTATTGTGGCAACAACACATAACTTTTCATCATGGGGATAGGCATTAAAACTCAACTCGGACAAATGGTCACCTGGCCTCGAAGTTTTAAGTGGATCGATCCCCTATCCTAAAAACAACTCTGGACTCTGAGACAGTCATGTTTCTAGTGTCAAGTAAGTGTAACGTTTGTCCTCGTTGACCAGTCAATAATAGCATAAGAATTGCCAGTTTTCTGGAAAGCTGAATGAGTGATAAATCCTTATTTTGCCCTAAACTTTCAAGTGATCCAAGACTAATTTAGGGTCCCAGGTAATACGGCATCGGGGAAAAGCTGGTCTTTCCCTAAAAACTGCCTTCATAAATCTGGTCACTAAGGGATGTTGTCCTGCCGGCCGGTCATTAATACTGGCTACGGTAGAGATGGCTGATCTTATGGTGTTCATTGAGCTGTAGCTTCGCCCTTTTGCACTCCTAAATTCTGACAACAAATATTGGAGAAATATATTCAAAGGTGGATGAAATGGATCAATTTCCCCGCAGATGCAAAAAGACATCCAGCGTCTGAGAGGTGGCCCATATTGTGATTTTGTGCTATCTCTCCATGACGTAAGGAGAAATTGGGCAACCTCTGCCGAAAAGCCTTGATTTTCATACGATTCCCTGATAAAATCGCTGCCGTTAACACCAACCTCTGAGCCTGTGGATGGCGTTGAGTAGGATGTTGTGGAAGAACTAGGGAATTTTTGGGGAGAAGAACGGGAACTGCTGCCATTAGCTGGAGAGCTTTGGGGAACCAAAACTGGGTCGGCCACAGTGGAAATATCATCAGTATTGATGCCTCGTCTTCTTGGAGTTTCTTCAAGACTCTTGAAATGATCCTGAAAGGCGGGAAAGCGTAAAAATTTCCATTTGACCAGGGCAGTGTGAAGGCATTAATGTGTGTGGCAGATGGATCTGGTTTCCAGGAGACGTAGGCAGGCACTTGTGCATTAATTCGTGTAGCAAAGAGATCCACATCCGGTGTATAAAAAAGTTGGCAAAGTCTATATTGAAAACACGAGGGTGTA
Source organism: Scylla paramamosain (assembly GCF_035594125.1). Lineage (NCBI taxonomy): Eukaryota > Metazoa > Arthropoda > Malacostraca > Decapoda > Portunidae > Scylla > Scylla paramamosain. The sequence goes on along the minus strand of NC_087151.1, from coordinate 26,584,743 downwards.
ACATCCATTCACCATCCAAATTCGTAACTCTGGACTCTCTGTCTGCTTCAACATTATGTAACCCTTTTACATACTGTGCCGATAGGGTAATCCCCCTTGACTCAGCCCATGCAAAAATTTGTTCAATTAATGAATTAAGGTAAGGTTTACTACTACCACAACGTTCAATACAGGCAACTGTAGTGGAATTATCCGAGCGAAGGCGGATATGTGTTCCCCTGATATCTTTACAAAGGGACTTTAAACCCAAGAGAATGGCTTTTAATTCTAAGCAGTTGATATGATTCAACTCCCTATACGCCCAGTGACCACCTGTCTTAACGTCTCCCATGACTGCACCCCAACCTGTCAGGGAAGCATCCGAGAACATAACCAGTTGGGGGGAAGAGGATCGTAATGATTTAACCTGATAATCTACACTTTCAATCCACCATTGGATTAATTCCCGGGCATGATCATCCAGAATAATTTTTGAATTATAATTTCCATGGTATCTGGCAAGTTCTCTGTTACGAAAAATTTCGAGATATTTGTATCTAAGTGGGGCCAATTCTATAGCAGGATCCGAGGCCACGGCCAAACCAATGAAAGAGGACAAGTCAAGCAAGGTAACTTCCCCCTTCAATAGAAGCCGACCTTGCGTCTTTATGCGGTCTTTCTTAACAGGAGGCAAAGCGGCCGTCATAGCAACAGAGTTCAGCACAACCCCAAGAAAAGTAATTTCCTGTGTGGGTTCCAGAACTGATTTCTTGACATTTATCGTGAGCCCCAAAGAGTAAAAAAACTGCATGGCATAGTGTGCATCCCTTGTTAATTCCTCTTCCGACTCTGCAAAGAAAATACAGTCATCCAGATAGCATACAACCAATATTCCACGTTTTCTAAGATGCGATAGGGCAGGCTTCAGTAATTTCGTAAAAATACGAGGGGGTGACGTCAAACCTTGTGGTAGACAAGTGAAACGAAAGAACTGATCTTTCCACATAAACTGTAACCATTTTCTATCCTCTGGCTTAACAAAAACTGAAAAATAAGCATCTTTAAGATCCATGGTAATGAAAAAACAGTGTGGATGAATTAACTGTATCACATCCTTTAGAGTATCTAATTTAAAATGGATATGAGTAATATGATTATTAAGTTCCATGAGATTGAGGATGACTCTAGTAGTACCGTCAATTTTAGTAATAGGGAACACATTAGAAAAGAACCCATGCTTCTCTGGCTCACATCGTTCAATTATTTGTTGTTTAAGGAACAATGAAAGAGCAATATCCAGGGCATGGCTATCAGCCGTTGACAATTTCAAAGGGCTAGGTGGATTATTCTGGCTGGGTAGACTGGCAAAATCCAGAAATTTACCATGTACCACATTGTGAATAAAAATGTCCTTTGTGAGTGATCCCCATACTGAACTGGCATAAAAAATTTTACCTCCCTTAAAATTATCTGGAGTATTAATCATTGGGGGTAAAACAGTACTCACCCTGGGGTGGCTTATTGGTGGAGTTTTGGTAAATGCATCCCTCTCCCCTGGGGATGCTTCTGGCCTAAAAAAGGCCTTGGCTGGTTATGTAGCCGAGAATGCGAGGAAACCTGATAGGGCCGCCTAGTTTGCTTGTTTGAAGCATACCTCCTCCCAGAAGACTTGTAAGGACGGTATGTAGGCCTTCCCAGTTTCTTTGTTTTATGTATTTCCTCGCATTTCTTAGTCACATCAAACGGAAAAAGAGCATCTTGTCCAACCTCATACTCCCACTTGCAAAGCTCGGCCAAGGCAGAGTCGTGAACATGGAGCCGTGCAACTTCTTTCCGTAGTTGATTAATGTAATTAATAACAGAGGAAAGCAGCCTAAGACTCATGTTTAGTCCATCTAAGTATGAATTTATATTTTTTCCTTTCTTTTCCCCGATATCGCTTATGCACAGTGCAATAGGAACTAAAGCTTTTGAGATCAGGCCATTAGTTTGAGTAAGCTTGGCGTCAATCAATTTTCCACCAAAACTCATCGCTTTGGAAACAGCAGCGTTGGTCACCGGAAATTTTAGGTTTGGCACATTGCTTGGGAGCTTGATTTTTTCACAAGTAGATTTTATACCTTCAGCGGAGGGTCGACGTCTCAGACTCAAGTTTAGGATGGAGGCCAAACGCTCAGAGAGGGGCTCTCCTTTCTGTTCCTCACTATGGAAAAGACCTGAGAATTCCCCTAATGCCTTAAGAAAATCAACCTCATCACAGTCTTGGGACGCAGGCATGGAGTGGAACGTGTCCAGTTCATCCAAAGGGTCAAGCAAACCCACTGAATTTACTGTGGCGTCTTCCTCAGACGAGGAAATGTCATGAAGGCCACGAATATTTTCACAGTTATCGTAAGGCTCATCTTCCCGTACTGGATTATTGTCGAGTTTTTCAATTAAATCACTCAACAATGCAGATAGCCGGTTGATAGTTTCACCGCCAGACGAGCACTCGGTTGTTGTGTTGGCGCGACTTGGGCCGGCCACAGCTGGTGGTGAACCACACTCGGGCCGTGGTTGACTCGGGCCGTCCTTCACTCCCGTGTCCTGGGTGGCCCTCCTTTTACTGGCCGGTAAAGGCACAGAGTCTTTCTCACGTCTCTTCTTCTCAGAGGACGACGATGACGAACGCCTTGGCGTTCCGTGAGCCTCGTTCTGGTCCGACATCGGTCTGAACAAAAAGAAACAGTACCGTGTCACATAAAAGCCTTTCAAACACACAAGGCGAACAATATATGTCCATGGATCATATATGTTACTTCCACCAAGAAAGGACGGTTCGTCGGAAGGTGAAGGCTTACCAGGCTACGTGGAAAAAGTCGGTGAAAGGTGAAAAACTAACTGGAGCAGGAGAGGTCTGGACTGCGTGGAGGCCAGCTGTGAACTGATGTGGAGCTGGTGGTGTGAGCGTCTCGTTGTCTACCTTGTGACGTCAGTTAAATGGTTGTGAAGTGAAATTGGGGTGTAACTCTTAGTGCAGCGGTCACAGTTAGGAGTGAAGTGGTATGTGATCTGCCTCACTCACTTCCGCTTTGCTTTGTGTTTTTGCCTTTGCCTTGAGGCTCCTGCTGGTCCTGCTGATAGATAGATAGATAGAGAATAGATATAGATAGATAGATACGGAAATAGGCAGATAGATAGATAGATAGATACAGAAATAAACAGAGATATAGATAGATAGATAGATGCAAAAATAGGCAAAAAAGATATAGATAGACAGAAGCAGATGAATAGCTATCTTTTTTTTATGTAGGAAGGACACTGGCCAAGGGCAACAAAAATCTAATAAAAAAAAATGCCCACTGGAATGCCAGTCCCATAAAAGGGTCAAAGCAGTGGTAAAAAATTGATGAATAAGTGTCTTGAAACCTCCCTCTTGAAGGAATTCAAGTCATAGGAAGGTGGAAATGCAGAAGCAGGCAGGGAGTTCCAGAGTTTACCAGAGAAAGGAATGAATGATTGAGAATACTGGTTAACTCTTGCGTTAGAGAGGTGGACAGAATAGGGGTGAGAGAAAGAAGAAAGTCTTGTGCAGCGAGGCCGCGGAAGGAGGGGAGGCATGCAGTTAACAAGATCAGAAGAGCAGTTAGCATGAAAATAGCGGTAGAAGACAGCTAGATATGCAACATTGCGGCGGTGAGAGAGAGGCTGAAGACAGTCAGTTAGAGGAGAGGAGTTGATAAGACGAAAAGCTTTTGATTCCACCCTGTCAAGAAGAGCAGTATGAGTGGAACCTCCCCAGACATGTGAAGCATACTCCATACATGGACGGATAAGGCCCTTGTACAGAGTTAGCAGCTGGGGGGCGGTTAGAAAAACTGGCGGAGACGTCTCAGAACACCTAACTTCATAGAAGCTGTTTTAGCTAGAGACGAGATGTGAAGTTTCCAGTTCAGATTATAAGTAAAGGACAGACCGAGGATGTTCAGTGTAGAAGAGGGGGACAGTTGAGTGTCACTGAAGAAGAGGGGATAGTTGTCTGGAAGGTTGTGTCGAGTTGATAGATGGAGGAATTGAGTTTTTGAGGCATTGAACAATACCAAGTTTGCTCTACCCCAATCAGAAATTTTAGAAAGATCAGAAGTCAAGCGTTCTGTGGCTTCCCTGCGTGATATGTTTACCTCCTGAAGGGTTGGACGTCTATGAAAAGACGTGGAAAAGTGCAGGGTGGTATCATCAACGTAGGAGTGGATAGGACATGAAGTTTGGTTTAGAAGATCATTAATGAATAATAAGAAGAGAGTGGATGACAGGACAGAACCCTGAGGAACACCACTGTTGATAGATTTAGGAGAAGAAAAGTGACCGTCTACCACAGCAGCAATACAACGGTCAGAAAGGAAACATGAGATGAAGTTACAGAGAGAAGGATAGAAACCGTAGGAGGGTAGTTTGGAAATCAAAGCTTTGTGCCAGACTCTATCAAAAGCTTTTGATATGTCCAAGGCAACAGCAAAAGTTTCACCAAAATCTCTAAAAGAGGATGACCAAGACTCAGTAAGGAAAGCCAGAAGATCACCAGTAGAACGGCCTTGACGGAACCCATATACTGGCGATCAGATAGAAGGTTGTGAAGTGATAGATGTTTAAGAATCTTCCTGTTGAGGATAGATTCGAAAACTTTAGATAGGCAGGAAATTAAAGCAATAGGACGGTAGTTTGAGGGATTAGAACGGTCACCTTTTTTAGGAACAGGTTGAATGTAGGCAAACTTCCAGCAAGAAGGAAAGGTAGATGTTGACAGACAGAGCTGAAAGAGTTTGACTAGGCAAGGTGCAAGCACGGAGGCACAATTTCGGAGAACAATAGGAGGGACCCCATCAGGTCCATAAGCCTTCCGAGGGTTTAGGCCAGCGAGGGCATGGAAAACATCATTGCGAAGAATTTTATTACGTGGCATGAAGTAGTCAGAGGGTGGAGGAGAGGGAGGAACAAGCCCAGAATCGTCCAAGGTAGAGTTTTTAGCAAAGGTTTGAGCAAAGAGTTCAGCTTTAGAAATAGATGTGATAGCAGTGGTGCCATCTGGTTGAAATAGAGGAGGGAAAGAAGAAGAAGCAAAGTTATTGAAGATATTTTTGGTTAGATGCCAGAAATCCCGAGGGGAGTTAGATCTTGAAAGGTTTTGACATTTTCTGTTAATGAAGGAGTTTTTGGTTAGTTGGAGAACAGACTTGGCATGGTTCCGGGCAGAAATATAAAGTGCATGAGATTCTGGTGATGGAAGGCTTAAGTACCTTTTGTGGGCCACCTCTCTATCATGTATAGCACGAGAACAAGCTGTGTTAAACCAAGGTTTAGACGGTTTAGGACGAGAAAAAGAGTGAGGAATGTACGCCTCCATGCCAGACACTATCACCTCTGTTATGCACTCAGCACACAAAGACGGGTCTCTGACACGGAAGCAGTAGTCATTCCAAGGAAAATCAGCAAAATACCTCCTCATGTCCCCCCAACTAGCAGAGGCAAAACGCCAGAGGCACCTTCGCTTAGGAGGATCCTGAGGAGGGATTGGAGCGATAGGACAAGATAAAGATATGAGATTGTGATCAGAGGAACCCAACGGAGAAGAAAGGGTGACAGCATAAGTAGAAGGATTAGAAGTCAGGTAAAGGTCAAGAATGTTGGGCGTATCTCCAAGACGGTCAGGAATACGAGTAGGGTGTTGCACCAATTGCTCTAGGTCATGGAGGATAGCAAAGTTGTAGGCTAGTTCACCAGGATGGTCAGAGAAGGGAGAGGAAAGCCAAAGCTGGTGGTGAACATTGAAGTCTCCAAGAATGGAGATCTCTGCAAAAGGGAAGAGGGTCAGAATGTGCTCCACTTTGGAAGTTAAGTAGTCAAAGAATTTCTTATAGTCAGAGGAGTTAGGTGAGAGGTATACAGCACAGATAAATTTAGTTTGAGAGTGACTCTGTAGTCGTAGCCAGATGGTGGAAAACTCGGAAGATTCAAGAGCGTTGACACGGGAGCAGGTTAAGTCATTGCGCACATAAACGCAGCATCCAGCTTTGGATCAAAAATGAGGATAGAGAAAGTAGGAGGGAACAGAAAAGGGGCTACTGTTAGTTGCCTAAGAATGAGTTTCAGTGAGGAAAAGAAGACGAGGTTTAGAAGAGGAGAGGTGGTGTTCTACAGATTGAAAATTAAATCTTAGACCACAAATGTTAATGAAGAAAAAGTTGAGGGGGGTGTCAAGACACTTAGGGTCATCGTCAGAAGGGCAGTCCGACATGGGGACATTTGTGGTCCCCTCCCCAGATGGGAACTCCGAGGCTGGTGTAGGAGTCGCCATGAATTTTGAAATTTTGAATGAAGGGTGTGTGTTATTAGGTGCTTGTAGTTTTGTGTGGAGAAAGAGAGTTGTCTTTAGAGGGCAGGCTGTGACTGCCCCCTTGTGTTGTGAGACACAAAGGGAAACGTTCAGTTGAGGTCACAGCTGGGTTTAATGATAAGTTCACAGCACCCCCTGAACAGTGCTTTAGACCTCACTGGGAGTAATTATCGTTTCGGCAGGTGTCTACTGCCTCCTTGTATCTACGTTTATAAATTAAAATTGTTGCCTAAATGACTCCACCTATGTTAAAGCTACACTCAGAATCTCAAATTATTACACAAACTCTGACATACTGCAGTCCACAAAAATATGCATGTAAAGCTTAGTTAGAAGAAAGCATCTCTGATTTTCCCGCGCCTGAGTTGTGAACACGCGTGGGTCAGTAAAGTGAGCCTCGGTGTCTGGCAAGTCTTACAAGTTACTCACTGATATAATACTCGTATTTTCTTTACTCCTTAGCGCGTCCTTGGTAGTCGTGATCTTTGCCTCGTGTGGAACTGTATACTTGGTTCCAAAGTGGTGACTTGTATCATGGCATTCCCACGTCCCTAACTGAGTCACGATGCTGAGTAGTAGGTGTGAGTAAGGCATGTTTGTCATTGTCTAAACAGCTGACCATGTGCGAAGTCTTCCCGTGCATTTACAAGTTCATGTACCAGAGACAGGCGTAATTGTAACATGGTATCTGTGTTTGGTCCTTGACTGATTAGTGACTGAAGCAAGGGAGGTTTCAAGACACTTATCTTTCAGTTTTTGATGATCGTTTATGGTTCTGTTTGTGGACTGGAGCTGCAGTGGGCCTTTTTTTTCTAATTTTTTGTTGCCCTAGGCCGGTGGCTTTCTTACATAAAAATGAATTACTGCTAATACAAAGCTTCCTACATCGCGAAGCAATGGTGTGTTGATAATGCCGTGATGACAATAATGAAGGGTTTTACGAGCGTGTTCATGATATTGCCGTATTGTTTGTGTGTGTGTGTGTGTGTGTGTGTGTGCAGGTCAAGGTGTGAGTCTTGAGGCAAACCTAACCTAACCTAACCTACCCGCCTGATCCTGACTCACGTTCCCTGGATGGATGCTTGACTCTCACTCGCTGGACGGATACTGATGATTGTTCTGAAGCTGAAAATAAAGCTTCCTGAAATAGCTGAAATGGAATAATGTCAAGGTACAACATGAATTTGAAAAAAAAAAAGAGGGATCATAGATAAATGAGCCTTTTCAGAGTGTGAAGCTCAAGACAAACGGGAATAAATCGCGTTCCTCCCCCACAAAGAATGCAAGAACAAATGGCTTGGCTGTTTAACTTCACATCTGTAACTCTTTTCCTGCATACGTTTTTAGAGAAGTGGCGAGTGAATACTTTTTTTTACTAGTTTTTTTTTATATAATGTATATTTAACGTCGTCTTTTTTTATTATCAAGTTTTTGTTGAAGCTCTTGGCTACCTCCCAGTATCATATAGGGAGGAGGCTGGCTAAAGAAAAAAAAGGGGGATTCATCTCTCCTCCCTCCCGAAAAAAAAAGTAATAGAAAAATCCTATACGTTTTACCATTTTAGATATCTTCTCTCATAATAAAAAGCCCTCGAAGAAGAAAAAAAAAATCCATGGGTGAAAGAAATGGAGCCAAATGACGTACAACAGAACAAGACGGAAAGCGATGAGTCAGGAAATTGTTCGCAGCGGGCTGGTATTGACGAGCGCCGCCAGACAAAGACGAGGGCGGGCTGGAGAAAGAAGTCTTTGTGCGGCAGGCGAGGAACAGCGGCTGGCGAGGGTGAGGGTGATGTCAGGGCAGCAGCGTCTTCCCCTTTTTTACCCGCAGTTCGTAGAGTGTAATGTCACGGGGGAGGAGATCACTGCTACGTCCCTGACTTTATACGAGTACACACACACACACACACAGACACACACACACACACACACACACACACACACACACACACACACACACACACACACACACACACACACACACACACACACACACGTAAACGCTTCCCTCACTGTCCTCCTCCACACACATATAGACAGATCAATAGGTAGATAAAGATAATGGAAAATTGTCAGACGCACAAATAAGGTGGAAAAGACTCACATGCACAGACAAACTACCAGACGGATTGGCAAAGAGACACAGACGGACAGATGGACAGGATGTACCACAGTGTTGCATAGATCTATGGGGAAGATGGAAGAATAATTTGAAACAAGTTCGGAATACCAGAAATTATAATTATAACAATGATAAATGCCAGCAAATAAATAAATAGTAAAATAACGAATCGTTTCAGTTTTTTTTCATTACTACAACTTTTTAACGTTTTGTGGTACAGTCCATCAAAATAAATTGTTCTGTAGCATAAGAA
>NC_087151.1:26553520-26568520 GCF_035594125.1 Scylla paramamosain | reverse complement strand
TTTTTTCGGTTACTTTAAGCTTTCGATTCCTCACGATTTTTTTTTTTTTTTTAATCGTTATCTTCCTTTAGTGTTACAAATGTTCGTTTTTGTTGTTCTTTAGTGTTGCAAACGTTCGTCATTGTTGTTCCTCAGTGTTGCAAACGTTTGTCATTGTATTCCTTTAGTGTTGCAAACGTTCATCACTGTTGCCCTTTAGTACTGCAAAGGTTAGTCACTGATGGTTTCCTTCCCATTGCAGTTTTCAAGAAGTATCAGAGTTAAACATTATGGAAGATGATAAAAAAAAAAAGAGAGAAGTAATCGATTGCCAGATGGAATGGTAGATGACAGGAACAGACTCAAGGGATCAGGTTGTAAGTGCAGTCATCAGGAAACATTAAAAGATTAGAGCCATTTTGAATCAGGACATCTGTTGGTCTGCTGTTCATTCACTGCCGTTGTATTTCATGTACTTTTCGGTGATATGGAAACTAGCAGTGTTAACAAATAAACGGAAACTGAATGACATTACTTTCGTCACACTCCATCTGAAGACAGAGGGAGAGCGGCAAGGGGAGGAGAGGCAGAGGGAGGGACGCAGAGGGGAGAGGGTGGCCAGAGGGTTGGGGAGCGCCGGGGTGAGGTAAGGGTCGCCGGCAGAGCAACTGGATACTCGACGTGTCCTCTTCGTATTTTCTCGCTGTGTTGACGCGGCGGCCTGTGTTTCCCCAGTAATTGTGATGAAGCGAGCCGTGGCCACCGCTGCCTCCCTTCCTCACAAATGGGTGGCCGCTCCGGTGTTTTGTTTCTTGTCACACGAAAGTGATTCCATGTGACACAAGTGGAGGCCGCTGTGAGGCCCGGAAAATAGAGTAAAGGAGCCCTCTCTCTCTCTCTCTCTCTCTCTCTCTCTCTCTCTCTCTCTCTCTCTCTCTCTCTCTCTCTCTCTCTCTCTCTCTCTCTCTCTCACAAAAGAAAAAAATGTATAAATAAATCAGGATACACGGGTCTTGAAGCATTCCGTCTTAAATATATAAAAATTAACAGCGAGCACAACAGATGAACATTATAATACGTCAAAGTTCATCGGTTATAATAAAGAAAGGAACCCACTGCTTAACCTACACGACCACACCAGCACGATGCCACCACAGCTGCTGGCGGTGAGTATCAGTGGAGGCAGTGAAGTCATAGGAAGGGAAAAGGAAGCGACAAACAAATTACTATCACAACGAATAGTTATTTTAGTTTGCCACTTGATAGAACCGTGTAAGTGGCGCTCTGGTGCGTACCAATGTGCTGTGGCTGCATCAATGACTCCTAAACACTTGGTCAGAGAGTCCCGCCAAATTTGAATGACCTGTGGCGTGCAACCTTGTGTCACCCTGGTTTGACGTGATGATTGCTCTTTTGTTCTGCTGCAGGAACCTAGGAAACTCACAGCGGAATAGTTAAGCATTAATGAATGGGTTCTTGCTATCTGATTCCTCTATCGGAAAGATCTTTAGTTATTCTAGCGACTGCACTGCCGTCTGACTAATGGCTGTGGTTGGTGGCGAAGCTGCTGGTGAGGTCTTGTGACACTCAGCACCCCCCGCGATTTAAAGTTTTCGGGAAGAAGTGCTAATGCAGATAAAATCACACATGACTAGGAGTACTTGTGTCTTAATGTGGGGACTAGGCTGCACGACCAATAACTGAGTGAAAGAAAGGACTGATAGAGGCGGTTTGGGACGCCTAATTCCATTGAAAGAAATATATGTTAAATGTTTTCATGAGACTAACAAAAGTGAATATTCCAGAGTGTTTATCGAATGGCTGCTGAACGAAAAGGTTGCATCCAATTCTTTCTCTCGAAAGTTGAATTGTTGAGGCATGAACAACGAAATTTCCGTGGATGGCTGGTGCGTGAGGCGCGACACTGCGGGCCGGAGGCTGGTGGCTTCCGTTACTGCGGGAAGCACGGGTGTCTGGCGGCCAGGGGTGTGAAGGGCGTGTGTGCTGAACGTCTGGAAAGCCTGACGTGGATTATGCTTGTCCTCCCGTACTGAGATCGGCGGCCACCTCAAGAAATTCAGTATCCGCTGAGTGACATCACTGCAGACGTCACTGCTGAGGCATTTCTCGTCTTCACGTCCTGGTTGCAGAATGAGGAAGTGTGGAATGAATGACGTGACTCGGTGTCCTTATACTCACTCCTGCAGCGCCCTGTGTCCATCTATCTATATCCCTGACGCCGCGCTCCTTCCTGGAACTCCTTCCCTGTAAGGCGCCGACTGCGACCCAGAAGCCCCCCAGCAATGTCCTTCCCTCCCTCCCTCCTTCGTACACTCCTTGCATGCCTCGCTGCTGACGTCTCTCCCTAATTTCTCCTTTTCGTGCGTGGTTTTGTCTCTGCCACTCCGCGCCTCACCTTGCAGTCCATCTTGCCCACTGACGTGTTTTGTTTATGTGTACTCTCATGTAACGCTCGCATTCTACGTTCTATTCTCCCTGCGTACTAGGACATTCTCATGCAGACCAGCGCTTTAGAATTCCCACGCCTCGCCAGTAGTCAGTCGTGCTCGGAGCTTGTGTGAGGGATATAAAACGTGTGATGTAGGTAAGATCCTTATGGTTAGTAATACAGAAGAAAATAGGTGTAACAAATTTTAGTGTTATAAAGTGAGATTAAATAATAGGTAAGGAAAATTGACTGACGTGATAGGTAGCAGGAATAGACTTAACTTCTTTTCATTTATTTTTTTTTCGGTTTTATTACATATGAAGTGATGGAAAACTCTTATTTGATTGAAGGAGATGCATTATACTGTCATTAACTTTGTCACAGTAATTCTACCACCTGAGAACACACGGATATGGTAACACTGCCAATGACTGATGCTGCCACGCGCTGATTAGTAGAAATATTCCCGTCTTGATTTGAAAAGAACGGCAAAAATCACTTTATATCCATGAAAACCATTACTGAATGATAAGATACCTGCTTTTTCTTATTTGGAAAATCCAGTACTTATAACTAAATAAGAGTTTTGGTGGAAATACAACATTAGTTAGCCGCACGTTTCAAAACATGACAGGAATGCGTAAGCTAATCAGCGAGTGAGCACACCAGTGGCGAAGTTAACATGTCTGCCTGTCCTCCAGTGCCAGATGTGCTGTGAGGGAGGTGGTGGTGAAGTAAAGTGGACAGGTGGAGTCTTAAGTCTGTACATTGAAACACATTGTTCTCTCACCACTTTGCTCTTTCACCACGACAATTTTCAAAGGCCACAGAAATGATTAGCCGGGTTTTCAAGATTGTTTCTCCTTCTAGTAATGTAGAAATCTTGTTAACCTGTCACTAAAACCGTATAAACACCCTTAAAAACCCGCACAACGTCAACTAGAGCTTTTTGAATGTAGAGAAGGTGCGGCGCAGAAGAGTTTCAGAATATGGTTCTTGCTCTAGAGATGCAGTGAGAGGAATCAGGCTAAAGGTGTTCCCTAGACAAGGCACTAGACCAGAGCGGCGTGGTATAGGCTTGGCTCCCCCACCCACTCGCATATCCCCACATCTCTAGCAATTCGGGGGTCTTTTTTTTTTTTTTTTTCATGCAGCAGCTGATGATGATGGTGATGATGAACCAGCACTCCATTCCGCGTTCCGGCAGGAAGGGTCGGGACTGCAGTATTCCTAATTTTCTCATGACATTTCCAGCCATTCCTGACCTCCCTTCTTATAATCTTAGTAATGGCCCCGTAACTTATGCCTCCCACGCGGCTTCCACTTCGCATTTCCATTCATATTCACATACCGAGTCCCTCCCACGCGTTTTGTACCGACCTTGTGCTTAGGTTCATTCAAGCTTTCACGTTTCTCATTATATTGCTTTTTTTTTTCTTTCCTGGCTTAATCTGCTTCTCCATTCGTAGTTCTGCATAGTTTCTTTTCTTGTATGTTTTCATTTTTCGTGTGTCTCCTTGAATTTCCCTCGTGTGGATTTCTTTCAGTATGTATTTCCTTTGATGGGTAACTTTTATTATTATCTCATAGTAGTTATTCTTCAAACTAGCGTGTTATCCACCTATGTCATGATTTTTTCTTTAGCTTCGACACTTCCTACAGTTTTTTAATGCTTTCCACGGATTTACTCACATATATCTACCTCATAATGAATCATTCCACCATTCCGTCGACAGTTTTTATGCTCCTCACGAATTTATTCACGTATATCAGTGGCTAACAGTGAGTCACTTCAACAATCTTTCCACACTTTTCTGTAATTTTGTTATGTTTCTCACCAACTTATGTATATCAGTAGCTAATAATGAAAGCCACTTCATCCTTCCACCATTCCTCACGCTGGCCTCTCACCGCGCTGTAGGATGGACGCTTGTACTCTCCCTTTCAAGTCAACTAAGCTGTGAGGATCTGGCGAACGCGGCAGAGGCTAGGAGTGTTTTCTGTGTGAGGGCGTTGCAATTGATTGACCAGGAGCGGTGCGGAAGTGATAAATGATTCCTTGAAACTGTTCAACTCTAACTCTTCATACAGACAAGTGATGGAACACCAGTATTGAAAGTTACGATGCCGCGTCACACCACAGACTGCTCGTGTGTAGGTTATTATTCTTGTGATTGTAATTCTGGTACCTCTGTTGGTGCTCTCAGATTTGCATCCTTCCTTCCTCGTCTCTTTCTTCTACTTTCTTACTTACTCCTTAATTTATTCCTTTGCTTTTTTACTTTGTCCTTCATTCATTTCTACTTTTTTTTAACTTCCTTTTTCAGTTACTCCTCCTCCTTTCTTACTTCCTCCTTCATTTCTTCCTTTTCCGCTCTAGTCCCACATTCCACCTTCCTCCTTCGTGATCCATCTCTTGGATTACGTCACCTTTCACCTTATAACATTCAAAACCAGCATGTACTCGTATTTGGCGGTGGCAACAGTAAAAAGTCCAGCAACGAGCACTGGATCACGCATGTTAGCACCGTGAACGTAAAGTAAAGTCATTGTCCCGTGTGACTCCTGCCAGGCACCAAGTAGTCTGTGCAAGGAGCAAGCAGTGCGGCGGGGTGTAGGTGTGATGCACGTCCACCGCCCTCCACTGGCTCGCTGTAGGTAGTACGTTTCAATATGCTTGTGAATCAGACACACATTGCGACCTTATCTTTTTTCATTATTCCCACTGTTATTCTAAAGGAGTTTTTCGTTATTTTTATTTATTTATTTATTTATTTATTTATTTATTTATTTATTTTGTTTATTTATTTGTGTGTGTGTGTGTGTGTGTGTGTGTGTGTGTGTGTGTGTGTGTGTGTGTGTGTTACGAGTACTATAGAGAGGTGGGGAAAGATATTTATGACATACCTATGAGAAACAACATCGCTTACCTCGTGTATTTTGTCACCTTCGCTTACTTAACGCAGGGACTCGGTGGTCATACTATAATTGTGTATGTGTGGGGAGATGAAAAGGAATGAGACACATGTTGAGAGGGGCTTGAGTTAGTGGGTATGCCTTGTGTTAGCGGGTATGCCTTGTGTTAGTGGGTAAGACGGGTATTAGGATTAATTTTTAGGAATGTTAAAAGTAGAAGGCCCAAAGTAATATTAAAGTTATACTTGGCGCTGGTCAGACCTCCTCTGGACTACGCTGTGCAGTTCTGGTCCCCACATTACAGGAAAGATATAGGTTTATTAGAATCAGAACAGAGGAGAATGACTAAAAGGATACAGGAGATGAGGAGTATTCCTTAGTAGGCGAGATTGAAACTGTTAAATTTACATTCTTTAGAGAGACATAGGTTAAGAGGGGACCTGATAGAAGTCTTTAAGTGGTTTAAGGTTTATAACAAGGGGGATGTAAGAAAAATTCTTAGGATCAGCAACCAGGATAGAACAAGAAATAACGGGTCCAAGCTTGAAAAATTTAGGTTTAAGAAAGAGAGAGGAAGAAATTGGTTCTCAAATAGAGTGGTAGATGAATGGAACGGACTCAATAATCAAGTTGTTAGCACTAAGACATTAGGGAGCTTTAAGAGGAGATTAGACGGATTTATGGATGGGGATGATAGGTGGAAATAGGTAGATATATTTCATACAGGGACTGCCACGTGTAAGCCTGATCGTTTATTGCAGCTTCTCTTATTTCTTATGTTCTTATGTTCTTATGTATGCCTTGTGTTAGTGGGTGTGCCTTGTGTTTTGGTAGGGATAGCACTTCACTGCAGCGAGAGGCAGTACTTGTTTGTGTTGATTCCTTCCTCATACAAAGTAATTTTTTTAGGCTATTAGTAAGATCATTAATTTCTCTCTCTCTCTCTCTTCCCTCTCTCTCTCTCTCTCTCTCTCTCTCTCTCTCTCTCTCTCTCTCTCTCTCTCTCTCTCTCTCTCTCTCTCTCGCTCAGATTTATAAACAAATGGAAAAATAAAAATTACGAAATTTTAGTACCAAAAGACGGAATATTGATAAAATAAATAAATAGATAAAAAATGAATAAAATGTATACAAACACACACACACACACACACACACACACACACACACACACACACACACACACACACACACACACACACACACACACACACACACACACACACACACACACACACACACAGGGTCAGAGGGGTCGTCAGGGCGGCTCGTCTGGTGACCTAGCTTGACCCCAGACCCTCGCCTTCCCTCCTCCCTGCCCCCTCCCATCCTTCCTCCCCTTGCACTCCTCCTCCCTTCCTTCCCTGCACCCCCTCCCTGCCTTCCCTCCTTCCTGACCTACAGACACATCCCCTCCCCCCTCTTTCCCGCTCCCCCAACACCTCCCGCGGCTCCACGAACCCAGACAAGGTCACTTTTCTCACTCCCCTCTCCCTCCTCTCCTCCTACTCTCTCTCCCTCTCTTCTTCCGCCTTAAAGTCGCGTTAGGAAGGCGTGTCTGGCGCCTGGTTGCCCTCTCTCTCTCTCTCTCTCTCTCTCTCTCTCTCTCTCTCTCTCTCTCTCTCTCTCTCTCTCTCTCTCTCTCTCTCTCTCGTATCTTTGCAGCGCTGTTTCCTCTTTTCCTTACTTCATCAACTATCTCCTCCTCCTTCTCCTCCTTCTGTCTTTGAAAAATCTCCTTACATTTTCTACATCCTCATTTTCTTTTTTTCCTTCCCTCTCCTCACTCACTCACTCACGCACTCACTCACGCACTCACTCACTCACACACTCAGTCACGTAATTCATTTTCCCTTATTTCCTCTTTGTCTTCCTGGTATTTTTTTAGCATATTCCTCCCCTCCTCCTCTCCCCCTTTCCTTCCTTCCGATATGAGCGCGCGTGGGCACATCCAAGGGGGAGAGAGGGGATAGTGGGGGAAAATAAGGGAGTGGGGGAGTGGCTTGTACACACACACACACACACACACACACACACAGAGTCTTCCATACTCCATTACTCACACTCCTTTTACCTCCTCCTCCTCCTCCTCCTCCTCCTCCTCCTCCTCCTTCTCCTCTTCCTCCTCCTGCGCTTCCTCCTTCTACTCTTCCCTTGCCTTGACTCCCATTGGCTGAGGTTAATCGGGTATCTCGTGCATGATTGGCTGAAGGTTCGTCTACTGCTCTGCGATTGGCCGGCCAGTTGTCATCGCCCGAGGAAATAATACTTCGACTATCTTTTTTTGTGTGTCAGAGAGAGAGAGAGAGAGAGAGAGAGAGAGAGAGAGAGAGAGAGAGAGTAGATTAGATATGTAGATATGAATTAAACAACACACACACCGTTTTCTTCTTCTTTCATCTTCAGTCTCAATCTTCAGTCTTCATCTTCAACAGACAATGAGAAGCGCTGGTCAGAACGGTGCGCAGTAGAAGGACAACTGGCATTAACCACTCTCTTTAGTCCATTTTTTTTTTTTTTTTTCACTGGCTTAAGTCTTTTCGTCAGAGTTCATTGTAAAAAAAATTGGGAAGTGTTGTGTTCCTTTAACCCTGATTGGTGCTCTCCTGGTACGCAATGGAGGCAAGTATCCAGAAACGCTTTGCTCTCTCACCACGACTATTTTCCAAGGCCACAGAGATTATTTATCTGGGTTCTCAAGAGCGTTTCTCCTGTGAATTATGTAAAAATAATTAATCTGTCACTAGAAGCATAAAAGCACCCTTAAAAACCCGTGTAACTTAAACTGCAGCCTTTTATATTTAGTGAAGTGTTTCAATAGGGTCCCGAGAAGTATCAGTGGACGCCCTTTGCTCCTTTACCTTACTTCTTTTTCATCACCACGACCTGGATTTTGAAACGCTCTTGGATTTTATGGAGACTATACTGAAACGCTGTTGGCTTTTTATCAAGACTGTTGGAACACCTTGGGCTCACATCACGATTATATTGAAACACTTTAGACTTTCATAAGCGGTACACTGAAACACACTGGGCTATCACTAGAAGCATGAAAGCACCTCTAAAAAAAAAAAACAATAACTCCCACTGCAGCCTTTTCAGCGTTGCCAAGATAAAGCGATGAAACTTTTGAAAATACTGTTCGAAAAATGGCCGTGATAAAACATTACTGTGCGGGAACATGAAGTATTTGTATGTGGTGCTAAGAAATCTGTACCTTCTGGAGTGTTTTGTACCGAAGGGCTGGTAACGTTAACAAATAAAACACAGTAAACGCAGTAAAATGAAGTATATTGTATCCAACACTAAGAAATCAGTATATTTTCAGGAATATTTTGTACAGAGAGGCGGCGTTTTTATAAGAAAGATATATTTGAGTACTGTCCGCGTGTCCTTGTGCAGCTTCTAATGGAGGGAGGGTGGCAACATCGTCACTTTACATCATCACTTTACATCGTCAGTTTACATCGTCACTCCCTCAACAGCTTGGCTCGCTTCATGTTTAACGAGGTGAAGTCGCCAATATTTCGTTGAGGCGCATATGCAAATTGTCCTAATGCAGTCTGACTAGAATTTGATACGATACCAATATTCCGCCTCTATGTCCGGGAGGGAGGCGAGGGTACGAAGCCAAGCATTCCGTAAGCCAAATCGGTTGTCATGTTACACGTCTTGGAAAATTGAAGATCCCACCAGTCGAGTAATAAACATATTTACTATACAGACTGTTGAGTTGGCTTCCACACGTGATGGAGCTTTATTTCTTTTCTTTGTATTTGACGGCGGAGGATTGCAGTGCTCATGTTTTGAGTTACCTTTGTTTTTCATTGCACGATTTTTTCATTAAGACTTTTTTTGAAGCTTGGAATGCCTTTTATTATATATAATTTTTTTTTTCTTTTCTTCTTTCTTTTTTTACTGTTATTGAGTGTTAGCTTTTTAATAGTGTTCATTTTAAGTTATCTTTGCAAACTGAGGAGGGAGAACCGCTGGTGGCGCGAACATTGAACGTTACTGAACATTACTTTCCTTTCCGTACAGTGTTACCAATATCATTCACATCCTCGTACGTTGAACAGACTCCTCATTACCGCTGGGTGTTGTCATCGCTAAAAACTTCCTTGGGTGCAGTGTGACTCACTCTCTAAGCATTCTGTTCCTGCGCACATTGGATCAAACACCGTCCCTCTAAGTTTTGGTGTCAGCCTGTCACCGCCTCAAACACTGCCTTCCTGTCACCACATAAGTTCAAATACCCAACTTCTTCTCTTGCTTCACAGCTACCAGTACACTAATTCTCTCCCTCCTACGCAGCAAGTCTTACTTTTCAGCTCCCAACACCCTAATTACCATTCTCCCCAGTTATCAACACCCTATTCTTCCTCTTCCCATAACTTAGCTATTAACACCCTGATTCGTTATATTACTATACTAGTAGTTATTTATCTACACAAATATCAATATCCTAATCTTTTATTTAGTACACAGTTAACTAATTCTTTTGGTGTATGTGTATTTATATGTGTGTGTAGTATATATGTAATGTGAACGGCCACCACGTATGTCTTCCTTACAATCAACGACTGTGGCCAACATTCTTAACGAGTCAGTGGTAGGTATGCTGGACAGAGGAGAGGCAGATGAGCGGTAGGAAAACTCAGGCTGAAACAAGACCACTATATCATTAACTTAATTTTGCCTCAGGTCTTCTTAGTGGTTCCGTTATAATCTTTGTTACATTCTCTATGTCAAATTCTTTCTGAAGATCCGTCTGCGGTTGACACGTAAAGCAAAGGAGTACTGGTCCACTCTTACTTGCCTCCTGCTTCTCCTGCCTGATGGATACAAGAGCAGAGCAAAGGTTGTGGTGATTCAACAAATGGTTTACGTTATTCAAGCCTTGGAGTGTTCGAAACGATTCTCAGACTCCATTCGATCACCTGTAGTTAGTCAGATTAGAGTAAATAAAGATACAATAGTAGTGGATGAGTAGGTAACGTTGCTTTATAACACGAATGCTTTGCCAACTATCATGGGAAAACTTAATGCACTTTTTATTGGCGTCCAGAATAAAACATATGATATTGGAAATTTAAGAAGAGTGCAATGCTGTGAAAGACAAACTGCTGCCTGATTACTATAAACCTTAGTTATGTGTAAAATGCTGAAAGCTATTACATCAAGAACGTTCACGGTAATTTAGAGAAGAATAATTGTTGTAATTTATGAAGCACAGCAAGGGTTCACAAACTGCAGGTCGTATCTCACCAGTGTTTTGTCCTGGAATAGAGTGTAGCCTACGTACATTCCAAACAGTGAAGGTGAACACGAAAAATATGGCGCGATTAATCTTGACTGCAGTGACAGATGGCTTAGAGGCGAAGTAAAACACCTGAAATAGCGAGTGTGATGCCCTGCACTGTATTATGGTGAGGCTCAGAATCCCTAAATGTTTTGTTCTCATGTAAGGACTTTTCAAATGATATATAGATGGTTAGTTACAAAGCCGTAGATGTAATTTGATATCGAGTGCATTGTAATTGAGGTAACAAAACAGCATCCGCGCCACGGAAAAGGAATTTAGGTTGCGCGTGAACAATTCTTAAATGTTGAAAGGCTTGCATGAGCTGACCTGATTCAGTACGTGGGCAGCGATACCTTATGTGTGATGCTGCTTGGGGGAAGAAGTGCTCATGCCATTGTAAATACGCATGAGTATTAATCAGTCTTCGCAAGTTGATGGTAATTGTACACCTTTGAGAAATCAGTGCCGCTGTTGGAATGTACACAGCGAAGACTCCTATCGATTATCATTATAAACGATGACGCAGCACATTCAAATCTCGTGTTTGCGAGCACGAATATTCAACAAACAGAAGCGAAAATGGGAGAAATTCCAGGTGTATTTTCATGATTAACTGGTTGCTGAGTACCAGGAATCGACAGTGTGTAAAAAACATAAGCTACACACACACACACACACACACACACACACACACACACACACACACACACACACACACACACACACACACACACACACACACACACACACACACACACACACACACACACACACACACACACACACACACACACACACACACACACACACACACACACACACACACACACACACACACACACACACACACACACACACACACACACACACACACACACACACACACACACACACACACACACACACACACACACACACACACACACACACACACACACACACACACACACACACACACACACACACACACACACACACACACACACACACACACACACACACACACACACACACACACACACACACACACACACACACACACACACACACACACACACACACACACACACACACACACACACACACACACACACACACACACACACACACACACACACACACACACACACACACACACACACACACACACACACACACACACACACACACACACACACACACACACACACACACACACACACACACACACACACACACACACACACACACACACACACACACACACACACACACACACACACACACACACACACACACACACACACACACACACACACACACACACACACACACACACACACACACACACACACACACACACACACACACACACACACACACACACACACACACACACACACACACACACACACACACACACACACACACACACACACACACACACACACACACACACACACACACACACACACACACACACACACACACACACACACACACACACACACACACACACACACACACACACACACACACACACACACACACACACACACACACACACACACACACACACACACACACACACACACACACACACACACACACACACACACACACACACACACACACACACACACACACACACACACACACACACACACACACACACACACACACACACACACACACACACACACACACACACACACACACACACACACACACACACACACACACACACACACACACACACACACACACACACACACACACACACACACACACACACACACACACACACACACACACACACACACACACACACACACACACACACACACACACACACACACACACACACACACACACACACACACACACACACACACACACACACACACACACACACACACACACACACACACACACACACACACACACACACACACACACACACACACACACACACACACACACACACACACACACACACACACACACACACACACACACACACACACACACACACACACACACACACACACACACACACACACACACACACACACACACACACACACACACACACACACACACACACACACACACACACACACACACACACACACACACACACACACACACACACACACACACACACACACACACACACACACACACACACACACACACACACACACACACACACACACACACACACACACACACACACACACACACACACACACACACACACACACACACACACACACACACACACACACACACACACACACACACACACACACACACACACACACACACACACACACACACACACACACACACACACACACACACACACACACACACACACACACACACACACACACACACACACACACACACACACACACACACACACACACACACACACACACACACACACACACACACACACACACACACACACACACACACACACACACACACACACACACACACACACACACACACACACACACACACACACACACACACACACACACACACACACACACACACACACACACACACACACACACACACACACACACACACACTGGTAACGTCCTTGCTTGTCATTTAGCATGGCGAGGTTCGGGCTCTATTCAGGTCGCAAATGTCTTTACTGAGGAGAGAGTTGTTACTATCCCGAGCAAGATTTTGTGGTGTGTGGTGTGTGGTGTGTCTCAGCCTGGACTAAGAGAATGACGGACGCACACCCGGCGAGCACAAGTCCACCCACCCACCCACCCACACACACACACACACACACACACACACACACACACACACACACTTACCACATCATCCATGAATCACATCACGCCTCTGTGCCAATCTCTGTCAAACTTCTTCCATCTCATCTTTCCGCCTCCATGTCTGGTGTTCCTTTCCTGTCCATGCTATCTCCTGGTGGTCAGTCAGTCAGCCTCCTCCTCTGTCTGTTACCTGCTGCCTGTTTCCAGACCTTACCTCCTTACAGTTGTCTTTCTTTCCATGGTGCGTTTCATCTTCAGTCTTCACATAAAATGAGTCCCCAGTAATTATTAACCACTTGGAGGGACAGCGCCTGAGACCAGCGGACCGTAGCACACCTGAAGTCCCTGATTACTGATAGTCCCGGCCACTGCTCTCCTCACACCGCGAGCTTCCGGGGTTACAAATTAATGGACGCACAAATGTCTCGGATTCCTGGTGCATCATTCACACCAAATTATATTCACGAAGTAATCGTAACACTCATTAATTATGCATTTTTTCAAGAGACTCGCATTTACCTAATTACGCTGCAGAAGGTAGTTGAATTATCGCGTGCGCTCTGCCTGAATAAGCTCAGTTTCTGGGGAATTCTTCATTCTGTACTCCACGTCAGCTTCCACCCAATTACTGCTATGGTCACCCTTTGCTGACGCTCAGAGTGCCGTAAAAAGTTGTTTGCGTGGACACACAAAAAACAAGAGGACAGAAGGTTAGTCTTATCTGCCTCGTCCCAGGCTCAGTGAAAGGAAGTGGAATGAGCAGGA
This sequence comes from Scylla paramamosain, assembly GCF_035594125.1. NCBI lineage: Eukaryota > Metazoa > Arthropoda > Malacostraca > Decapoda > Portunidae > Scylla > Scylla paramamosain. The sequence continues at coordinate 26,554,317 of NC_087151.1, read as the reverse complement.
AGATCCCCAGATTGAGACAAAAAAGGGTGCAGGGACATGAGTGGGGGAAGCCATGGAGGATACAGGAGTGAGACAAAGGTGGCGGGCAGTGTGTCTTCTTTTTTCGGTGTTTTTCTTTTACACTAGCGACCACAAGCTAATTTAGATGTTTTTATGGGTTAATTAATTAATCAATGTGTATATATATTATTGTATTTATCTACCTATTCATTTATGTATTGTTAGTATTTTGCGAAAACTAACTTCTGAAGCACAAGTTAATGGATGATGCCACAAATGTGTGCGCCAGGACAATGATGTAGGATCACATGTACTGCTTAGCCACATTAGTATTTCTTTCGCCAAGGCCTCCATGTTATTTGAAGACGTCTACAAGTCAAGTACTGCCGCTGCTTGGACAGCGCGGTAAGAAAGCCCCCATGATGCAGTGTAGTGTTGGTGGTAATGTTGTGTTGTGGCCCACACCTTCAGGAAAGTATCAGAATTAGTAAGATATAACGACACTTTGTGTTGTCTCCCTCCCAAGGAAAGGCTTTCATTCGGTAAATAATCTCTTCAGAAGGAATAATGGGATATTTTTTTTGTCCTTTTGCATATTCCATATTAACGTTGTGTGTGTGTGTGTGTGTGTGTGTGTGTGTGTGTGTTCGCCCACACACACACACACACACACACACACCATCATCATCATCGTCAGCTAAAATTTACACGTGCTTGCTTTCGCACAGACTCAGCAAAGGGAGGTGGACACTAAGGCAACGCTCTTTTATATGTAAATACAGCCACTCGACTTTTCA
>NC_087151.1:26538520-26548520 GCF_035594125.1 Scylla paramamosain | reverse complement strand
GAGATGACTTTGGATGTAAGTAAGTAGTTAGAGGGGACAGGAAGGAGTGGGCGGAAGGAGAAGTATTCATAGTGCAAGCATCACCATCCTCACCACTACCACCACCACCACCACCACCGCCACCGCCATCATCACCACCACCCTAAGCCAACAACACATTTTCGTCAGGCAGAGCGGCGCAACACCTCGCCTGACACATCGCCCTGACACACCGCCGACGCGTCACGACCGCTTCCTCCCCTAGCCTGACCTGGACGCCGCGGCCATTCACGCCCTCCTCTTGGCACCGAAAGGAAAACAAACAAGAGAACTAGTGAATGAAAGAGCATGAAATTGCCCTGCCTTTTTTCGGTCACAAAATTTAATGTAGCACGGTGCGAGTACATTCTCGCCTCCTTACCTCGGTTTATATCAGTGCTGCTCAATGCTAGCGTTGTGCGGCGGCCTGAATTGCTTCCCCGCGCCCTGGACACGATCGCCGCCACGTCACCCTGAGGAGCATCACCCTCAAACTATTCGATTCACAAAATTTCTCTTGGTTCCTCTCCTCTGTATCTCTCAATCTCCGACGGACACTCGATGCATTATGACCGAGGCGCCGCTTTGATGGGCTAAATGTATGACTCAGTGGAAAACTCACAGCACGGGACTCCGCCGCAGCCCCCGCCACACATTCTCCAGGGTGTTTTTTGCCCACATTCCTAATAAAAGAGTTTGCATTTGTCCATTTTCATTTGTCGTCCACTTCAGAGACTGTCCGCTGTACGTTTGGGGAGTGTGGCGCAGCTTCTTCTTCACGTCGTCGTCGTCTCTCTCTCTCTCTCCTCTCTCTCTCTCTCTCTCTCTCTCTCTCTCTCTCTCTCTCTCTCTCTCTCTTCTCTCTCTCTCTCTCTCTCTCTCTCTCTCTCTCTCTCTACAGGTTTAAAGAGAGACGTGAGTTTTACAGCATAGCATTATAATGTCACAAATAATAGCCAGTGATAAATAAACACGTACTAATCCTAAGACTTACGCACACACACACACACACACACACACACACACACACTCTCTCTCTCTCTCTCTCTCTCTCTCTCTCTCTCTCTCTCTCTCTCTCTCTCTCTCTCTCTCTCTCCCGCATCTACTCCTAGCCCATTCCCTCTCCCCTCTCCCCTTTCCCCACAACGAGGAACGAGGGAGCTCCCCGGCACATATATCATTTCGTGGGAGGGAGGGAAGAAAGGAAGGAGGGAAGGAGAGAAATTAAGATGCGCATTACATCTCTCTTGAGACGGAAAGAAGGATTATTTATGTTGAGTTGCTTCAGGCGAAAGGAGTATTATCCTTTTTTCTTAACGCGGGGTTGATAAGCTGAGGTCATGGTATATGAGAGAGAGAGAGAGAGAGAGAGAGAGAGAGAGAGAGAGAGAGAGAGAGAGAGAGAGAGAGAGAGAGAGAGAGAGAGAGAGAGAGAGAGAGAGAGAGAGAGGCACTTCCACACACACGCACAGAAACAAATAGAGAGAGAGAGAGAGAGAGAGAGAGAGAGAGAGAGAGAGAGAGAGAGAGAGAGAGAGAGAGAGAGAGAGAGAGAGAGAGAGAGAGAGAGAGAGAGAGAGAGAGAGAGAGAGAGAGAGAGAGAGAGAGAGAGAGGCACTTCCACACACACGCACAGAAACAAATAGAGAGAGAGAGAGAGAGAGAGAGAGAGGAGAGAGAGAGAGAGAGAGAGAGAGAGAGAGAGAGAGAGAGAGAGAGAGAGAGAGAGAGAGAGAGAGAGAGAGAGAGAGAGAGAGAGAACATTAGGAAACATAACCTTGCCCAGTGACTAGCCAGGAACACCAGAACATATGAAAGAAGTCTGCAGAAGGGCCAGCTGACCTACACCAAGCAGGTCCTGAACACTTAAAACTCTCCGTCCGCCATCTTCATCCATAAATCATGCGCACATAAGAAAATTAAGAGGCTGCCAAACTACCTACTAACCACACAGCATACGAGTCTCAGAGTGCATAAACTACTGCCGTAACTACCCACATAAAAGAGGCATCTCCTGTGTTTACTTCCAAGTGGTGGCCTCGCTCGTGTATGTACAGTAGCCGAGGTTACTGCTGGATATGTTTATTAAGCTTATGTTGTGACGCGACGGGCTAAAGCTTAGGCTGGTACGCTCATCTCCGTGACGGTATTTGGTGAAGATGTGGCGCAAGTCAGTGAAGCAATCAGTTAATTAATCAGTTAGGTAATCAGTTAACCAAATAGCCAGTCAGTTAATCAGTCATTCAATCAGTTAACCAACAAACCAGTCAGTCTGTCATTCAGTCAATTGACCAGCAAAGCAGTCAGTCAGTCATTCAGCAAAGCAACCAGTTCATTACACTGCTTGCTCCTATGCCGAACTGTCTGTTGGATGTGGCTGACTGTGCCTTGCCTCGTTCCTTTCATTAATGAAGGTCCTTTAGAGGCTGACACCTCAGTGGACTCTTTATTTCTAGCTTTTTTTTGTAGCCCTAGTCCGATGTCTCTCTTGCATAAAACGCTTTCAGTATGTGCGTGAAAGATACTTTTAGAATAGTACAGAGAATAGTTTACACACGTTTCGGTAATGATGAATCTCGTCTTGTAAAGTTCCGCTTGGCTGGATCTGAATTAACTTTGATATTCACGAAACAAGTCAGAAGTTATAAAACAAAGTCAATAGTTACATGGAAAAAAAAAAATATCGTTAAACGTTGCCAGTCCCGATGGACGAATGATTTTCCCTTGTAATGAAAGCTTCGTTTGGCTGAATCTGAATAAACCTGGACATTCCCCCCCCACCAAAAAAAAAAAAAAAAAAAAAAAAAAAAATGTGGCTGAAAATAATATAGCTTAAAGAAAAAGAAATTACAAGTTTGATGAGTTTCTTCTCGCATAAAATACTGGAGAGCTGAATCTGAACCCGCTGCATCGTGACCACATCCTGAGAGCGGCGCAGAATTAACATTGGCTTCACAAAAAAGGATAAAAAAAAAAGCACAATTCTCAAATCTTTCCTATGATGCAGTAACCGAAATGATGCAGAAAAATAAGAGTTCCTGATAAATCTCAAATTACCCTGTGAGATTACAACGAAAAGGTGACCTAACCACGCTCTTCACCTGCTAATCACTTTAAAATTCTCTCTCTCTCTCTCTCTCTCTCTCTCTCTCTCTCTCTCTCTCTCTCTCTCTCTCTCTCTCTCTCTCTGCCGCAAACTTCAGTTCCGTCACAACACATCCTCTCAGACAAGATAGGAAGAGGAAGAGGAGGGAGAGGAAAAGGGAGGAGGAGCTGGGGCGGGGGAGGAGGGAGAGCTGGGGCTTGTGGGGAGTGAGGGGAGGTATAGGTCTTGTTTGTTTTGGCTGGGGGAGGGAGGGAGGAACTGGGTCACCCGCTCCCAGTGTCGTGACCTGTCTGCTCCTCCCCCCACCCTACCATACAACACCCTACTCCTGACCCGCCGCGTCGCCTCGCCTCGCCTCGCCTCGCCCCAGCCCCGCCCCAGCCCCGCCCCGCCCCAGCCCCCGCCCCAGCCAGGCCCCGCCAGCTGCTTCCCGCGCCGTGACAAATGACGCTGACACTCGCGGGCCATTATGTAACAGTACTGGTGGAGTTATGTTGCTGGTGATGATGATGGTGGTGATGGAAATAATAGTGGTGGTGGTGGTGGTGAGGAGGAGGAGGAGGATACGTACTACTACTACTACTACTACTACTACTACTACTACTACTACTACTACTACTACTACTGCTGCTGCTGCTGTACTAGTGAAGAGATGACTTTATAATGAATTGAGTAGTAGGTGTAGGTAGGCAGCACGTGAGGGAGGCCGGCCAGGAGGTGTGAGGAAGTGGCGTGTAAGCACAACACTAAGAAACTGCACGCTATTCAGAGTTGTTGTTGTTGTTGTTGTTGTTGTTGTTGTTGATAGTGGTGTTGTTGATGGTGGTGGTGCTGTTGTTCCTACTACTACTACTACTACAACTACTACTACTACTACTATTACTACTACTACTACTACTACTAATAATAATAATAATAATATAATAAAATAATAATAAAGATAAGCTTAAAAAGAATAAATAAGCAAAACTTCAAAATAAACCTCCCTTCATTATTTTTCCTCTCCCTCTCTCCCTCTCTCTCTCTCTCTCTCTCTCTCTCTCTCCTCTCTCTCTCTCTCTCCTCTCTCTCTCTCTTACAAGACGAAAGCAAGAAAATAAAACTCGGAATGTATATAAATAAAAACTTGCCAAATCTACGAGGGGAGGTGCGAGGGAGACAAACAGCGCGCGGCTCCCTCATCACGGCGCGGCGCGGGGCGGACCACAGGGGCGATCAGGCAGCGGAGATGTGGCGGAATTAAAGGAGAATTCCGCAGACTTTTAATATATAAATAGGAACACATTCTTTAAACTGAACGCAGCATTTTTTGTATTCCCCACAGATCAGGCCAGACCCGCCCAGCACTTGAGGCGCAAGGGAGGAGGAGGAGGAGGAGGAGGAGTAGGAGCAGTGAGAGGGTAGCAGGAGCTCTCAGCCAGTCCCTACAAGGCCGACCAACACAGCAGCAGCAGCAGCATCAACAGCAGCAGCAGCAGAGGGGTGGAGGAACCGCCCGTCCGTGTCCCAGGTAAACAAACAGTGTCAAAATACCACACAGAGATCAACAACCTCAACCAATCAACTCCCAACTCATTTCTCTCTCTCTCTCTCTCTCTCTCTCTCTCTCTTCTCTCTCTCTCTCTCTCTCTCTCTCTCCTCCCTGCTTAGCACAAACTCCCTCCCAGTAGAGTTAATCTCGTCTGGTGTTTTTCAAATCTATAATTTTCCCCTATGTCAACGGTTTCCTCTCTGTTCAGCATCCATATATTTATTAGCTTCAGGTCCCGAAACCTGCACACGCGCCACACGGGCTTCCTTCCTTCTGCGCCTCCTCTGTGGCTGACGAAGCGATGTAGCTCTTGGCGCGCCGCACTGAGGGAGAAAAATAATCGATGTCGCTTAATTCTCTGATTTTAGTTGAGTTTGTCCCGATTCTACAGGTTTAGGGGCAGCCTCCGTTTTCTATGAACCCGAGTGAAGTCTGTGGGGAGAGGGGGAGGGAGTGAGGAAAGGAGGAGGAATGGCTATTACTGTGTATAGATACAGAGATAGATGAGCAGCTGGGTCATACAAGTAAATCAAGGCGGAAATAAATACACGAGGATAGCACTCACTCGTAAAACGGTCTGGGTACGTGCGGCCGTGTTCGTGCAGCAAGGGGGGAGCGTGGGGAGCATGTGGTTCACGGCGAGGAGCTCCACCACAGGCCATGGCAGAGAGGAGGACTGATTTGTGTGGCTGGATAAATACGAGTCGCCTTCCAATGTGTGCTGCCTTGCCCTTGCTCCCTCGCCCCCCTCGTCTCCCTCTCGCCCGTCACTCATTTTGTCTCATTTTGCCGCGGCTTGCTGCTAGTGGTGATACTCCTGCGTGGGATTGCTTTGATTGTCTTTTTTTTCGTTTTTCTTGTTCTTGTAATTTTCTTCGTTTTTGTCCTTTTCCTCCTCCTCCTCCTCCTCCTCCTCCTTCTCTATTACTACTAATAATAATGATGCGGTGTTTGTTGCTGCTGCCGTTGTTGTTCATGATTCCATTACCAATGTTAATCTTCATCATTTTTTTTTTTAATCTTTCATCAACATCACCACCACAACCATCATCATAATTACTATTACTACTACTACTACTACTACTACTACTACTACTACTACTACTACTACTACTAATAATAATAATAATAATAATAATAATAATATTTCTATTGTGTTTTGGGGCTGCTGCTGCTGATGATGATGATGATACTACTCCTGTTACTATAAATATGTACTACTACTGCTACTGCTACTATGACTATGACCAATACTACTTTTGAATGACAATAAAAGTAATAATTGGAAAATACATACATATATTTTTTTATTCATTCATTTATTCATTATTTACTTACTCATTTATTTGTAATTGGGCGCACTCACTGTAGTTGCGCGCTGCCTCGGTTGTCATATTCGTCCTCTTGGGTTCTGAGGCTGTGGTGGATGATGACCGTTGCCCCGCCACGCACGGCCACGGTGACATCCGGGTGTCCACAATTTTATATACACACACACACACACACACACACACACAAACACACTCACACACACATGTACGTATATATATGTATTTCTAAGAGCGTCTGTCCGTCTGTGTGTATATCTGGCGTTCACACACAGGGTCGGCTATTGGGAACAAAACTAACACCACTGGGCACGGAATAATGGACAACATGTACTGAAAATAAAGTGATTTAAAAGAAACTTCTACCCTGTCAAAAGTTATCAGCAAATAATATATAAGTTTAGAGGTTGAGCGTGTCTGACATGCTGATTTGCTGCCGCGCTGTGTCCTTCTTGCTCCAAAGCTATGCATTTTTTGTGAGCAGCGCAGTCTGCTGTTTTGCTCCAGCGTATTAGTGTTTCATCCAGCCCTGTTGCATACGGGGTCTGATGACGGTAATGACAACACCCACAACAACTGCGAGGGCGCTATACGTGTTGGAGGACATGATGGGAATGGTGGTGGTGGTGGTGGTGGTGGAAGAGGTGGTGATGGTGAGAGTGAAGGTGTAGTAGTTGTGATGGTGGTGCTAGTGGTAATGGAGTAGGAGGAGGAGAAGGTGGAGGTGGTGGTGGCGGCGGCGGCAAGTGGTGCAAGGTGGCGGCACTTACACATCATCACGGCTGAGGTTGTTTCCAGGGTGGGGCGGGAATGGGGTAAGGAAGGGGAGGGGGCGTGTAGGTGAGGGGGTGGTGGGCGGGATGCCTTGGTGCCCAATAGTCCTCCACGCCCTCGGTCCTCCACCCTATCCAAGCATCTCCACACACCCTCCTCCACCTCCTCCCTTCCACCCTCGTACCTCCCTCACTCTCCTTCCACCCACAAGCTACCTCTTCCCTCCACATTTTCCAAGCAACTTGCTCACAATATTGATTTCTCATACATATTTTCTGATTTTTTTTTTGTCTTCTTATTTGCATTTTTCTGTTTATTATTTTAGTATTTGGCAAAGCGGTGGTGGAGACGGAGTGGTGGTGTGGGGTGGTGGGGTGTGTGGCGTGGCCTGATGGTGGTGTGAAGTGTAAGGTGGGCTGTCAAGGTAGGTGTCGGTGCCATAGCCAGGTTGCATTGCCTGAGGAAACTATCAACTGACCACGCGGGCACACCCCCTTGGCACATTCTCTCTTTCTCTCTCTCTCTCTCTCTCTCTCTCTCTCTCTCTCTCTCTTCTGTCGTGCTTGGGCCTAGAAGACAGGTTTGAGGGAAATGGGCGGGGTAGGAGAACCATTAGGTGGGTGGCGACTGGCGAACGCGGGTGCGCTGAGCGGGTGGTGACTGGCTGGCAGTCGGGAGGCAGTGCGCTGGGCCGACCCTCAGTTTGGTGCGAGCAGCATGAGTGGCTGCACGTTGTCCCGTGTCTCTCCCGTCCCTCACTGCTGTCGCCTCTCCTCACCTTTGCCATGAAGGCGCCCTGCTGTCTCCTGGGGGCGGCTGCCCTGCCGCGCCCCCCAGAGCGGGCCAGCGGCACCCTCGCCCTGCACGGGGCTCCGCCGCGTGCCGGGCCTCGTACACTTGCATGTTGTGTGTTTGCTGGGTAGTGCTGGTGGTGGTGACCAGGGCCAGTGCCTACGCCGCCTGCCCCGTGAGGACAGATGCCCGCGATGTGGCCTCCAAGGCGTACGTGTCGCCGCAAGTAGTGGAGGCGGTGGTGAGGGAGGTGGGCCCCCGTGTGCCCGGTCGCCCCTACACCGTCACCGTCACCGTCAACAAAAAGTTGCGAGGTTACAGAGGGCGTGCAAGGGTGAAGAAGCGTGACATTCTCACCCTCACATTTCGCTACCCTCTTGCCGATACTGACGGAGGATTTAGTGCCGAGGAAAGTGACAGTGATGGTGACTGCTTGGTGAGTGCCGCCCTTCAGCCGCGCCATAAGTACCTGCTGTTCCTGAGCGGCTCCAATGAGCGGGGTGCGGAACCCCTGCCTGTAGCGCCCCCAGAGACCGCCTCCAGGAAGCTGCGACGCCTCGTGCGCAAGACGGTCTGCAAAAACTGCGGTGAGTACGCTAGTTGTGTCTGTCGCCCGCCTCAGCAGCCCAGCTCGCCGCCTGCCCGGCCGGCCGAGGTCTGCTTTCTCTCTCAGCGGCGGCGGGGCGGGACGCCGTCAGTCATGCTCGTTAGAACGGCTTCGAGGCGGTGGCTGCGGGTCCAGCCACGGCACACAGGTCTGACCCGCGCCCAGTAGCACCAGTATTTCCTAGACTCTATTTATTGAATTCCGGAGGTTGTGAAGCGTCTCTTGGCACGAGTGACCCTCCGGGAGAGAGGCGGGAGAGCCACGCAGCCCTTGCTGGGGCCTCTTCATCACACCACGAGCTCCCACCGCGCGGGACGGTGCTTCCACCATGCGGGGAGCTCGTCGGGAATAATGTTATGCAGGGTCAAGGTCTGGGCCGCGGGGGAGGGTTTGGGACGCCGGTGGGAGGCGGGAGGGCGGGCAGGACGTCCGCGGTGCAGGCAGTCCGCGACGGCCGCCCAGGTGGTGTCCTCTTGCCAGGTGCTCATTGTTACCCACTCCAGCAGCTCGGCCCCAACTCAGCCCCGACGCAGCTGTTCACTTGGCCTATGGTGGCACCGCGCCCCTCCCCCACCCACCTCCTGATTCCTCTCGCCTCCCTCTCGGGTTTTTCAAAGGATCCAGCAACATCCGTGGCTGACCCAGCCCGCCGGTGCAGCGTGGCCGGGGAGGCGAGACCCCCGACGGCCGCCCCCACACACCCCTGCCAACACTGCTTGACCTCTAAAGTCTCACGCGTGACGGTATTCGTTGCCAAGAGTTGCGAGGATTTGATGCATAACGTCAAGCGAATGACGAGCATGCAGCGGGAACACTGACACACTTAGGGCCCCGCGCCCCGCCCTTGGCATCCCGCCGCCCCCCGAGGTGTGTGTGTGTGTGTGTGTGTGGGTGCGTGTGTGCGTGCGTGCCCGGGCGCTCGTGTATGCGTAAGGTAAAAGCAGGTGTGGCGGAAAGATAATTAAAAGAGTATTTATAACGTGCTAATAGTGAGACTGCATGTATGCATAGTGTGTGTGTGTGTGTGTGTGTGTGTGTGTGTGTGTGTTCGAGGAGGTCTCCCACTCTCACCGCCTCTCCCTGCACCCCTCCCCCCGGTCGTGTAACGGGTGTTAAGCGTATCAGACGTTTACTAAGTGTAAGGAGAGAATGCAAGGTTTGCGGCACCATCATCATCATCATGGTGGTCGTGGTGATGGTGGTGATGATTTTGATTATAATCACCGCCATCAGCACCATCATCGTCATCATGAGCGTCACTATCATGATAATCATCAGCACAGTAGCAGTAGCGTATAATGAGCAATGATGGCAATGGAATCATTATGATAATGATTGTTATTATATTGAATTATCCTCAATAAAATAATAATAATAATAATAAATGATAATAATAGTAATAATAATAATAATTATTATTATTATTATTATTATTACTATTATCATCATCATCATCACTAAGTTACCATCATTACATTTGTGATTATATATATATATATATATATATATATATATATATATATATATATATATATATATATATATATATATATAAATTACAAATTAATAATTATAATACATTTACAAAAATGCTGAAGCTGCTGTTTGTTATTCAGACAAGTTTTTTGTCGCGCCTCACCTCGCTTCACTTCCTCACCAGCGGTCATTCGTAACAACATATATTAGTTGTGCTTTTTTCCACACCATGAGCAGCGTTTATCTCCTTGTACACTCTTTACTCTTTATTCTCTCTCCACGCGCCTCACAGCCGCTCTCACTCACACCCGCTGCTGTCTGGCCCGCGCTGGCCGCCGCTCACACTCCAGGCGCTGTGCTGCTGCTCC
>NC_087151.1:26526020-26531020 GCF_035594125.1 Scylla paramamosain | reverse complement strand
GTAAAAAAGAACAACTAACTTAACAAACAAATTAACAAGTAAATAAAACAGTACTGGTGAATGAATGAGGCGGAGAGGAAGGAAGCAGTGGCCTTAAAGTGGTTGAGTTTAGTACATCCTTTACACGACAACAGAAGGCGAAGGAATGAATGGCCTTGAGTCACAATAGCTGAATGAATCATGAAGCTCAGATGTACTTGATGCACCTCCTCTCCTGAAACTCTTCTGTGCCGCACCTCCACTACGTTCAAAAGGCTGCAGTTAAAGTGACACGGGTCTTTAAGGATGTTTTTATGGTTCTAGTTACAGATTAACAAGATTTCTACATTATTAACAGGAGAAAAGATCTTGAGAACCCGGCCAGTCATCTTTGTGTCCTTCGGAAACAATCGTGGTGAGAGACCCAGGGCGTTTCAGAATACGGGTCTGTGAAGGGCGCCTGATCCACATTATATTACGCTTTGAACACCCATAAGCACAACTTTTACAGACCACAGAGATGATTGGTTGGGTTCAAATCAAGATTATCTCAATTAATGGTACAGAACCCTTGTTAAACTATCACTGTAATCACGAAAACACTAAAAAAAAAAACAGTAGAAATGATCAGGCAGTCAAATAAAAATTATCTCAATTAATAGCGCAGAACCCTTGTTAAACTACCACTAGAATCAAGAAAACGTCCTTGAAAACCACAGGAACTTCCCCTTAGAGCTTGTTAAGAGATCAGACCAAAGAAGGTTTGATGGCACGCACCTCATTACCAAAGGGAGAGAAACAACACCTGCTCCTTCACAAACGCAGGAAAGGGAGGCAGGAGGAGTATGCGAGACGTGCGGTCTGTGAGGGAGTGCGTGGCGTGATCTAGGAGTGTGTGTACAGCAGCGGCCACTGTTCTCCTGTCTTAATTTTAGAAAAGAAAAGGCTGGAGCTGTTCTGGCAGGGGAGGGGCGGGGCGTGGGTGGGGCACAGGAAGGCTAGCAGAGGAGAAATGTAGTCTCAGAAAGCGCTTTGTCTGTTAACCTTCGCTAGACACTGGGCAGACGGACATGAGGGTGGGACAGGGTGGTGGTGGTGGTGGTGGTGGTGGGAGAGGTGCCGGCGACTAGAAGGGAAGTCATTTCGATGAAGAAGATGGAGTCGATCGCGTCTCAAGGTCATGGTGAGTTTCTTTAATTAAACCGAGTACGCTACCACCTCTCTCTCTCTCTCTCTCTCTCTCTCTCTCTCTCTCTCTCTCTCTCTCTCTCTCTCTCTCTCTCTCTCTCTCTCTCTCCCTTGAAATAAAACTTTACGGAACACAAAGCATTCTGTTCACTTGAGTTTAAATGGCAGAGAGAGAGAGAGAGAGAGAGAGAGAGAGAGAGAGAGAGAGAGAGAGAGAGAGAGAGAGAGAGAGTTGAGTGGGCACGTGGTTGGTGGGGTTAGGTAAAGTGGGCGGGTGGGCGGGTTGTTTGGTGATGTAGGTTGAAGGTGGGGGTGTTGGCCGTAGAGAGAGAGAGAGAGAGAGAGAGAGAGAGAGAGAGAGAGAGAGAGAGAGAGAGAGAGAGAGAGAGAGAGAGAGAATCAATTTTGCATTCCTCATGTGGCAAAATTATGGTACTGGGGAATGTGTGTGTGTGTGTGTCCATCCGCGTTCCTAAGTATGTATTGTATTCATGTTTTTTTCTACTCTCTCTCTCTCTCTCTCTCTCTCTCTCTCTCTCTCTCTCTCTCTCTCTCTCTCTCTCTCTCTCTCTCTCTCTCTCTAATGAAGGATGGGCGTCAATTACGTGCCTTGTGGTGGGCGGGAGTGACCGGAAGAGCACGCCCACACCTGCCTAAACAAAAGCCATATTAAGCTTGATTTTCACTCTCCCAAACCACCCCCTCCCCCAACTCTTCACCCTTCACCCTTCATCCACAAACCCTTCACTCCCACCCTTCACACCAACCCATCACCCCCAACCCTCGTGCTCCCCAACCCGTCAGCCTCGTTGTCAAGAGAGAGAGAGAGAGAGAGAGAGAGAGAGAGAGAGAGAGAGAGAGAGAGAGAGAGAATGGTGGTGGTGCTGGTTGTAATATTAGTATTAGTATCGTGCATTCCGTGGACACTGTCGTCAGTCAGCCAGTTAGTCACTTAGTCTGTCAGTCAGTCAGTCAGCTGTGGCGCCCTTCAGCCTGGTGCTCATTTGGTCAGTCAGTCAGTCAGTCAGTCAGTCAGTCAGTTGTGATGTTATTTTTATTTTACCTCTCAAGCCGTTATTCAGTCAGTCAGTCAGTCAGTTAATCAGTCAGTGAGTCAATCAGTTATTTAGTCGCGATGGACTTAGACTTATAGCCAGTCATTCACTCTTAGACTAATAGCCAGTCATTCACTCAGTTAGTCACTCGGTTGCGTTTCCCATCAGTCTAGCACTTAATCAATCATTCAGTCAGTCAGTCGATTGCGGTTCCCATCAGTCTAGCACTTAATCAGTCAGTTAGTCAATCAGTTGGGCAATCCGTAGCAGCTTTATCCTCTAACTTTTTTTATTCATCATTATCATCATTTATCTATTAATTTTTAGTCTAGCACTTAGTCAGCTCGTCAATCAGTCCGTGTTGCTGCCCTTCGAAAGCTTGGTTGTGCTGTGCGGTGCAATGGTGCAGTGCGGTGCGGTGCGATGCGGTATGGTGTGGTGCGGTGGTGCGGGTCAGTTGCCCTCCCAGCGTACCGTCCAACAGCCAGCCAGGGTAAACACGCGTGGAATAACAAAGCATGACACTTATGCTGATGTTGACGACAAAGAAAGCTCACATACTGATCATATTTGTGTGTGTGTGTGTGTGTGTGTGTGTGTGTGTGTGTGTGTGTATGTGTGTGCAGGAGAGTGGCTCAAGGTAAAAGAATATTATGGCTAAAATTGAGCATTCATCCACGTACGTGTGTTTCCTTGACCCTTTTAGCCTCCATGAAGAGCCAGGACTGAGGCGCCACTTACCAAGGGAGGACGTGGACACTCGAGCACCTTGCGTCGCCAGGTCTTGGTGCCAGGGCTGGAGTGGTTAGGTTAGGTCTCGTGGGGTGTGTAGGTTGTTAGCGAGAAATGGTAAAGGGGTGCTAGTCTTGGTGATTACGAAGTGCACCTTGCAGCTCTAGTACTTCTTATGTGTCTCTCTAATATTCTGCCACTCCAGATCTTCCCTATCACTTCCCAATACCCTGTCACTACAAACTCTCGTCCCCTGTAATATTCTGTCACTCCAACCTTCCTCGTTCCTTTCCAATACTCTGTCACTTGTCAATACCCAGTACCCTGCCTCTCAGAACCTTTCTTGTCCCTCTTCAATACCCTGCCAGCCATACCTTTCATGTCATCCCATAACTATCCCTACTATCATACCCTGCCACTCCACTACTACTACTACTACTACTACTACTACTACTACTACCACTTCTGTACCTTTCTCCCCAAGCGGCCCCTTCTCTCCACCAGCACCATCACTGCCATACCCTGCCATCCCAGCGGCCCCTTCTCTGCCCCTCTACCATTCCTCGCCACCCCACAATCCCCCTCCTCCTGCCATCCGCCACCAGTGGTACTTAAGGCACGCAGACGTAGCTTCATCATTATTATTAGTTTACTCTTAATAATAGTGATGAGGTAAAGTTATAGAGTTGAATGCCTATAGATTGTGAAGCATAATAGTAGTAGTAGTAGTAGTAGAAGTTGGCGGAGGTATAACTAAACCCTTATATCTGAACTTCACTGACCTGCAAGAGATAAAATTAAATAAACTCAAGTAATCAAAATAAAGGCAAGAAATCTAAACTTAACTTTAAATCATTCATCTTAATCTTGTGCGAAGAGGTGCATTCACTCCTCCTCCTCCCCCTCCTCCTCCTCCTTCCTTAAAATGTCTGCGATTCACCTTCGACCATTAATTTGCGTGTGTGTGTGTGTGTGTGTGTGTGTGTGTGTGTGTGTGTGTGTGTGTGTGTGTGTGTGTGTGTGTGTTCATGCTGTAGCACCAACACCTAGGCAAAATTTATATCAGAGAGAGAGAGAGAGAGAGAGAGAGAGAGAGAGAGAGAGAGAGAGAGAGAGAGAGAGAGAGTCAAAATAAATAAGCAGAAATATGTATATAATCTCCTGTCCCGGTGAAGTCTGTGTCAAATTTATATCTTGGTTCTCTCATCCCCCTTCCCTCTCCCCTTCTGCACCCCCTCCCCTCTCCCTCCTCCCCCATCTCCTTATCCCATCCCTTCCCGTCCTCCTCATTCCTATCCCCTTCTTTCTTTCCTATCTCCATCCTCTCTACCACCTCTCTCTCTCTCTCTCTTCTTATCTTCCCTCCCTTTCCTCCTAATCCTTTCCTTGTCTATTTTCCTTCCCGTTCTTTTTTTCTTTCCTTCCTTCCTCATTTCTGTTTCTTCATTTTTCCTTCCCTTATTTTCCTTCCTTTTCCTTTTATTATCTCTTTTTTTTCCTTTCATTCTTATCCATCCATTCATTCCTTTCCTATCCTTGTCTTTATCTCTTTTCTTCTCTTTCCCTCTCCCCCTCTTTCACATCTTTCCATTTCATTCCATTCCATTCCCTCCCATTCCATTCTTTTCCCCTCCGTGTCTCTCCTCTTCTCCTTTCTCTCCTTCTCCTTCTCTTTCCTCTCTACCATCCCTATCTACTCCTCTCTCCCATTCCTTTTTCCCTGCCTGTCTCCTTCTTTTCCCCTTCTCTCCTCCGTCTCTCTCTCTTCCTTTCCTTTCGTTTTCTCTCTTCATTTCCCCTTACCTCTTTCTTCACATGTTCCTTCACTGTGCATCCCATCCTCTATGCCTCCTCTCCCTCTGTCTCACCCTCTCCCTCTCCCTCTCTCTCTCTCCACGAATAGTCCGGCTTGACAGGTGCCCTTCTCTCAACACCTGTGCACATCCCCGCTGTCAAGGATGCCCCTCTGGTCACGGCAATAAAACTCATAATAATAATGATAATAATAATAATAATAATAATAATAATAATAATAATAATAATGAT
>NC_087151.1:26513520-26516020 GCF_035594125.1 Scylla paramamosain | reverse complement strand
CTTTCCTAGTCGTAAGTAAATACAATTAGTTGCCAAACAGCCATGCAAAAATTGAAATTGCAGTTTGGTTATCTTTTGTGATCCTCCTCCTCCTCCTCCTCCTCCTCCTCCTCCTCCTCCTCTTCCTCCTCCTCTTCCTCCTCCTCCTCCTCCTCCTCCTCCTCCTCCTCCTCCTCCTCCTCCTCCTCCTCCTCTTTCTCCTCCTCTTCCACCTCTTCTCAATCTTTCCTTCCTCCTGCTTCTCCCTCCTCCAGTACGCCTCCCTCTGATAAGCCTACACCACTCCTTCTCTCCTTGCCTTCTCCTTCTCCCGTCTTCTCTATTTCTCTCCCCTCTCTCCTCTCCCCTACACACCGCCCCTTCGGCTCTCCTTTCATTCATTACCATTTGTTATACTACAGTTCCTCCTCCTCCTCCTCCTCTTCCTCCTCCTTAAAGACGGAAACCTGCTCCATGACTACTACTACCACTACTACTACTACTACTACTTCAGAGAGAGAGAGAGAGAGAGAGAGAGAGAGAGAGAGAGAGAGAGAGAGAGAGAGACTACTACTACTACTGCAGAGAAAGAGGGGGAAAGACTACTACTACTACTTCAGAGAGAGAGAGAGAGAGAGAGAGAGAGAGAGAGAGAGAGAGCGGTATGTGCGTGTGACTGTTTCACTAGAAGGCGCGTGACGTCACAGCCTGATGTCACGCCGCTGAAACCCTGAGACCTCGAGCCATGACTGAATTTAAAACCAGTTATGCCTCTCTCTCTCTCTCTCTCTCTCTCTCTCTCTCTCTCTCTCTCTCTCTCTCTCTCTCTCTCTCTCTCTCTCTGGCTCGCATGATAGCCGGAAGCATATCATCACTGTCATCATCATCATTACTATCATTACCTATCATTACCGCATCAGAAGGCGTGTTATTTTGTCCTTTATGATTATGATATATCCATGATTGCTGTTCTCCCCTTCTGCTTCATTTTTTTTCGTCTTGTTAAGCGGATTAAAACAAGTGATCTTTCTTCTTTTTTTCTTTTATTTTTAGTTTTCTTCAGTTCGTTCGTTCTTTTATCGTTATTCTTGTCTTTCGTATGTTTTTTTTTCTTTCTTTCTTTTCCGTGTTGGGTTAGAATGACTTCTCTTTTGTTGTTGGTGATCTTCTTTTGTTATTTATTTTCATTTGTGTTCACTTCGTTCGTTCTGTTTTCGTTATTTTTCGTTCCTGAGTTTTACCGGTGAAAGAAATGAAAGAGTCAAGATACCTGCTTCACTCTCGCTTTAGTAAGGTGGACAGAATAAAGATTTTTTTCCACGTACTTTTTTTTTTTTTTTCCCCTTCGCAGCGCCCTCTATCATCTTCTCTCCTATGATGTGAAGTGCAACTAAGCCACAACACAAGGAATGAAAGAGGCGAAGGTACTGGTTCACTCTCGCATTAGTAAGGTGGACAGAATAAAGATGCTGTTTTTACACTTTCTCTCTCTCTCTCTCTCTCTCTCTCTCTCTCTCTCTCTCTCTCTCTCTCTCTCTCTCTCTCTCTGATGGCGCTGGAGTTGGCGATGACGGTATAAAGTGTAACTGAAGTGCAAAATATGGAAGACTCCACTCTCGCATTACTACACAAGGACAGAATAAAAATATTTTCGTATTCTTCCCATATCGCCCTCAGAGTTTCACCATGATGGCGCTGCAGGTGGCGGTGACGGTGGCAGTGCTGGGCGGGCTTGACGTGTGTGGTGGCATGCGTACAGTATGTGTGTGTGTGTGTGTAGCTTGCCACGGTCACGAGAGTAAATTAAGGGTCTGACATTGCTCTGTATTATGCGAATAGTATTGGGCGAGGAAGACAAGGAGGGATGGGACGTGAGAGAGAGAGAGAGAGAGAGAGAGAGAGAGAGAGAGAGAGAGAGAGAGAGAGAGAGAGAGGTGAGAGGGGACAAGTTAAATAAGATGGGAATTACTTAGATAATAAAGCAAAAAAGTGTGTGTGTGTGTGTGTGTGTGTGTGTGTGTGTGTGTGTGTGTGTGTGTGTGTAGGTCAGTGGGTCTCTGCTGTGTGTGTGTGTGTGTGTGTGTGTTTGTGTGTGTCTGTCTGTCTGTCTCCTTCACCTTGAAAGAAAATCTCGCGAATAATTTTGTAATCTTTAGTGACATTATTGAATCAAGTTATACCCCTTGAACTTTTCTCTCCCTCCTCCTCCTCCTCCTCCTTCACCACCACCTCCTCCTCCTTCACCTCCACCTCCACCTCCAACTCCTCCTCCTCCTCCTCCTCCTCCTCCTCCTCCTCCTCCTTCCTCTCCTCCTCCTCCTCCTCCTTTTAATATCATTCTTTCTAATCCTTTTAATACGATTCCTTCTCCTTGTTCAGCTCTTTTCTGCTCCATTGTTGTTGTTGTTGTTGTTGTTGTTGTTTTTGTTGTTGCCTTCTTCTTCTTCTTCTTCTTCTTCTTCTTCTTCTTCTTCTTCTTCTTCTTCTTCTTCTTCTTCTTCTTCTTCTTCTTCTTCTTCTT
>NC_087151.1:26501020-26503520 GCF_035594125.1 Scylla paramamosain | reverse complement strand
CCTATTATGAAAGCCCACGTGAGTTTAAGTGAGCCTTTCTGCTTTGAGATTATTCTAAAGGTGGGTGGAGTTGGCCCGGGATGGCTCAGACAGGCCCAGATAGGTGCGTGTAGATGTGTTAGAAGCAAGTTAGTTTGAAATGTGTGTCCAGATAGATGTGCTCAGGTGGGGCGAGAGAATGTTTGTGAGGATAGCATTGGTGTTTAGTTGGTTAAGTGTCAGTGGCTGCAGTGACGGTGTTTAGTAGGTTGAGGGCGTCCCAGTGGGCTCTAGAGAGCGACGGTGAGTTGCAGGAGGAAGTCTGAGGCAACTCACGTGCGACAGCCACAGGTAAACAATTCTCACCGGTGACATTGAGTGAAATTAGAAAACAAGCAAATAAAGGAATGTTTCTATTTGTATACATAAAATCCTTGCGAGACGAGTGTCTGTGTCGCAGATAAGAAGTTTCTCTCTCTCTCTCTCTCTCTCTCTCTCTCTCTCTCTCTCTCTCTCTCTCTCTCTCTCTCTCTCTCTCTCTCTCTCTCTCTCTCTCTCTCTCTCTCTCTCTCTCTCTCTCTCTCTCTCTCTCTCTCTCTCTCTCTCTCTCTCTCTCTCTCTCTCTCTCTCTCTCTCTCTTAGGTTCCACGTTGGCTGCTGTCATGTCTTGTCTTGCAGTCTTGTCAGTCGTCTACCTTTTCCTACTATGATTTATTTTAATTCCATCTGCATTGCCATCCCGTCTGTTGTATGGCTGCGCTCCTCCCTCAACAACCAGAACATGTCAACCTGAAGTTCGCTCATTCTTCGTTTTATACAGTGCCATGTTTCACCGTATGGGCATTGCAGCCACAGACCTTACCGGCTGCCTTGCTGTGAGCGCTCCTAACGCCACGCACCCGAGGCGACGACGTGTGACAGTTACAAGTTCAGAGTTTCGCGTAACGCATCACTTGCAGCTAGAGAGGAAGGTCTGCCTGTGATGCCAGCACGCCTAGCCGATACCAGGCATCCGTGGTGGGCTTATCGACTCCATCTGGTATTCAATGGTGCTTCCCTTACGGTTACTTCCACTGCATGACGTTTTTCTTGACGTCACTGAATCACGTGACCACCCACCATGTGTGTGACTGCAGTGGTTCCGGCGCAAGGCACTGCTCCCACGTATCATCTCATCTGATCATCTAGGAACACATGGGCCGCCGATTGATGCACAGACGTAATACACATGACAGGACCCAAAGTGAAGCAAGCGGATATAATGTAACGGAAGTTGGGCGTTCGTATATTATTTGTTTGTCTCTGTTGATGTGGAGAAACACTGCGGATATTTTGTTTGCATTGGATATTTTGGTGATAGTTTGTTGATACTTTTTTTTATGTATGAGGGGTACTGGTCAGGAGCAACAAAAAGAAGAGAGAAAAAATCCCACTGAAGTGCCAGTCCCAAAAGAAAGGTCAAAAGTATCTTCCAAAATTTGAAGATAAGTGTCTTGAGCAAATTTTTTAAATTATTTTATATATACCCTCATACCATCACCACCACCACCACCACCACCACCATCATCATCATCATCCAGTGAAAGCAAAGTATTCTCGTGGCTTTAGGACTCACAACCGAAGATGAGCAAATACTTAGGTTGTCTGGCGAAGAAAACCTCACAAACAACGCCCGCCAAACAGCAAGAAGCGTCACTTCTAACCACGAGAGTAACAAATCCACATTAATGCAGCACCAGGCATAACCAAACCAAGCCTCGCCTCAAACACGGATCTCCCTCGTGTGGGGGCGCCGTATGACCTTGGCGTTGCGGCGCCGTCAAAACCTCGTCTAGCATCGCCAGGTAACGCCGGTGAACACAAATCGATTAACATGGTACTCTCGTTTCCACTGTCTCATGTCCCGTCAGTCTGAAACGCTTTGCTCTCTTACCACGACTGCTTTCAAAGGCCACAGAGATGATTAGCCAGGTTGCCAAGAGTGTTTTCCATGTTAATAATGTATAAATCTTGTTGATCTGTCACTAGAAGCATAGAAATACCCTTAAAAACACGTGTAGTTTCAAGTAGAGCCTTTTGAATGTAGTGCCGTGGAAGTGTGTTTCAAAATATTGCTCTGAATTGTCGGGTGTGGTGGGGATTTATCCGGGCTTAAGTTTTGTAAGAAGACATTCAACTGATCGGAAGGCTAATGGTTAAGGGAAAGCACTAAACACAATGGACATGAATACGGAAAGTTACTCTGTTATTAGTCAGTTCCCGTATTCTTAAACGTTCTGGGTTTTCATGAGGACAGTTCTCAAGAGGCCACAGACATGACTGGTCGCGTTCTCATGGGTGTTTTCTTCAATGACAGTGCAATGTTCTTATTAAACTGTCACTCACATCATGAAAACACACTTAAAAACTTCAATAACTTACACAAGAGCGGGTTAAAAAGTGACAAAGACAAGACTTGGAAGTGTTTTGAAACTGCGGTACTTTATCTATATACTCAGACACTCCCAGGACCCCGCCACAG
>NC_087151.1:26491020-26493520 GCF_035594125.1 Scylla paramamosain | reverse complement strand
CACACACACACACACACACACACACACACACACACACACACACACACACACGGTAGAGGACCTTCCCAGAAAACAGTCTTTCCCTCCTTTCACTCGCCTCTCTGATTATAATTTTATGTACGATATGTGCAGTGTTGTGTGTTTGTTCTACGTTTGTCTGTGTGTAGCGTTCACTGTTTGCTGCATCGCTGGCTGTGAGCTCTCTCTCTCTCTCTCTCTCTCTCTCTCTCTCTCTCTCTCTCTCTCTCTCTCTCTCTCTCTCTCTCTCTCTCTCTCTCTCTCTCTCTCTCTCTCCTCCATTCCTCGCTGGCCACACTTATTCATTTATTCTCCTTTGATCTCGCCTGCCTCGATTGCTACGAATGAAGGGCCAGGGCGGGGGAGGGGAGGGGACAGCCAGGAGGGGAATAGAGGCAGTGATGGTGGGAGGGGCAGAGGAAGGGAGGGAAGGCGGGTGGTACAACTTATCATCAGTAAAGTACCCTGGAAGAACACGGTCTGAGGAACCTCCAGTCAGGTTGATATAAACAAGATAGCGAGGTGGACCCGCTAGTCGGTGGTCTGATGGCTCGCCGCCGCCACCGCTGCTGCTGCTGCTGCTGCTGCTGCTGACTCAGCTTCGTCTTGCACCTGCCCCGTCCCGTTCTATCCAAGGTCTGCCGTGCCCCGCCTTACCCTTCTTCATCCCGCCGCTTCCCACCACATGCACGCCACACACTGCAGGCCGTGCTACGCTACTCCGCTTCCCCGGTCACACCCCCCTTGCCACACTCCCCCCTCCCCCACTCCACTCCTCAAGACCTTCCCTCCGTTCACACCACATCGCCCTCACTTTCCCCCACGCGAAGCCTCTCTCACGACACCCTTTTCCCACCAAGTTTTAATACTGTACCGCCCTCACTCTCCCCCTCCATAGCTTTGCCGGCACTCCCCACCCCACCCCACCCCGCCCCGCACCCCGACCCCGCAGCCGCCGAGGTCCTCCCACCCTGAAGAGGAACACAAACTGACGAACTCTCCGCCTTTCCTTTCCTTGCCTTGCCCCTCAGTACCCCCCCCCCCCCACCCCTCACTCCCATACCCCACCAGCACGGGAAGGAAAGGAAGACCGGGAAAAGAAGCGGGAATAATGACAAAACAGGAAATAATAACAGAAAACAACAATAATAGTAAAAAAAAAACAACAACATGCTTTACAAGTTCCTATAGACACTGGTATGTAATTCTTTGGAGTTTTATTCATATATTTTGTTTTCTTAGAGTAGTCGAGGTGCATTAGATTCCCGCTACTGGTGGAAGAGAGGGCGGGCGGCGGTGATGGTGATGGTGATGGCTGGTCAAGGGGTGGGGGGAGGAGCGGAGTGGCCCGGGGCATCCCATAAAACAGATAAGAGGAAAGAGACGTTTATGATAATAATGAAAGAAGCAGTGGCGCGCGGTATCTTTAATTTGCAGTAATTGAGAGAGAGAGAGAGAGAGAGAGAGAGAGAGAGAGAGAGAGAGAGAGAGAGAGAGAGAGAGAGAGTTTCCGAGACGATGATGAGGAAAAAAAGTAAAGCCCTCCCTACTCTCCTTCTCCTACTCCTACCCCTCTTCTCACCAACACCTCAGATACACAGATAAATAGAATCAACAGAGAGAGAGAGAGAGAGAGAGAGAGAGAGAGAGAGAGAGAGAGAGAGAGAGAGAGAGAGAGAGAGAGAGAGAGAGAGACTAACCCATATACAATCACTTCTCAAAAAAAAAGCACACACACACACACACACACACACACACACACACACACACAACATTGCATCATAATGAAAAGAGGAAGAGAGAGAGAGAGAGAGAGAGAGAGAGAGAGAGAGAGAGAGAGAGAGAGAGAGAGAGAGAGAGAGAGAGAGAGAGAGAGAGAGAGAGAGGAGAAAAATGATGAGCAGGAACTATGGGAGAAATTTATAAGCACGTTTAAATACCATGGAAGGGAAAATGTCAAGAGAGAGAGAGAGAGAGAGAGAGAGAGAGAGAGAGAGAGAGAGAGAGAGAGAGAGAGAGAGAGAGAGAGAGGTCATGTACACACACGGGGGTCAAAGATCAAGCGGCAAGAGACCCACCCGAATTTTGCGTTCTCTCTCGCCTTGGAAACTCATTAAAGTCAGGATGAATTTTTTTGGAATCTGTGTCAACGCTGCAATCTGTCTGTACCGTGTCTGGCCGCCGCCACCGCCGCGTGAGAGGCCGGTCTGTTGCGCCGCCGCTGCCACGCACTCACTGCTACTAATGCTGTTCTTGCTGTTGATGCTGCTACTATACTACTACTACTACTATTACCTACTACTACTACTACTACTACTACTACTACTACTACTACTACTACTACTACTACTACTCTTAGTACTCATGGTATCACATCAGTGTTCCAATTGTAATCGCTGTTGCTGCCACATCATATGCTACTCGAGTCAGCACTGCAAATAACCACAACAACAATAACGAGAAGGAAAGCTGCTAATTCTGG
>NC_087151.1:26471020-26478520 GCF_035594125.1 Scylla paramamosain | reverse complement strand
CGGACGGCACGGACCATTTGGGAGTCCTTTAAGGGAGTCTCTTGATTCTACCGGCAAAAACTCATATTTTCCCTGCCCGTCCTCCTCCTCCTCTTCCTCCCTCCTTTCCTCTCTCTCTCTCTCTCTCTCTCTCTCTCTCTCTCTCTCTCTCTCTCTCTCTCTCTCTCTCTCTCTCTCTCTCTCTCTCTCTCTCTCTCTCTCTCTCTCCCTCCATTCCTTCACTTGGAGAGCTAGCTAGTCACTGTCAGCATGCCAGTTGGTCAGCGAGTCAGTCACACAGTCTACGATTTAGTCACTTTGCTTCCTGTCTGTCACCTGGTTAGTCAGGTAGTCAGTCAGTCAGTAAATCATACAATCTGAGCCAATGGCCAGTTAGTCAGTCATCAGCTAATCGCTTTGTCAGTGAGTCAGGTAGTCAGTCAGCGTACGAATCAGTTAAGTCAGTCGAGTCAGCCAGTCAGTCAGTTTTTCTTCTTCTTCTTGGTTCTTGGTTAATATTTTCTCGTAGTCATAAATTCACACTTATAAGGTTTCGTATTCCATAAAGCCACTTCTTGTTCAGAGTAATGACGAAAACACAAAAACGAAAGAAACCTCATATTAACTTCCTTTAGAGAGTTACTTAGCCTGTTTTGACACGTGACTACTTGTAAGCTAATTGCATCCACCGAAAAAAAGTCATGATAGTAAATTTACTCTTAGTTTAAGTTAGGTTAGGTTAGCTTAGGTTAGGTTACGTTACGTTAGGTTAGATTAGGGTATAGTCATGTAAAGTTAGGTTACAGTAGGTCGACAGTCTAGATTAGGTTAGGTTAAAATTAATTATGTTAGATAAAATTAGACTGGAGTATGGTTAGGTGAAGTTAGGTTACAATAGGTTTCTAGGTTAGATTAGATTACGTTAGGTTAAGTTGATTTACAGTATGTTAGGTTAAGTTAGGTAACATTAGGTTAAGTTGGTAAGGTATGGTTAGGTTATCTGGTTACAATAGGTGTGGTTAGGTTACAATAGGTTGCTAGGTTAGGTTAGGTTAGGTTAAGTTAGTTTAGCTTAGGTTAGGTTCGGTTAGGAATTTTATTAAGTCGCGTGTCTTGAATCAAAACGAGGCAACACACAATAATCCCAGCAAGGACGGTCGAACCTCTGGCTATCTTGCTGTACTTAAATCCCGCGGCCACCAAAAGCAGCAATCAAGCAGTCAATCAGCCAATCAAACGCAGGTCGTAAGTAAGCAGGCAGCCACCAGTCAGGCCGGTTATATACTCGCCAGTGAGTCAGGCAGCAGCTGAGATGGCTAATCAGTCAGCAAGTGCATCCCGTAAGCTTACAATGAGCACGAGCCAATGATGAGATGAGCAACGCAGTCAGGTAACTCTGAACTCGGGGCCGCCTTGAATGCAGTGCCCCTCTCAAGAGCTAAATAGATACGATGTGTGGTAGATCTAGTAGCGTGTGTTTTCTGTTTGGTTAGGATAGTTTATATTAGGTTAAGTTAGTTTAGGTTAGGTTAGGTTAGGTTAGTTTAGGTTTGGTTAATCTAAGTTAGGTTTGGTTAGGTTACTGTTAGGTTAGGTAAAGTTAGGTTGGGTTAGTTTAGGTCAGGTTGGGTTAGGTTAGGTTAGTTTATTATTAGGTCAAGCTGGGTTAGTTTAGGTTAGGTTACTGTTTGGTTAAGTTGGGTCTGGTTAAGTTAAGTTTGGTTAGGTAAGGTTAGGTAAAGTAAGGTTAGGTTACTGTTCGGTTAAGCTGAATTAGTTTAGGTTAGGTTGCGTTAGGTTAGGTTGGATTAGGTTAGGTTACTGTTAGGTTAGGTTGGGTCAGGTTAGTAAGGTGTTACTGTTCCTACTACTACTACCTTGGGGGCAGTTCATTCCTCGCCCCTCGTGTTCCTCAGGCGATGGTGAGGAGCGTGGAGGAATGGGGAAGCTGTCTGTCTGTCTGTCTGTTGGTCTGTTTGTTTATGTAAAAGTATGCGCTTCTCTCTCTCTCTCTCTCTCTCTCTCTCTCTCTCTCTCTCTCTCTCTCTCTCTCTCTCTCTCTCTCTCTCTCTCTCTCACAACTCTGACCCGCCCGTACCTTTCGTTATCAGTCCGCCCTGCAGCAGTGTCACCACCACGCCTCATTCCAGCCCCGCCCCGCCACGCCTCCCACTGCCTCGCCCTCTTCTAATAGCACAGCAGCAGCCACCACCTCGTGCTCCCTGATCCCAGACCCGCCCTGCCACTCCCTCGCTCACCTCCGTCTCTCTCTCACACTTCTCGTTTTCCCCCTCCTCCCCAACGCCGCTGCCCCGCTCCCAGGGTCCAGGTGGAGGACTGGGCACCGCTGAGCTCATCATTAACCTGTCGCTCGTCGTTCAGTCAATCGTCCAGTCAAAACAAAGAGGAGCTGGGCTATCGAATTTACATCTAATTAGAACAGGTTTTAGCATTCACCTGGGCGGACTGTTTGGTGGAGAGAGAGAGAGAGAGAGAGAGAGAGAGAGAGAGAGAGAGAGAGAGAGAGAGAGAGACACCTGAGGGTTGAATCATTTAAGCGAGCATTTAAGTGTCGCCCTGCCCGCGCCGCGCCGCCATCGGGTTGTCCAATCAGGCTTGTCCGACCCCTCTCCCCTTCCCCCCCGCGAACCTGATTAACAACTTCATCGGGTCATTAACTCAAGCGTCTGAAATCGCTCAGTGGCGTCTGATTGTTGGCGCGCGACAAGCCGGTTTCTGTGTGTGTGTGTGTGTGTGTGTGTGTGTGTGTGTGTGTGTGTGTGTGTGCGTGTGTGGGCTCTGGATGACGGATTGAATGAGATGGATGGAGACAAACGAAGAATAGACTCTGGAGAGGAATTAAGAGGAGAGAGAAAGGGGATGGAGTGGGAGGAGAATAAAATGGAGTAGGAAGAGGGGGAGGAAAAGTTGTGGTGTTGTGGTAATATAGAATGTGGCAGTGACGTAGGATGATGGTGATGGTGGTGATGGTGGTGATGGTGGGGGTGATGACAATGGTCTCTTTTCTTCCATTTCTCTTACCCAGAAATATAAAGTTCTTCTCTCTTACTTCTCCTCCTCCTCCTCCTCCTCCTCCTCCTCCTCCTCCTCATAGCACGCGATAAGAAAACAGCATCTAATTACCGCTCAATGAGATTTTACGTAAATTTCAGCCCAAATCCTGAAGTAAAGTGGCCGAGACAATCTGTTCTTTAGTGCTGCCTGGCGGGCGTCATAAGCTAAACTATTATACCAATTATACAATGGACTCGCCTCGTGATGTGGATTTTCAGATAATTTCCATCATAATTTTCATGATGTAAATTGAGATCGAGAATTATCCCGTCACGATCACTGGCAAGACTCGCATGTGTGGGAAGCGTGGAGCATGTGTGTGTGTATGTGTGTGTGTGTGTATGTGTGTGTATGTGTCGGGGTTGTCAGGGTGTGCGTGAGGCCGGCGGGTGGTCGGTCTGACACACGCCGTGGGGTGGTCTCGCAACATTTTCTGGCAGTCTCATCTTACACTATACCCACATCGCATACCAGAGAGGAAATGTCAAAGCGAAGCAAACCAGAGCTGTGCGGGGAAGAACAGTACGTATGAGATGCGTAAGCAAATACACACACACACACATACACAGCCTTGCCTTGTATAGCACAGTACTTATTGATTCGTACTACTGATGAGGAACCAAACCGCCGGAGTAGGAAGAGACTCAAGCTGCGGTGATGGATGAAAAACTTGTCTGGTCGTGACGTGTAGGAAAAAAAGTAAATGATGTATAGCAGGCGCGTGAATGAAAGACAACTAGCAGTGACATGTTAACAAGGACAACACATGTTCACCCAACCTTGACAATCTTACCAAGACAACGCAGGCTACTTAAATAAAGCACACCACAGGGCAGCCACATGTACTCCTGCACCAGGGGACAGGTTCCAACACCAAGTCTCTGTGTTTAGTCAATGTTAAGAGCCTAGACTAGTAGAAGTTATTATGGTTTTCAAGGATGCGTTTCTTTTTTTCTTTTTTTATATATATCTGGTGAGAGTTTAGCAAGGACAATCATCAATAGGAAAAACAGTCAAGGAAACCCGGCTAATAATTCCCCGTGGCCTTTGAAAAACAGTTTTAATGAGAGGACAAAGTGTGTTGGAATACATACAGACTTGAGAATCACTTTTCCACTTACGCCGCCGTTGATGTGAAAAACAACCACCAATTTCAAGTGTCGAGTTTATCAATGTTTCACAACTTGGAGGGCGGTTCTTGTTTTTCCTTCTTTTTTTTTTCCTTTTTTTCTTCCCTTTTTTTTGCGTGTGGTCGTGGCCAAATGCATACCTGTCAGTGGATAATTATTCATTTGCCTCGATTTTTTTCAACACTTAAGGCAATTAAGACACACCGACCGTCTCCTTATCTGTCTCTTCCCACTCCACTGATCCTCCTCCCCCTCCTCCTCCTCCTCCTCCTCCTCCTCCTCCTCCTCCTCCTCCTCCTCCTCCTCCTCCTCCTCCTCTTCCTTATCCTCCTCCTCCTCGTCTTGCTCCTTCTCATCCACCGGCCCTGCAATCCTCTTTTTAATTTCTTCTTACTCCTCTTCCTTCTCCACCTCTTCTTCTTCTTCTTCTTCTTCTTCTTCTTCTTCTTCTTCTTCTTCTTCTTCTTCTTCTTCTTCTTCTTCTTCTTCTTCTTCATCTTCTTCTTTTATGTCATTATCATCATTACTTCAACCTTCCTCTTCTCTCTCCTCCCTAGTCCCTTCGTAATGTAATCACCGTCATTAGCGTTCTCTCTCTCTCTCTCTCTCTCTCTCTCTCTCTCTCTCTCTCTCTCTCTCTCTCTCTCTCTCTCTCTCTCTCTCTCTCTCTCTCTCTCTCTCTCTCATTTAAGTTAGTGCGTAATTCATGGTTATCCTTTTTCATTATCTTCATCATCATCATCATCATCATCATCATCATCATCATCATCATCATCATCTTTCATCTTCTTGTTCTTCTTGTTCTTCTTCTTGTTGTTATTCTTGCTCCTGTTCTTGTTCTTCTTGCTCTTCTTCTTAATTTTCTCCTTCCTTGCATCCCTTAAACTAAAGCAAAACACACACACACACACACACACACACACACACACACACACACACACACACACACACACACACACACACACACACACACACACACACACGTAAGAAAGCTACGTAACTCATTTATTTTATTTTTCTCCTTTTTTTCTCTCTCCCCCTTGTTCTTTCATTTTTTCTCCCTCTCCCTCTTCCTGTGTTGCCTCTTCCTCTCCTTCCTTTCTTGCACTTGGCAATTGATGGTGATTGAGCTTAATTCATTGGAGCTCTGGCGGGGAATTTAAATTATACGGCTGAGCAGGAGGTAGGGAGGGAGTGGACGAGAGGGAGAGAGATACAGTGTGTGTGTGTATGTGTGTGTGTGTGTGTGTGTGTGCTCTTCAAGAACAGTGTTTAGTTGTTTAATGTAGTAAATGTGTGTGTGTAAAAAAGAATAAAAAGTAGATTCAACAGAAGGAGAAGGAGGAGGAGAAGGAGCAGGAGGAGGAGGAGAAGGAGCAGGAGGAGGAGGAGAAGGAGCAGGAGGAGGAGGAGCAGGAGGAGGAGGAGGAGGATGAGGCAGGTTGAAGGTTCCGGATTTCAAGTCTGAGTAGTAGTAGTAGTATTAGTAGTAGTAGTAGTAGTAGTGACAACAATGATATCTGTAGTATGTGAAATCAAAGCAAGTTATATAGTGTTTCCGTATAATGTTCCTATGTCAATTTTAGACTATCACAAACCATCACTCTCAACTCAGTACAGTCTTTCTTTTTTAATTCAATCTATCAACATTACTGTCTCTTTTGAATTATGAGTGCGTGTGTTAATGCATCTGTTAGTCTGTTAATCTGTCACCCTATCTGTGCATCTACTTCATCACCAATCAGACACAAAACGATCCCTTCCCCTCTCTCTCTCTCTCTCTCTCTCTCTCTCTCTCTCTCTCTCTCTCTCTCTCTCTCTCTCTCTCAACCAGTCAGACCAAGAGTGAGTCAGACAGGAAGAAGTTAGTCGCCGCTGCGTCTCTCACCCCTCTTTCTCTCTCTCCCTCCCCCTCTTCCCTCCATGCCTCGTAATTACTCGTCCGTGTCAGTTTCCTCCCTCCCTCCTCCCCCTCCTTCCCTCCTTCCCTCCCTCCCTCTCTCGGTCTACTCCCTCTCTTCCTAGTTTTCTTGATCCATGCTTGTGTTTGTGTGTGTGTGTGTGTGTGTGTGTGTGTGTGTTTTGCTTTCCTTCACTTACTTCATTCATTCCTTCTTTCCTTCTCTTCGTTGCCTCCTCCCACTTCCTCCCTTCCTTCCTTCCTTCTTTCCTTTCCTCTTTTTTTGTGCGTGTTCTTTCTCTCTTTTATTTCATGTTACATATTTATTTTTTTCTTCTACTTCCTCCCTAATTTCGCTCGTCAGTTTCTTTTTCTCTCGTGTTTCTGTTTTATTTACTTTACTTCCCTTTCGTAATCCTTCCTCCTCCTCCTCCTCCTCCTCCTCCTCCTCCTCCTCCTCCTCCTTCTTAATTCTTCTCCCTTTCCTTGTCCTTGCTCTTTTCGTGGTCTCTCTCTCTCTCTCTCTCTCTCTCTCTCTCTCTCTCTCTCTCTCTCTCTCTCTCTCTCTCTCTCTCTCTCTCTCTCGCTTCCTCTAGTCCTCCTCTCGTCTCCCCTCATCTCTCCCTTCCCCTCCCTTCTCTTCATGCCTTCCCCTTCCCTCCCCTTCCCTCCCCTTCACGTCATGGTTACGTGACTCAACAACAGGGAGGGGAGGAGAGGAGGGGAGTGGAAGGGGAGGGAAGAGGGGAGGGAGAGAAAGAAGGCAAGAGACAGGGAAGAGAAAAAAAGGAATAAAAAGAAGGAAATGAGCGATAGTTGGACTTTTCTTTCTTTTCTTTCTTTCTTTCTTTCCTCCAAATAAGGAAAAGGAGAGGAAGGAAAGGAAGAAGGAGGGAAGGAAGGAGGGAGAGAGGGAGGGAGGGAGGGAGGGAGGGAGGGAGAAGGAAGTCAATGGGAGGGAAGAAAAGTGAGAGAGTAAGATGATTATAATCTTTCTTCCAAACACTTCGATTGTTTGTTTGTATCGTCAGTGTGTGTGTGTGTGTGTGTGTGTGTGTGTGTGTGTCGTCATCGTCACTTTTGCTTGTGTGTGTGTCATCGTTGTCATCGTCGCTTTTACATGTGTGTATGTGTGTGTGTGTGTGTGTGTGTGTGTGTGTGTGTGTGTGTGTGTGTGTGTAGCCAAGTTCAAGGTCATGAAGTGCGTAAAAAGAACTGATGGGGGAGGAAGAGGAAGGGGGAGAGGAGGAGGAGGAGGAGGAGGAGGAGGAGGAGGAGGAGGAGGAGGAGGAGGAGGGGAAGGAAGGAAGGGAAAGTTGTGGTGATAGGGTGGGTTGGAGGGGGAGGAGAAGAGGGAGAGGGAGAGAGTTGATTTGTGGGGAGAAGGAAGAGGAGGAGGAGGAGGAGGAGGAGGAG
>NC_087151.1:26453520-26463520 GCF_035594125.1 Scylla paramamosain | reverse complement strand
CTCTTCACATTTATGCGCGTGTTGTGTTAGTGGCATGGGGATAGGGAGAGGAGGCCAGTGACAGATGGGGAGGGGAGAGCATGGGGAGGAGCAATGGGGAAGAGGGAGAGGGGAGAAGAGGAGATGAGGAAAGGAGGGGAAGGAGAGAGAAAAGGTGCCTACTGTGAGACTCATAGGAGGCCAGATGTGGCACGCGCGATGTGAAAGGTGCCACTCCCTCCCCTCCCCTCCCTTCCCTCATTTCTCCCCCTCCCTCTGCTCCCTCCCCACTCCCCTCCTAAACCACCTGGACGTCGGCATCGATACTTCATCCACACCATCGGCATCATACCAAGTCCAGCCTCTACCACCACCACCATCACCGCCGCTGCCGCCACCACCACCACCACTACCACCATCACCGCCACCGTCGTCGCAGCACGTGCACGCTTGCCACTCACTCCATATATGCCCCTTTTGGTCCGAACAGGTGTGTGTGTGTGTGTGTGTGTGTGTGTGTGTGTGTGTGTGTGTGTGTGTGTGTGTGTGTGTGTGTGTGTGTGCGTGTCTCTCTCTCTCTCTCTCTCTCTCTCTCTCTCTCTCTCTCTCTCTCTCTCTCTCTCTCTCTCTCTCTCTCTCTCTCTCTCTCTCTCTCTCTCTCTCTCTCTCCTCTCTCTCTCTCTCCCAGTAATACAATACTACTCCCCATAATCTGTTATCGTCATCACAGGATCAGGGACTCGGGGGTCGTGGGGAGGCTGTGTGGGGACTGGCAGGGGGTGCGAGGGAGAAACGAAGACAGGGGGAGGTAGAAGGCGGATGACATGGAGCGGCAGGGGATGCAGAAGGCGCATAAGAAGGAGGAGGAGAAGGACATGTCTTGGTGGTGGTGGCGGTGGTGGTCCAGTGCCCCATATATAGCATCACAATAGATCACGTTTCTGATCCCACAAAATGTTCTCGGGAATGATGAAATTACAGCGTGGAGGCGGCGATGGGTGGGCGATAGCGGCAGGCGCCTGCACCCCGACCACCCAGCCACCACCCGACGGCAGGGCATTAAAGCGCAGATGGGGGAAGGTGGGGTGGATTCACTTTCTCCTCCCTCCTCCCTCCTCCTCCTCCTCCTCCTCCTCCTCCTCCTCCTCTATCTTCCTCAACCTGCCTTCTACCAACTCACCAGTATCTTCATATTCTCCCTAATACAAGTGGCCGCCAGCGCCCCTCGCCTTCCCTGCATTCTCTCCCCCTCGTTGCCTCGGTTGTTCCTGTCACAGTAGCAGCGTGCCCGCCCCCTTCTCCGTGCCCCACCAAAACACACTGCTCCAAGAAAGACCGCCTCCAGTGCTTACTTTCTCATGCAGCGGCGCGACTCCCAAGAGATTCTTCCCCCTCCTCCTTCTCCTCCTCTTCCTCCATCTTCTCCTCAACCACGTCCCTGTCCAACACAACACATGCACGTTAGCAACACTACATAAAACACTACCCCTCTAACCTTGTGTTCATTTGTGGCTTTCCTCCTCCTCCTCCTCCTTCTCCTACAGGCCTTTAACTTCACGCCTTCCCTCTCCTCTTCCCTTCACCCCCATCACGATCCCTTGCATCTTCCCCTCTTCTTTGCTCTCCTCTTTCTTCTCACCCTTCCTCGGCATTCTCTTCCTTCTCTGCCACTCCTGGGACATCGCCGTGACCAACTACCCATACCAAACAGCTCCCCAAACAGCCCATCAGCCAGCCAGCCACCCACCCAGCCAGTCAACCTTACAAGTCATCCATCTATGTAGCCAGTTAGTTAAATACCCGGCCATCAAGTCATCTAATCTGCTAACTAGCCCACGGTTCTCTCTAGTCATCCTAACGTCCATTTAGGGAGTCAGTTAGCCAAACGTACACCTCTTTAGCCAGTCAGTCAATTATCCAGTCATCCATTCAGCCATTCAACTGCCAAACTAGCAGCTTATCTAATCAAGCCAGTGAATCAGGCAGATAGTCTTATATTCAACAAGCAACCAGTCAAACAAAACTCGGTCACTCAGTCACTCACCCAGTCAGTCATTAAGCCAGTCAGGTAGTCAGTCATTCAGCCAGTCAGCCAACCAGCGTCACTCAGTCATCCAGTCATTAAGCCAGTCTGCTAGTCAATCACTCACTCAGTCAGCTAGTCAGTCACTAACCCAGTCAGTCAGCCAGTCAGCCAATCAGTCCGCCGGTGTACCTAAATCCGTTGAGTGACTGACAAAATGTTTCTATCACTGGGTCCAACCAGATTGACACGTGTGTGTGTGTGTGTGTGTGTGTGTGTGTGTGTGTGTGCGTGTTGTTAAAGAAGAGCGTGAGACGGGAGGACAAACATGCAGCAGTATTTATCTAAGCCTTAAATCTAAAGAAGCTGTGTTTAATGTTGTTGCCGTTTGTGTTTTCTTTTACCAATACTTTGGCTGCGACTTTTACGCCACAAGGAGCGCGCCAGACATTGTAAAAGGCGCGGGATTGTCTCCATAAAAGAGTAACACAACAAGAAAGGACCCGAATCTTTGTTGCATCAGTTTGTTCCAAAAATGACGTGTGTATATGTGTATGTGTGTGTGTGTGTGTGTGTGTGTGTGAAGGGGTGCGAGGGAGGAGAAGCAAGGAGTACTAGTGGGAAAGCAGTGGATTATTCCTGTGTAGAGTCAAATAGTGAAGGTTCTAATGGAGTCACAGGGAGCCGGATGAACTATAAGCGTGATCAATCTTCTGCACATTCGGATTATATTCTTTGTTTATTTTAATAGGTCCTGGTTGAAGTTGTTTTGTATTGCCACGATCTTAATGGTAATTCAAACCGCGTTCTGTACTACAGACAGCTCTTAAACTTGATCAAATCACCTTTTAGCTCGTCCTGATATAGTAAATAAGATATAATTGTGTTGGATGAGTCAGTAGATAATCTGTAAATGCTTGGAAACGAAAAAAAAAATCTTAACTTAAAAAATGTAATGACATCTAGAGCAGAATGAAATTGATGGTGTGGTACTGAAGGAGATAACAAGGATTCTGCTTCATTAGTGGAGAGAAAACACCCATGAGAACCTGCTTGATTATCTTTTGGGTTTGGAATCATTTGAAATAATCCTCATGAGATCCCCTGTTGTACCACCACCACCACCACCACACCACCACTATCACCATCACCACCACTGTCGTCGCCATCAAGCACGTGCCCTGAGGTGTCTGCCGCGCCACTAAGGCCTCGCCCAGCCTCCTCCCTGAGTCACGGCGCTGCACTGTTTAATCTTTTCCCGTCTTTCGTGTGCAAACTTTTCAGTCTCTCGCTTCCTCCTGTCTGGCCTGCCGCTGGTGGTCTTACTATAGTCTTGGAATCCAGCCAGTCAATCCTTCTCTGCGTCTGTTATCTGCCCTTCTGCACACGTGGCCCGCCCTCCCTGCCTGCCCTCTCCCCCCCCCTCCCTGCCTCCCTCCATCTTTGCTCTTTTTTTTTCATGCAGTTTGTGTGCATCATAATTTTCTCCTATATTTAGTTTCGTCTCCACTCTCCCATTCATGTCATAACTATAAGTACGCGGTGGTTGTATAGATTCTTCGCCTAAAATGGGACCCCTGAGAATGTACTCCCTGTGTCTTCTAAATGCCTTCCATCTCAAACTGATGTACCTTTTGTTTAGGTTTTATTGTCTTCATTTCATTTGTAGTGTTTTTCAAAATATTCTTCACACTCGTCAGCTTCCGCGACAGAGCAACAGTTAGTGTGAAAGGCGTTGGTTTGTAGTGAACGGTATTTTTTTTTTTTTTTTTTGTTATTGTTGAGGTAAGTGATCATGTTTTGCACATTCATTCTGGTCTTCGGAAGATAATGTTATCAGTAAATTTTTGGCCGCTCTGATACTTTCCCTACGAGTTTATTTCCTTAGTTTCCATGTGAAACTTTCTAAAATTACTTTTAAGAAATGTGAATAGTTTGGGTGTTTTTTTTTTTTCTCTCTCTCTCTCTCTCTTTCTCTCTCTCTTGCAAAACTTTCCTGCCAAATGTGCACTGCCGCCACCCTTTCCCGCTCCTGGAGTTTGGTTGTATAAACTTTTAATTATCTGAATTAACACAGTAAAAGAAAAATAGACTTTCTTATCTTATCGTTGCATTCTGCCTTAAAATTCTTAATTATGAAAATCGCGCTGTGTAAATTAGTTCATATAATTTGCAGATTAAGATGCTTAATGCTTTTTGTTACGTCCATGTTGCTTATTATTGAATGTCATCCCAGCATACTTAATTACACAACGTCTGTTTTCCCTGGATACTCCCGCTCGCCGCTGAGATCAGCTTTGCCGTCAGTGTTGGACAGAGACTCGCCGCAGGTGTACAGAACATCAAGGAAGACAGATCACCAAGGTGCTCCTCATCACACGTTGCAACGCAGCGGTGACTGTCTTCCTCACCAGACAATTTGAAGCTGTAACTGATGTTCAGGCTGTGCCGGACAGTAATTTCCCCGAGCACTGAACGATTATGTGAATTGTCAAAATGTTTTGGAATTAGATTTCTTCCGAAGTGAACACTGACAGAGGCGAAGCCAGTATTTAGGTTAATCTTTGCCATAAGCATAATAATCTGACAAGATCGATTTCAGTTAATTCTGGGGAAAATTTCGCGGCAAGACGATAGGTATGCAGGTACACGAGATATTCCTTAATGCATTCTCTCACCGCGGTAACTGTGCACTGCCTCATGCTCTGTGTGTATCAAGAAGTCTTGCGGTTTCTGCAATGCTGCGAGGCAACACTGAGCTTCACGGCACACGCCTGCCACACACCCTTGTAGCACGAGTGATTCATAAAACCTGAAAACAAATTCATAAATAAATAAAAAGATGGAGAAAACTAAGGCCGGATTCGTGCTACATTTCCCAGTCCCTGATTCTCGCTCACATTCCTTCAACATTACCCAGATAAGTCGCTCGGGTTTGAGAAACTTGAGCACGCCAGATAGCGGAAAATTAAATTCCGCATAAGATAACAAAAAAATCATATCATTCATCATATTCATTACGAAGACAATTACTAGAAAATTAATTAATGAACATTTCTTGCGTCCCTTGATAACTTAAGTAGGCTGTAGTTTCTCTAGTGTCTTTTTTTTACCAGTGAGTTTAGGAAACACTATCGTTTCTTTCATCTGTGGTATTAAGTCTTTATTATTTTCATTGTAAAAAAAATATCGATACTGATTAAGATGAACATTAGACTGCCAAACACACACACACACACACACACACACACAGTAGTAGTAGTAGTAGTAGTAGTAGTAGCAGTAGCAGTCTTCGTCGTAGTAGTAGTAGTAGCAACAACTTCAACAACAAATCCATCTTTCCTTTCCATTGCCTGCGTCACCTTTTGCCCTGCCTGCCTCTCTCCCCCCTCCGATCATTACCTGCCTTACCTTCAAATTAGCTGCTGTTAAAAGGTGATTCTCATAAGGGTTCGAGGCAAAGAAAATGACAGTAAAAGAAGAAGGGGGAAGGGATGCAGGAGGAAGAAGGAAACGAAGAACAAAAGCAAAAATATAAGAACAAAGAGGGAAATGGTTGAAAAGTGTATAAAGAGGAAATAGTTAGGAAAAGTGATAGGAAGGGAAATGCAAGAAGTGAAGAAAGGAAGACAGTTTTAGAAGAGAGAGAGAGAGAGAGAGAGAGAGGAGGAGAGAGAGAGAGAGAGAGAGAGAGAGAGAGAGGAGAGAGAGAGAGAGCAAATGCGAAAGGGAGAGAGGAAGAAAAGAAAGCGAGGGAAAGAAAGGGTAGTGTGTGTGTGTGTGTGTGTGTGTGTGTGTGTGTGTGTGTGTGTGTGTGTGTGTGTGTGTGTGTGTGTGTGTGTGCGTGGGTCTGTCTGTCCGTGTGTTAAAATAAGGGATGGAGGACACACACACACACACACACACACACACACACACACACACACACACACACACACACACACACACTGCTGTCTCTCCATATAGAAAATTCCCAGCCAATAGATTAACTCAACCTACCTCACCTCACCTCACCTTACCTTCCCCATCACCTTCCCCTTCCCCATCACCTTCCCCTCCCCATCACCTTCCTCCCCTCCTGCTGCTGAGTAACTTGATCCCTCCCTCTCCCACCCTTTCTCTCTCCTCACCATTCCTCGTACTTAACCCTTTATTTACCTCCTCTCTTCCTCTTTTCTCCTCTTCCTTCAGCCTCCCACTCCCACCTGTCCCTCGTCCCCACCCACCACCTGAGGGAGGAGCATCCAGGTGGTCTGCAGCAGGTGTTTGAAGGGGCAGTTGGTCGCGGGAAAGTAGCAATGGTAAGAATGGACGTACGGTGAGGGACGGAGAGAGAGAAAAGGGGCAGTGTGGTAGGTAGAGGAGGAAGGGAAGGAGGGACGGGAGGGGGTATAGAGCTGATGACCTCTAACCCGAAGTGCCCTATTGTGAGTCAGCTTAGGTCACGACACTTCCTCTGACCTCCCTACCTCCCTACCTATCTCTCTTCCTTCCTCCCTCTCTCGCTCAGTCCTCTTTTTTTTTTTGTTTCTCTCCCTCCTTCCTCCCTCTTTCCTTGCTTCTCGACACGCGATCACACACTGGGGACTGACACACACACACACCCACACACACACACACACACACACACACCATATGCGCGCACAATAGTTAACTAATTGTTCGTGACCGTTTCAACCGACAGTGCCAACAGGAACCACCACCACCACCACCACCACGACCACCACCACCACGACCAAGAACACTCTTAACTTGCCACATTCCTGGAGAGCTGTGGGGACGGAGAGTCAGGGGTGCAGAAAAACGTGGAATGGGATTAAGAATGAAAAAAATGCCGCATTAAGATAAGACGAAACTAAAATAAAAGAAAGTAAGAAAAGGGAAATATATAGTTTGGCAGCATTATACATAGGGAAAGTAATAGGCAGAGAAAGTAGTAGGCAGAGAAAAAGAAAGAATCAAGCGAAGAAGCAAAGAGGCCAAGAAGAATAAAAAGTTGAATGAAGTAATAACACACACACACACACACACACACACACACACACACACACACACACACACACACACACAGCACACACACACACACACACACACACACACACACACACCACCCACACACACACCACACACACACACACACACACAACGTTAAAGAGTGGAATGTAACGTAACGAAACGAAATCTACGTAACGAAAGGAGACAGTAGTGAACCGGACGTACGTGGTTTGGTTTGACACACACACACACACACACACACACACCACACACACACACACACACACACACACCAGGAGCACTATGGCTTCCTTCAACAGACGTACGTAAGGAGATGCCGCGTCGATAGGTTAAGACCCCGCCAGGACCTGTGCCAAAAACTATGAAATGTTAAGGTCAAGTTAATGACTCTAGGAAATCCGGCCAAAAAGTATATATAGGAGCCTTAGTAGATGTGCGCTGCCCAAGACGTCAACAGTGTTAATGAAATGTCTGAAGTGAAAGGTGAGAGGAATAAAGGTGCTGAGCCAAGACGGTGGACTCTTGCTTACCTCGCGACACACACACACACTTGGAATGAAGAGTCCACGCGAGATGCACAGGGAATGAAACAGAACTCTTAACGCAGCTTGTGATCTGAAGCTCTTCAGCCAGAAATTGATGTAAACTCTTAAGCCAGTAAGGAGACAAGTCTTAAGCTGGATAAACACGAAGTAGAACACTTAAGACAGGAAATAAATACAGTGACAATATGTAAAATAAAATCTTTAAGCTGTTACGAAATACAACAAATACGATGAACAATACATGAAATAAAATTCATCCTTAAGCAAGTTACGAAACAATATTCTGAACACAATTACAAAATTAAACTCTTAAAACAGCCCCGAAATACAAGTCTTGAATTACGATTACGACAGACACGAAGTTAAACTCACACAAGATTCTCAAGAAGGTAAAACTCTTATGCCAGATGCAAAATTCTAAATCTTTAGCAGAAATTAAATTCTTTAATTCATTTACTGGAATGCACAACAATTCAGTTTCCTAATAGTGTTACAAAAAAGAAAAAAAATAGTGGCATCCATAAGAAAGAGGAGAAATTGAAAGGATAGATTTTCCAACGTGTAGCCAATAGAGTGTTTAGACGTGGCTGTAAAACAAGAAGAAAATCCTCGAAGTGGCTTGTGATTCAGGAAGGATGTGACAAAAATAGCAATGAAAGGGTTAAGTCAGCTCCGAAATTAAATTCTTTTGCTAAAGTATACATGAAATAGAACGTTAATTTAGACATAATTGAAATATAGACATTAACCCATTTACGAAAATATAAGAACTAAGACTGTTAGCCCAAGAATTATAGACACTTTTAAAATTTACCACAGGATAAACGCGAGAGCTAGTCATGAACGTAATTTTTAGGAATGTTCAACTAAAGAACAAAAAATAAATCAATCAATAAGCAGGGAACACTACTAATAAACAAAGGCACAGAGCTGAAAATTTTTCAACAATAATTTAAATAATGAAGCAGGACATTACAGTTTTGTTGCTTCATATAATTTCTTCCACAGTTCTCCTGTAGCTTGAGTGTATTCACTATTCTGTGCACCGTACCAGGAACTTTACTATCGGGAACAGACACACATACAAAGAAGAATAAGAAGGAAAAGAAGAAGTAGTAGAAGAAGAAGAAGAAGAAGAAAGAAGAAGAAGAAGAAGGAAAACTGACAAAGAGATTACAAAAAGGTTACTAGTAAACAGAACAGGCATTACACACACACACACACACACACACACACACACACACAGTGACGTCAAAACCTGAGTGCCTAGGTGGGGACTTAAGTGGCACTGGTTGTCTTTGACGTCACTCCAGCCAGACTGTGCCACTGCGACACTTAATGGAGAGACAGACAGACAGAGAGAGAGAGAGAGAGAGAGAGAGAGAGAGAGAGAGAGAGAGAGAGAGAGAGAGAGAGAGAGAGAGAGAGAGAGAGAGAGAGAGAGAGAGAGAGAGAGAGAGGAAACCTTGAATTACAGGTGCATAGAGTGTGTGTGTGTGTGTGTGTGTGTGGTGATAGTCGGGAAGGGCACGGGAGAGAGGGGGGAAGGTGGTGATGGAAGACGT
The DNA here is from genome assembly GCF_035594125.1 of Scylla paramamosain. Classification (NCBI taxonomy): domain Eukaryota; kingdom Metazoa; phylum Arthropoda; class Malacostraca; order Decapoda; family Portunidae; genus Scylla; species Scylla paramamosain. Next base: position 26,454,392 of record NC_087151.1, on the reverse strand, counting down.
GCAAGGCAACACCTGAATTTCCGGGATGGTGAGAGAGAGAGAGAGAGAGAGAGAGAGAGAGAGAGAGAGGCGTGGCTTACATGCGGCCAAGGATTCTTCTATTACCAATGCACATGAACCTAAGTTAATGTTCTCTCTCTCTCTCTCTCTCTCTCTCTCTCTCTCTCTCTCTCTCTCTCTCTCTCTCTCTCTCTCTCTCTCTCTCTCTCTCTCTCTCTCTTCCAATGCATCGAACGTTCTATTTTTTAACCTGCTCAGAAACAGCGTCTGTCTGTCTGTCATGGTCCGGATGAGAGTTTTTTTTTTTTGTTTGTATGCGTTTGTTCATGTGTACGTCTGTGTGTGTGTGTGTGTGTGTGTGTGTGTGTGTGTGTGTGTGTGTGTGTGTGTGTGAAGGGTTGGGGATGGGATCTCCGGTAGGGGAAAGGTGGGAAGGGGGAGGGGGAAGCACCATGCCCAATAAGGTAAGCTGACCGATCCCCCAGCGGCGGCCAGCTGGACACCCCCTGCCCCAGTGCGCCCCCCACTCCCCCGCCACACCGGCCACCTGCACCACTCCGGGCTGCTCATGCTCTTATTATCCACGTGTGTGGCACTACGACCTGTGTGGCACCACTAGAGTATGGTGCCGCTGTGTGTGTGTATTATGTGTGTGTGTGAGTGTGTGTGTGCGTATGTGTGTGTGTGTGTGTGTGTGTGTGTGTGTGTGTGTGTGTGTGTGTGTGTTTGCTACTGGTCGGGGTGTGTAATACTGCAGGCTGTGGCGTGGCATGGCCGGGCGTGTGGCCGCGGGCAGGCGTGTGGCCTGAATCGTGTGTATGGTGCCACCGCGACGCTGCGGTGCTGCCTGGCCAAGGTGAGGAGGGGGTGCT
>NC_087151.1:26443520-26446020 GCF_035594125.1 Scylla paramamosain | reverse complement strand
AGGGAGGTGAGGTGCAAAGGGTGTATAGTTCAGTCTTGGAGAAGGTGGTGGGTCTCTCTGCGGGACGACCTATACGTACTTCCCTCGGTACTGGATATACCTGGACAGCAGGGGGCGACAGGTGCCCCTCCACAGATGGTAGTGGCCCTGTCTGGGTCAGGTGGACCACCTGGCCCTTCACACACGTTGCTGATGGCTTCTCGCGCCATTTTCTCTTCATTTACACGAGAGTAAAGGCTGCGGTGTTGCCTCACCTCCCCCCAAAAGCCCTCAGGCAACCGATCTTCAGGGTCGGGAGGTGTAAAGAGTCGAAGGCACAGATGGGAACTAACAGCACCAGCACCATCAGGAACAACACCAGTAGCACCAGCAGCAGCACCAGCAGCAGCAGTTATATGGGTGGCAGTAGTAGAAGCAGTAGCAGCAATAGTAATACTGGAGGGGGTAAGAGGGAAAGGAGGAGGAAGAGGAGGAGACGGGAGGAGGAGGAGGAGGAGGAGGCGGGAGGAGGAGGAAGAGGAGGGAACACTCAGGACTCGCCGCCCTCCGCCACCTGGAGAAATCTGAGGAATTTGCCGTCATGCCGTATAAGTCCCTTGTTACCTAGTTTTTGCCAGTGCGTGGCGTCCACGGTACACATGGTGCACAGTCCCCCGGGGCAGCACCGCACCGCAGTGCTGTACCGGCGGCAGGTGCGGCAGCCTGCCCTAGGCCTCCACACTCCTGACGCCTCCCTCCCGCAGACTGTGAAGCCGCCGCTGCCCACCCGCCGCCCGTCGCCGCCACCCCGCTTGTCGTGGGTTTTTCTGCGGGTCAGACCCAAGTAATGGCCGCAGTGCCGGTCATCAACAATCAATTTGTAGCAGCTGAGAAGGCCACTTAACCCGGGGTGGCCCAGACCCTCCTGCCCGGGTGGCCTCCCCCCTTGCTCACACCTGTCTTCCTCCCCCTGTCCCTCGGCGCCCCTTGTCCTTACGCCCCCCGCTGCTGCTGTCAGGGCACCGTGTGGGGGATAAAGGACAACTGTGGCTACCTTGGGGACCGCTGGTCGCCACACAAGTCCTTAAACGACTCCACTTGATAAATTAGTGAACATCTGATGTCCGCCGCTCGCCAGCCATCGCCATCAATTACTCGCGGCCCCTTCCCGGCCTGTTTTCTTGAGGGGCGATGAGCCGCTGTGTCCACCAGAAACACTCCACTCAGGAAAGATGTATTTTTCAGGTTTTATTACCCATCAACGTCGGAGCTCTTTGAAGGGCCCCATCATCAGCGTCAGCACCATCAGGGACGCCACCCTCGCGTTGAGTCCAGTAGCGGGACGAGGAACCGATGTCAAAATTTCGTGTTTTATCACGTTAGCATTTTACAGACAGCCAAAGTTGGCGCGAAACGTAAAATTAGTTGCTTACGTGAGTCTTCCACTTCACCTCCTGAAGAAAGTTTGTGACAACAGAGCGGCGTGGAAAGAATTTGTCCCATTTGTCTTGGGTGAATTTTTCAGAATTCTTTTACATAACCATTTTCTCGTCGCTTTCTCTCCTATCTTTTACCATCACCCATCCTTCTTTCCTTCTTCGTCTTTGCCCTTCTCTCCATTCCTTCCTCCTTTCCTCCTTCCCGTTGCTCCCCCTCTCCGCCGTGAGGAAAGCCGCGGCATCTCTGCACCTGAGGGCCCCAACACTCGCCAGGAGCCCCTGAGATCTGTCCCGCCCCGTCTGGCTGCCCTTCCTCGCCGCCTGCCTCCCTCCCACCTTCCTCCCTTAAGAAACCTTCCCTCCCATGCCACAACCCTCGTACCCCCTGCCTCCCACCCCGCACGCCCTCCCCTCCACTCCCCCGCCCGGAGACCTTGTGTCGTCGTTGCTGGTGACAAGTTACGGGGGCAACACGACCCCTTTCTGGGTGTGTTTGGAGGCCCTCGGTGTGTTTTGAAGCGGGGTGTGCCCTGGGGGTCAGGCGGGGGGCGTCGGGGCTATAGGGGAGCCGTGGCAGGGCCTTCCTCAAACATGTGGTGGGGAGCGTTGAAGTGTCCAGCGGGCGTGTGTGTGATCCTACCGCCTTCCAGAGCAGTGCTGTTACTGCCGCTATTGTTTACTTCTCTCTCTCTCTCTCTCTCTCTCTCTCTCTCTCTCTCTCTCTCTCTCTCTCTCTCTCTCTCTCTCTCTCTCTCTCTCTCTCTCACACACACACACACACACACACACACACACACACACACACACACACACACACACACACACACACACACACACACACACCATACAGAGCAGACAGTCCCCGGAACAGTCCCCGGCTGCACAATCTAAATGTGGCCGTTCTGAACTGAATAATACACCGTCGTGCCAACCACAACATCGGCGCGGAGCAGGGAGGACGAGGAGCAGCAGCAGTAGGAGGAGGAAGAAGAGGAGGAGGAGGAGGAGGAGGAAAAGGAGACAAAAGAGGAAGAGGAGGACGAGGACGAGAAGAGAATAGTTGAGGCACACAAAAATGAGGA
>NC_087151.1:26428520-26433520 GCF_035594125.1 Scylla paramamosain | reverse complement strand
CTCTCTCTCTCTCTCTCTCTCTCTCTTTCTCTTTCTCTCCTTGTGTCTCCTTCTGTCTGTATAATGTTATGACGTAGATGTGTGTGTGTGTGTGTGTGTGTGTGTGTGTGTGTGTGTGTGTGTGTGTGTGTATTTGGTATGCATGTGACTATTCGAGGTCGCCGTGTGTGTGTGTGTGTGTGTGTGTGTGTGTGTGTGTGTGTGTGTGTGTGTGTGTGTGTGTGTTTTAATATGCGCGGGAGTCTACTGTGTGTGTGTGTGTGTGTGTGTGTGTGTGTGTGTGTGTGTGTGTGTGTGTGTGTGTGTGTGCACCAGCTGATTTTCTCATGTGGTAAGTTATATATTCTCTCTCTCTCTCTCTCTCTCTCTCTCTCTCTCTCTCTCTCTCTCTCTCTCTCTCTCTCTCTCTCTCTCTCTCTCTCTCTCTGCCCTTTTCGTCTCCTCTTTTTCTGCCTCTCTCCTCCCCTCTTCCTTCCCCTCTCCTCCTCCTCCTCCTCCTCCTCCTCCTCCTCCTCCTCCTCCTCCTCCTCCTCCTCCTCCTCCTCCTCCTTCTCCACGCGGCATCACCTCTACCTTAAGCCTAACTATTTGTGTGTCTCTTACTTCCCTCCTCCTCAGTTCTCCTCTCTTCTTCTCTCCTTTCCTTTCTCTCCTTCTTTGCCTCCTCTCCTTCCTTGCCGTCCCCTCCTTTCTCCCGTCTCTTCCTCGAATCGCACCTCCTCCTCCTCCTCCTCCTCCTCCTCCTCCTCCTCCTCCTCCTCCTCCTCCTCCTCCTCCTCCTCCTCCTCCTCGTTCTTGACACGCCTCGAAGTGAAGGAGGTGCCATGCTGTCTGATGAAACACCGCCACTATCACCACCACTATCACCACCACCATCACTATCACCACCACCACCACCACCACCACGATTTTCTTCACATCAAAAGAGTTTAGACTTTGTTGATATGTTTTTTTTTTTTATTATGGATGTTTTTTTAAAGGTGGTTGGTGTGGGGATGTGGGGGGAACTGGCTGTCTACGTGTGTGTGTGTGTGTGTGTATGATTGGAAGTAGCCATTTAAGGTAGTTCGAGACGCTTTTCATCACTGTTCATGTTTGCTAAGACCGTACCCGCCATACGCCCTTCCCATACCTCGAGCCCCGCCCCCCTTCCGCCCCCCACCCACCCGCACCGCCGCCCGGACAAAGGGGAAAGAGGAAAAGGGGAGACAAGGCACACCTGGTAGCCCCATTAACTAGGACACGGGGGTGGGGCGGCTGGGAAGGGGGACATGGGAGTGGAGGAGGTGATGGTGGTGGTGATGGTGGTGATGGTGGTGATGGTGGCGCTGGTAGTGACGTGGATCTTGTGGCCACTCTCCCCTTATCCCCATTACACACACACACACACACACACCTGGCTACTGGACCAAGGGCGCCGGTCCCCTCTCCTTCTCCCCCTGCCCCCACCTCTCTCTCTCTCTCTCTCTCTCTCTCTCTCTCTCTCTCTCTCTCTCTCTCTCTCTCTCTCTCTCTCTCTCTCTCTCTCCACAAGTGCGTCACCACTCACCCAATAGGGGCCCGCCTTTCCCCATCCTCCACCTCACTCCTCCTTCCATCTCTCCCTCCACTCTTACCAGTCCCTCATCCACCATTTTTTCCTCCCCACATTTCCACCTTCCTCCCTCCCTCCCTCCCTCTCGTTTCATTTTATCTTAGTCTGTCCTGTTTTTTTTTTTTTTGAGACTTTCCTTTCCTGTATTTTCATATATTGTGTCTCTCCTTATCTTCTGCATGTTAACTTTTCCTTATCCTGTTTCCTTTGTTCCTTTCCATCATCTCTAGTTTGTCTTGTCTTCTTTAATTTTCCCATTCTCTTCTTTATCTATCCTTCTTTACTCCATCCCATTTTCTTTATCCGGTCTTCTTTACTCCCATCCTCTCCGTTCTTCTGCCTCCTTCATTTTTGTTTATCCGGTCTTCTTTTCCCTTCATCCTCTCCCTTATCCTCTCTCTTCCACTCTCCCTTACCCCTTCTCTTTCATCCCCTGCCATCTTCCCCTTTATCCTGTCTCCTCCATTACGCCATGCCCTCCCATCCTCTTCTCATGACGTGTTCTTCATTCCTTCCCATCCTCTCTCTTATCCTGTCTCCTTTCTTCATATTCACCTTATCTTGTCCCTCTCTTCCTCCCAGTCCCTTCCCTTATCATGTCTCCTTCACTCCAATATTCACTGTTATTCTGTCTCCTTCTCCTCCTATTCTCTCCCTTACCCTGTCTCCTCTCCCTCGCATCCTTTCCCTTACTTCCAAGTGTCTCCCAGCGCCTCTATCTCCTGCCACTCTCTCCTGCCGCCCTCACCAGACGAAGAAAAGGCCCTGTTGTCGTCGTGTTGGGGTCGTGCGGGGAATACAACAGCGGTTCCGTCCAGCCTCGGTTCAGAAAGTCGCCGCCAAATCAGCCAGGCTCAAAGGGAGAATTTTAAGACGCCCTGGAGTGTTGGGGATCCAGTCCTTCTTGCCCCTATCTTCCTGTCCGCGATGGTTGCTTCGGTGCCTTGTGGAATAGGTGTGTGTGTGTGTGTGTGTGTGTGTGTGTGTGTGTGTGTGTGGATGGGTGCTTTAGGGGGGTGTATGACATCCTCGGCCGGGGAACAACATTGTTCCTGCTCTGTCGAAAACTCGCGATCAGCTCACATTGATTGAGCGGCCATGGAGTGTGAGACGCTTCAAATTCATCAACCTCCTAATGAAAGAAAGATTCAACATCGACGTTTCGTGAAGTAAGTTTTTTTTTTCCGGGAACTAAATTGATCTTGCCCCTTCGGGAACTCATCCAGCAGGGAGGGCGCGGCAATCAAGTGGTTATTGATTCACAGCGGGGACAACTTCATCAGCCTCCAAAGGGAAAAGCGACACAGCATTTACGTTCTGATAATTAAATTGCCTTTGTGCGGGACTAAACTTGGCTTACTCCCTCGAAAAGTTTGAACTGAGCGGAGAAACACTCGACCGTTTATATATTTATGTGTAGACGCCTCAAGTTCGTCGATCTCCGGACAACAGAACGAAGCAACGTACACCTCTTGAAACGAAACTGTCCAACTCAGGAAATAAATCAGTTTTACTCTTTTTTTTTTTTCTTTCAATATTGAGGGAAGGAGAAGTAGCGTTTATTTACTTGGATGTAGACGCTAAGAGTTCGACTTTCCGAATCATGTATCTACTTATCCGAAACTAAACTTACTTAACTCTTTCCAAAACTCTCTTTCTTTATGTCTGTAAAGTTAAGGATAATATTCACTAGTGTGTAGATGCATCGCTTTCTTCGGCTTTCTATTTAAAAAGGATTGCATATGGACGCATCGGAGACTAAATGTACCTGACTCTCGGGAAGTATTCTCTGTGTTAAAGCGAGTGCCAATCAAGCGTTCACTAGTTTTCTTATACTTTAGTTTGAATTTTCACTCAGTGTCTTCCTTACTCTAAAGAAACTTGTATTTTCATCTCTAAAAATCAATGGATGGAAACAAATCAGAATCTCTCTCTCTCTCTCTCTGTCTCTCTCTCTCTCTCTCTCTCTCTCTCTCTCTCTCTCTCTCTCTCTCTCTCTCTCTCTCTCTCTCTGTTTACGCCGATTTTACTGCCAACTTTGTGTGTGTGTGTGTGTATTTCAGAGAGGGGAAGAAAAGTTATTTTCGTTTTAATCGAGAGGCACAACATTTTTATTGTTGGCAGTTTAGGGATCAATTAAGGGAGAGAGAGAGAGAGAGAGAGAGAGAGAGAGAGAGAGAGAGAGAGAGAGAGAGAGAGAGAGAGAGGAAATATGAACGATAAATTAGAAAAAATACTGATATGAAAAGACATAGAAAGGCAGACAGGTAGACTGGCAAATAGCAACAAAAACAGACAAAAAACAGACAGAAACAAGGAGAGAGAGAGAGAGAGAGAGAGAGAGAGAGAGAGAGAGAGAGAGAGAGAGAGAGAGAGAGAATGAGTGAGTGGGTGAGTGAGTGAGGCAAACAAGCAAGCAGATAGACAGTCAGGCAGTGAGTGAGTCGAGCTTGAAGTGTGTGAGGCGGGCGGGCTGTGGGCGGGCGGGCTTGGAGTGAGGCGCGGAGAGAGGACGGCACTGGCACCCATATTTTCCCCGCTGAAAGCCTGCTCCCTTCCCTCCACTCAGTTCGGTATCGCGTGTTTGCTGTGTCAACATTCATGCGCCAGGCAGGTACATCGGTGTTTATGTTGTGGGGGGAGCGAGGGAAGGCAGGCGAGAGGAGAGGAGAGGAGGGGGACGAGCTGGAAGACACGGTGGGGAGATCTGTGAAGGCACTGCTGGGATATAAGAAGCAGGTGGAGGGGGAATAGACGAGAGGAGGAGCGTGAAATGATGTGGAGGTGAGAGGAATGACTTGAGTGGAAGCTTTGGTTTAGTGGTGAGGAAGGAAGGAAGGAAGGAAGGAAAGATGGAGAGGAGTGATGAGATGATGATTGGGAATTGAAATGAATGGAGGAAGAGACGAAGTGATGTGTGTGGAGGTGCGAATGGGTTGTGTTAGTAAGGGGAATTGGGATAAGAAGGAGTGGTGTAGGGGGATGGGGTGAAAGAACAGGGAAAGGAATGGAGGGGGAATGGTGGTGGCGGTGTTGAATGTACTCAGTGAACCAAGATTTTTGTGTAATCACCTACAACCCTCCTCCTCCTCCTCCTCCTCCTCCTCCTCCTCTTCCTCCCCTCCATTATCCAAATCCTCCATCACTTCCTCCTTTTCCTCCATTTCGTCCACTTATCTTCATCACCATCTTTATCATCAACATCATCATCTTTCTTTTCTCCTTCTTCTTCTTCTTCTTCTTCTTCTCTTTTCTTCTTCTTCTTCTTCTTCTTCTTCTTCTTCTTCTTCTTCTTCTTCTTCTTCTTCTTGTTTGTGTTTCTCTCTTCCTTTCGTCACCTTCATTTTTTTATAGTCTTTCGTCACTCTAACTTCCTCTTCTTCCTCTTCCTCCTCTTCCTCTTCCT
>NC_087151.1:26411020-26421020 GCF_035594125.1 Scylla paramamosain | reverse complement strand
GGAGCAGAAGAAGGCGTGAGGACATGTCGGTGACCTTAGGGTGAGGGGAGAGAGAGAGAGAGAGAGAGAGAGAGAGAGAGAGAGAGAGAGAGAGAGAGAGAGAGAACGTGCGTCTAGTCAGCCAAAACATCATCGTAATAGTAATAGTAGTAGTAGCAGTAGTAGTAGTAGTACCAGTAATAATAGTAGTTGTAGTTGTAGTAGTAGTAAAAGTAGGTATAGGAGTAGTAGTAGTAGTAGTAGTAGTAATAGTAGTAATAGTAGTAGTAATAGTAGTAGCAGTAGCATGAATAGTAACAGGATTAGTAGTAGTAGTAGTAGTACGTTTCATTGTTGTTATTGTTGTTGTTGTTGTTGTTGTTGTTGTTGCTATTGTTATTGTTATTGCAGTAGTAGTAGTAGTAGTAGGTGCTTTTGTTTGTTGTTGTTATTGTTGTTGTTGTTGTTGTTGTTGTTGCTATTGTTATTGTTAATGCAGTAGTAGTAGTAGTAGTAGGTGCTTTTGTTTGTTGTTGTTATTGTTGCTGCTGGCGCTGCTGCTGTTGTTAGTTGTTAGTACTCCAATTGCTATTAATTATGTTGCTGCTACTGTTACTTTTGCATTTGGAATGGTAGTAGTAATGGCAGTAATAGTAGTAGTAGTAGTAGTAGTAGTAGTAGTAGTAGTAGTAGCAGTAGTAGTAGCAGTAGTATTTGTTGCTGTTGTTGCTGGCGTTGTTGTTGTTGTTTTTACAGCCGCTGTTGCATTCATTTTTACTTAAACTACTCGATTTCCTTTTTCGCCTCTTCTCTCCTTCCTCTTCCTCCTCATCCTCCTCTCCCTTCTCCTCCTCCCCTTGACCGCAGCATCACGTCCAACTATACTCTGGGTGTGTCCTTGCAAGCGAGTTTACGGGTGTCTTCATACGGGCTGGGGCGGGGAGGAGGAGGAGGAGGAGGAGGGGAAGAGGAGAGGGACGTGGCACGCACTTCAGCCTCATACATCAGGTCTGCTGCCAGCGAGTAAAATCTTGGCAGCAGGAGTGACTAGACAGCGACTCCTCTGCTCCTCCTCCTCCTCCTCCTCCTCCTCCTCCTCCTCCTCCTCCTCCTTCTCCTCCTACCTCTCTCCTTCTTGTAGCTGCCTCCCCTCTCGTACTCTCTCCCATCCGCCTCCTCCTCCTCTTCTGCTGCTCTTCTCCACCTGTGCCAGTTCTCTCTCTCTCTCTCTCTCTCTCTCTCTCTCTCTCTCTCTCTCTCTCTCTCTCTCTCTCTCTCTCTCTCTCTCTCTCTCTCTCTCTCTCTAGTGTAGCGTATAAAAGTTATCAATGCATTTTTTGGGTGTTTGTAAATAAGTTCGTTTTCTTTTCGTGATAAAATAGTTTTCTCTTTCTTATTCCTCCTCCTCTTTTTCCACCTCCTCCTCCTCTTCCTCCTCCTCCTCCTCTTGCTCCTCCTGCTCCTCCTCCTCCTCCTCCTCTTCCTCGTCCTCCTCTTCTTCTATGCAAACAGTATCCAATCGTATTCCTCCAAAGATACCATCATCACCACCATCTACTTCCTTCATCTTCATCACCACCACCACCACCACCACCACCACCACCACCATCTCCACTATCACCACCACCACCACCATCACCGCCACCGCCACCACAAGCACAAACTATGCTATGCTTGACCCCTGCTTGCGACTCACTCCCCTCCCTCTCCCTCTCTCTTAACCCTGTCCATCTCTCCCTCCCACACCCTAACACTCACTCACAGCCATCCCCGCCACCCCACCCCCTCTCCCCCTTGCTGTGATGAGTGCCAACTGGAGAAGGGAGAGAGAGAGAGAGAGAGAGAGAGAGAGAGAGAGAGAGAGAGAGAGAGAGAGAGAGAGAGAGAGAGAGGTAGGCAGGGAGATTAGAAGAGAGGGAAGGAGGGAGAGAGGGAGAGTAAGGCGCATCGTCTCATTATTCTCTCTCTCTCTCTCTCTCTCTCTCTCTCTCTCTCTCTCTCTCTCTCTCTCTCTCTCTCTCTCTCTCTTACGTCTGGCAGAAGGCTGGAGTGGGTGAAGGAGATGGTGGGGGGTTAGTTGTGACGTCACGTTGATGTCATTTGCCGTGTGTGTGTGTGTGTGTGTGTGTGTGTGTGTGTGTGTGTGTGTGTGTGTGTGTGTGATGTTAGCTTTGTTTTACTGTAAGTTTTGTTTTCTTTTTTATATATATATATTTTCATGGTTGGGTAAGTTTGTGAGTGAATTTCGTGACTGTCATTAATTTCATGAGGTTTTTGTGGGTTTCCGTGACTTTTTCGTGACTTTTTCGTGAGTCGTGTGAATTTTTGTGATTCTTTTCTGTCTTTCGTCATTTTCTCGAGTGTTGCAAGTTCCATGGGTTTCCTGAATTGCCAGAAGTTTGCGTGCCCATTTCTCTCTCTCTCTCTCTCTCTCTCTCTCTCTCTCTCTCTCTCTCTCTCTCTCTCTCTCTCTCTCTCTCTCTCTCTCTCTCTCTCTCTCCCCCTTCACTTCGTCACGCGCTTCTCCCGACCTTGAAACTGTGGCACTCCGGATTTGGCACCTTTATTTCCCCCATCATTATTGCTGCATACGAACTCTTTGATGCCTCTTTCTATTTTGTTCCTTAGCCTGTCTCTTACTTCCTTCATGTCTTCATCACTTCACTCACCTCCTATCTTCATGGACCTCTTCTGTATAAGCACTTGTATTTTTCTCATTGTTGTTGGTGCTTTCAACTCAGTGATTATCGTACCTCTTCTCTTCCTTCCTTCACGTCTCTCCTTCCTTCCTGCTTCCCCGAAGTATTTAATCTTATCCGCTTCGCTGTTCCACACTCGTGTTCTTGATATAAATTTGTACACTTCAACATTTCAGTGACATATCGACATTTAACAGGCTTATGGAGAAAATATTTGGGTTTTAACGGTGTTTCCATGATTCCACACTAGTTCTGCATCATCCACAAAAAAACGTACGTATAAGCTCGTATTCTTAAACGTTTCAGGGACACATCTGCTTCTCTTAACAGGCTTAGCTGGAAAGAATTTGGGTTCTCAGGGGTGTTTTCATGATTCCAACGAAAGTTTAACAAGGACTCTACACTACCATTGAGAAAAACACACATGGGAACTTGGCCAATCATCTACGTAGCATTTGAAAAGTGGTGCCGATGAAAGCGGGAAAGTGTTTAATTAAGAATGCAAGCTTAATATATCTCCTTCTCTTCCCTTCCCTTCCCTTCCTCCCTCATATGCACTCACAAACACACGCCAAGAGTAAACGATAGATAGCAACGTGTGTGTGTGTGTGTGTGTGTGTGTGTGTGTGTGTTTGCAAGGACAGAAATGAGGACAGTAGGGCATGGGGTATCAGGGGCAGATATAGTCGTGGTGGTGGTGACAGTGGTGGTGGTAGTGGTGAAGGTGGTGGTGGTCAGAGTAAGGCAGACTATGCAATTGGCGATTTTAGAAGTGATGGTGGTAGTGACTGATAGTAGTAGTAGTAGTAGTAGTAGTAGTAGTAGTGGTGGTAGTAGTAGTAGTAGTAGTAGTAGTAGTAGTTGTTGTTGTTGCTGTTGGGGTGGTGGTGGTGGTGGTAGTGGAGTCGACAGATCCACCATACTCGTGCCAAGAGTACGGAAGAGAGAGAGAGAGAAAGGAAAGGGAGGGAGGGAGAGGGGGCATAAAAAGGGGGGACCCGCACGTCATACTCAATACAACTTGCTATATACAGCTGAAGACGATGAGCTCCTCCTCCTCCTCCTCCTCCTCCTCCTCCTCCTTCTTTTTCTTCTCTTCCGTCTCCTCCTCCTCCTCCTCCTCCTCCTCCTCCTCCTCCTCCTCCTCCTCCTCCTCCTCCTCCTCCTCTTCCGTCTTCCTTCCTTCCTATATCCGTTTTTAGTCTAGTTAATTCTGATTTCATTATTTTTGTTATCTTTTCATATTTTTTTTTATTTTTGTCTTTCTCTTTCTCTTTTTTTCCTTCTTTTCGCTTTCCTCTGTTCCACTTTCTCCCTTTTTCCTTTATATCATTTTTTTACAATACAATTTTTTTTTTCATTTTCTTTAATTCCTTTCCTTTTCTCCTTTCCTTTATTTCTTTCTGCCTATCTTCTCTTCCATGTTTCCTTTTTGTCTTGTCCTTCTTTCCTTTTTTTTTTTATCTTTCTGTTCTCTGTTCATTGCTTCTCTCCTTCTTTCTCTCCTTCTCTTCCTTCTCCATTTCTTCTTTTTTTTTTTTTTACATATATATATTTTTACATCCTGTTCCTTTTTACGCTTCAACGACTTTCTTTTACGTGCCTTCCTTTTTATTTCATTCTCAAGTTATTCTCTTTTCTTTACACCTCCCCCTGTTTCTCCTTTATTCACGTTTTATTATTTCTTATCTTCCATTCTTTTTTTCATTATTCTTTTTTTTACTTTCTATTCTGGTTTATCATACAGTATTCAAAAGCATCATTCATTTCATTCGATTTCATTACCGTCTTTTTTTTTTTCTTTATTTCTTCTTCTTTCCCCCTTCGCATTCTCCACTATTTTTTCCTTTCTCCCACCATCCTGTTTTTCTGTTTTGTGTGTTAAGCTGTCTGGTTCCCACGCCGTCGCATTGCCCTCTTCCTCTTCTTTCTCCTCTTTCACGCTAAAAACCAAGGAAAGAGAGGCGACGGGAAAGAGAAAAGAGAAATGGATGTTAATATGATGATGGTGGAAGAAAAAGGAACCTCCATCCCTCATTTGGGACTTAGAGAAAAAAAATAATAACAATCTATCATCGTTTTGTTGCGTCCACAGATTTTTTTTTTTTTTAACATAGCCTATTGATAAATGGCTTAAAAACTCCTTAAGGGGATACTGACTTGTTTTTTTTCGCCTTTTTTTTTTTTTTTTTTTTTCTGTCCTATCATGCCTCTTCCTCCTTTCCTCCTTCCCTTTTGTCCTTATATCCTTCCAGTCCTCCTTCCGCCAACCTTCTTTCTCTAATACCCTCTCTCGATCCACTTTTCCCTCCCTCTATCATTGACGTCAGTGTTTCTGGAGACTAACTGGCGGTCTTCTTCTTCCTACCAACCTTAGATTCTTTTTTTATTCTCTCTCTCTCTCTCTCTCTTCTTCAGATACGGGGTGAAAAATCATTGACGAGATAGGGGCGGTTTACGCAATCCTTTCATGTCGGTCTGCTGCGGTAAAAAGTGTCTGGCGGAGATGAGTAAATAAACAGACAAGGAGTGGATATTTATGTTCCAACTCGTGGGCGACCTTGTGGCACTTGTTCTGACGGAAAAGGGTGGCGGGGAGAAGAGGTTCAGAATATTGCAAAACCCTGCAGCGAAAGTGAAAAGCATGTGTAGGGGAGGAGTGTGGCTAAGAGTGGAGGTGAGGGCAGCGGGACAGTTTAGTTAAGGCGAACGAGTGACATCCCGGCGACGAGAAACACGGCCAAGGCAGACAGGGCGATGGGCGAAGAGCCGGCACCGATGAGCTATGGGGAGGGTGAACGCTACAGGCAAATAGAAAGCACGTGTGAAGAAAACTTGAGGGTGTGTTTGTCAAGCAGGGGGACAGAATAAAGGCTGCCAATGAGGATAGTAGTGGTAGCGATGATGGTGGTCGGGGTGGTGGCGGTGACGGTGAAGGCGTGTCCGGTATGGTGGGCGTGAGGGCGGGCTTGTCGTTGTCTTGGCTCAAATCGAAGGCTATGGCAGCAGTGGCAGTATAGTAGGGGGGGCGAGGGAACCCTGACCCCTTAAGCACTCGTCCTTCATCCCACCTGAACACAACCCCAAATTAGACAGCTTGACACCACTCTTGCCGTCCCCCACCTCGCCCCGCCTCGCCCCGTCGTGCCCCGCCGTACCCAGCCTCTCACGGTTCACTCACATCACAAAGAAAGCACCCATTCCCCACTGCAGGACCCAAACCCAGTACCCGGTGCATATCTTCCCACTTCACCCAGTCATCCCGCCCTCCCGTGCACAGTCTAGTCTCGTAAAAGTGAACAAGACTGCTACTGCTTGTTTTTCATGTTCCTTTGTGTTCATTAGTGTTCCTGTACCAATACCATCACTTCTTTACCATCTCACACCATACCACCTCCTGCCCCGCCGTCGCACTCCTCTCCCACGCCTTCTGCCCAAACAGCCTTGTTCACCACCACTGCCGGGCCCACGTGCTCCCTACACCACACCTGCCCGCCGCCCATGCCCACGCCCACGCCCGCGCCGGCCAGGGAGGTCAGCGGGTATACTCGAGCCCCTGCCAGTTTGCGAGGGAGGAGGAGGGGGAAAGAAGAGGTGGGGGGTAATAGGGGGTGGACGGGGGGGGTGAGGGGTCGTGCCGTGAGAGTCATCGCACTTAAAAACCTTCCCCCTCCCCCACCTCTCTCTCTCTCTCTCTCTCTCTCTCTCTCTCTCTCTCTCTCTCTCTCCTCTCTCTCTCTCTCTCTCTCCTACAGTCCCCTGGCGGTTGCTCAACGTAGGCATAAAAGAAAATAGGGAAGGTTTTATGGGAAGAGCAATGGGCGGTGGGGGGCGGGGAGAGAGTCAAATATACTGGGAGGGGTGGGGGGGGGCAGGGGAACCGTCTGTTTTCTTTAATGAAGCACCGAGAGAAAACGTGAAGCTAGTGTCGCATGGGGAAGGTGGGTGCCTGCTGGTGCCTCCTGGGGCCGCCCGGGTGTGGACACGTGGCACTGCTGCGGGAGGCGGGAGGCACACGGGAGGGGAGGGCGAGGGAGAGCGAGATGTACAAAGGGAGTGGGAGCAGACTGTTCGAGAGTAGTGATTGTGGTAATAGTTTTAATAGTAGTAATGATGGTGGGTAATAATGATGGTGGTTGTGAGGGTATTGATAACAAAATTAGGATCATAAGAACATGAGAACATATGGTAGGTCGCAGTAAGCCAGTAGGCCTGCACGTGGTGTCTCTTTTTAAACACACATACCTTGAGTACACACACCTTTTATTAGTCTTTCATTTCAAAGTTCCCCATTGACTCGCCACTCACAAAATGCCTTACTAAGTCTATTCCAATCATCTACCACTCTATCTGTAAACCAATTCATATATATATATATATATATATATATATATATATATATATATATATATATATATATATATATATATATATATATATATATATATATATATATATATATATATACTCGTATATATATATATATATATATATATATATATACATATATATATATATATATATATATATATATATATATATATATATATATATATATATATATATATATATATATATATATATATATATATATATATATATATATATATATATATATATTTTTTTTTTTTTTTTTTTTTTTTTTTTTTTTATCCAACTTCATCAAGCGTGAACCCATTATTTCTTGTCCCACCTTGACCAATAACCCCAAGGATCCTGTCATCATCCTCACTTTTATTAGCACCCTCAATAGCAGCGCGCCCTTGAGCTAGCCCATCACTAATGCCTCCTGGCCCTCCACAGCCCAGGCCCCGCGGGTGAGGGGGCTGCAGGACGACTCGGTGGTGGAGGGCTACAATCTGACGCTGGAGTGTTCCGCCGAGGGCCTGCCGCCCCCCGAGCTGGTGTGGTACAAGGACGGCGCACCCCTCACCTCGGGACGGCACGTGCGCGTCCGATCCTGGACCAAAAGGCTCAAGAAGAGGAGGTGAGAGAGAGAGAGAGAGAGAGAGAGAGAGAGAGAGAGAGAGAGAGAGAGAGAGAGAGAGAGAGAGAGAGAGAGAGAGAGAGAGAAATGCATCCACAATAAGAACATAATGTGTGTGTGTGTGTGTGTGTGTGTGTGTGTGTGTGTCAATCTACATTCTACACCACCACCTTAAACGTTCCTCGCCACACAATCCTGTCTCACACACTCTCCCTCAACATTCACGGGCTTGTCCTCAGCCTTCCCGGGGTCTGCTGGCGAGACTCAAGAGAAGGCTTCCTCTGTGCGCGCCTCGCATCACACAGGCATGAAATGTTGAAAGTTCGTGTCAGCACAAGAGGGAACTTTGTTTCTGAACACACAGACCTCTTGAAGTGCACGTGTGTGACCTTTGTACTTCTTAACCCCCACCCACACCTACTCCTCATCCTCATCCTCATCCTTCTTGTCCTCATTATTATTCGACTTCTACATTTTCTAATTAGTGAGGAGGAAAAGATTCATGTATTCTTTCTTCTCTCTCATATCTGGTTTCTTTCATTTCTGTACATGCATAAAAAATCACGCTCCAATTATCTCTCTCTCTCTCTCTCTCTCTCTCTCTCTCTCTCTCTCTCTCTCTCTCTCTCTCTCTCTCTCTCTCTCTCTCTCTCTCTCTTTCTCATGCTTCATTATTTTACCATCTGAACATCAGCAGAACTCTGATGGATGCTCCTGAAAATGCTCCCCCTTCTTATCACTCTTCCTCCTCTCCTCATTTGCCACAAAAGCCCTAAGAGATTTTTTTTTTTTACTCGGTTTTCTCAATGCGTGCGACTTTTAAGCCTCAGGAGGGAAGGGAGGGAGATGGGATGAAATGAGCCCCGCCATTCATCATTCCTTCGCGTGGAGGTAGCAGGAGTGGAGTGTGTGTGGGGAAGAAACCACTCTCATTGTTTACGCCGTCCACTCCCTCACAATGGCCCGATAGGTCTGGACGCACGCTTCATCTGTTCCCTCATTAATTTTGGCCCCTCTTTCGTCTCCCTTCTCCCTTCCCATCACTCTCTTATTCCTCATCATCTTATTTTTTTTTTCTACCTTATTGTCAACCTCATTCTCATTTTCTTTATCCTTTTCCTACTCGTTTTCCTTCTCCATCATCTTCATCATCATCATCATCATCATCATCTTCATTCTCATTTTTCTTTCCTCCTCCTTCTCCTCCTCCTCCTCATCCTCTTCCTCTTTCGTTTCTTCTCTCTTACTTCACTCACCGTCACCACAAACAGCCTCATAAAAATCAATGTATCTGCTTTATATTATTCTCTCTCTGTGGTCCTCATTTTTTTCCTCCCCTCCCTCCTCCTTTTCCTTTTCTTTCTTCTCTCCTCCTCCTCATCCTCGTCCTTCTCGTTCTTCTCCTCCTCATCCTCATCTTTTCCTACTTCTTATTGTCCGTGTTCTCGCTCCCTTCGTCTCATCCTCCCATTCCATTTGTTTGTTTCTTAAGTTCTCTCTTTCTCCTCCCCGCCCGTGCACTCCCTCGCCGCCTCCTCCCCTGGAAAACTGAGGCTAGTGAGTTAACCTGGAAATAATGGCTCGGCTCTCGGGTCCAGGAAATTAGTGACCCTATACCGTTTCTTTCACAGGCAATTGAAATTAATCCCACTAAAAGAATTACACTACACTGCGGTTGAGAGTTTATGAAAATTGCTTCTCTTTTAACACGGAAGGAAAGTGGCTGTTTTGTTTTGTTTTGGTTTGGGTTTTCTCTGCCTGAAAGTGACAGCTCCTTCATCCCCTCCTTCCTTCCCCTCCTTGAGATAGTGACTTTTTCTTATTTGCCTCTAGAAAGTTATTTTATTCATGTTTTTTTTTTTCTGATTGTTATTGTTCACTCTCCTCCTCTTTTCTCCAGGGATTGATCAGCATAACTTCTTGCTGAATACTGTTGTTTTCTTCTCCTTCAGAAAGTGCCTGTCCTTTCTACTTTCTTTCCTTCCTTCATTTCTTCCTTCCTTCCTTCCTTCCCTTCAGAATGTGCCTGCCCTTCCTTCCTTCCCCAAGAAAGTGCCAATCTTTTTTTTCATCCATCATTATCAAGCATGAACCCGTTATTTATTGTCCTATCCTGATTACTGACTCTGAAGGTTTGGGGAATGTACGCCTCAGTGCCAGACTCAGAGACCCTCATAACAAGCGGTGTTCGCAGACGGAGGGAGTCTAAGACGCGGGAACAGCAAACAGTCCGTGGGAAAGCAGTACACTCTTAAATCCCTCCAGTTATAAGAGACATAGACACAGGAACACTTATAAAAACACCTCTTCTTTAACTGCTCCCAAGAGTTGTACA
>NC_087151.1:26348520-26406020 GCF_035594125.1 Scylla paramamosain | reverse complement strand
ATTGTTCGACAGAGAAGAAATAGAAAGCAATCCTATTATTTATTCATTTGGTTATTGTTTTAAGAGGGTTTGTAAGGAGGAAGTGAATGTAATAGCTTGTAAAGAAGTGAGCGTAAGAGTTATTTCTGCTCTTCTTACATTTCTTATTTATCGTTTTTAGAGAGAAGGGATAGAAGGCAATCCCATTATTTATTTCTGTAGCTGTTGTTTGAAAGGAAACTTGTAAGGAAGTAAATGTACGAAAATCATTACAAAACCCATAATTGAATTTAGACTTATTTACTATAGCTTTGAAGAAGTATAGTTAATATTCAAACTTTTTTTTTTTATAAGCCTCTAGAATTACTAGTAAGAAAGCCCTCAGGACTGTCACCTCCAGTGCCGAGAGTAACTATAATTGTCTCGTTTTTGCGTCGCCCCCAGCGGTCCGCCGTCCTTCAGCCGAAATGTTCACTTTGATCTCACCCCGAGCGGCTCATGACCGTGCGTCCAAGTCCAGTGACCGTATTCTATCGAACTTTTCAGTGCTTCATCTCGACTACTTTTCATAAAACTCTGAGTGAAGTTTTACAGTTTTTTTCCAAGAGTGTTTTCATGGTTTTAGTGATATTTCAACATCATCATCAGTGAGGAAATAACCATGAGAGTCCGTGGCCTTTGAAAATAACCCGACGAAAGAAAGAAGCTCAGACGTGCGTTGTTGTGGATTCAATTAGCAGCGCCCCCTTGCCAGATATATATATAAATGAAAACTGTGTAATAAAAGACGTATATATTTCATTGCTGTGTGTTTTGTCGGGACCCTCTTGTTGCTTCTGTCTTGCTATGCTACCACCACCACCATCACCGTTACGCCTCCTCCACCTTACCGTTATTCCGCTCTTCATGATTATTATAGACGCAGCAAAGACAACAAAAAAAAAAAAAAAAAATGCGCGTATAAGTTTAAAACAATTTAATACACTTAGGCGTCCTTCATTATAGTCATTAGAGAGTACCATATTAGTAGTAGTAGTAGTATTAGTAGTAGTAGTAGTAGCAGTAGATCAATCAGTGAAGCAAGCGTGTGAAGGCGAGGGCTGTTTTAGGGGAGGAGCCAAAGTTGCCGCGTCCCTTCCAGCATTGTTGTGAATCACCAGTAACGCTGTGTCTCCTCTTCTTTCCTTCCCTGCCTCCTGCCTCTCTCCTCGTCTTCCTCCTCCTCCTCCTCCTTCTCCTCCTCCACCTCCTCCTCCTCCTCCTCCTCTTCCTCTTCCTCCCCCTCCTTCATCTCCACCTCCTGCACCACCTCCTAATCATCTTCCCCTGCTCCTCCTCCTCCCAATCCGGCGGCCGCATCACAGCCACTGTCCCATGTAAGTGTAATTCTCTCTCTCTCTCTCTCTCTCTCTCTCTCTCTCTCTCTCTCTCTCTCTCTCTCTCTCTCTCTCTCGTTCCTTTACCGCTAATGGCTGCCATATTGTTATATAATGCAACAGTGGATGGATATATATATATATATATATATATATATATATATATATATATATATATATATATATATATATATATATATATATATATATATATATATATATATATATATATATATATATATATTATACACTAAGGCTTTGCCGTGCCTTATTTCTGTCATGTTACTGCTTAATATAACGAAGAACATTTCTCTCTCTCTCTCTCTCTCTCTCTCTCTCTCTCTCTCTCTCTCTCTCTCTCTCTCTCTCTCTCTCTCTCTCTCTCTCTCTCTCTCTCATGAGGGACGTCGGAAGGAGGATTACATTTTGTATATATGTTTGTCATATTATTACTATTACCATTAACATTATTCAAGATGCTTCTTATCTTCATAATTATATTCAGTTTCTGTTGCTATGATGCTTTTCTCTTTCTTCTCCCTGGTTGTGTCCAGCCACTTGTGTGTTTAGCTTTCTTCCTGCAGTGAGCCTTCCTGCTCCTCCAGGCTTGTCTAACTCCCGCTCCCTGTCCCTCCCGTCCTGCGCATTTCTCTTTTGCAGCATCAATTGGCAGCGTGTGAATGTTGAAGCTTCCGCCTCAGGCTGTCCGGTCGCCTCTTGCTTGTGTGTGTGTGTGTGTGTGTGTGTGTGTGTGTGTGTGTGTGTGTTTACGCGCGAGTGTGTGTACATTAAGTAAAATTCATGTTCCAGATAATGTAGTGATCTATTAGAACACATAATTGCATAGTAACAATTCAAAAAGAAGAGTGTGATGAGGTGGCTTCACGCTCCTCACCATTCAGCAAACACCACCACCACCACCACGTCCTTGTCTCACCCGTGTCTCCCCGTCCTTCTCCCGCAGCCATCAACCCCCCACACGCTGGTGGAGAAGTGCCCCTATGACGGTTATTGTCTCAACGGCGGCACCTGCATGATGTTCACGGTGGTGGGCGAGCTGGTGTGCCAGTAAGTGTTGCGAGGGGCGAGGTCACACTCAGGAGATTCTGTCTTGTTCTGTTTTCTTGTCTCCCGTTTTCTTCGTGTAGGTTTGTAAAGTATTTTCAGTGTTTGAGTATTCAGATATTTGAGTATTCAGATTTTTCAGTTTATGAGTATTCAGATTTTAAGTATTCAGATTTTTATGTGTTTGAGCATTCAGATATTTGACCATTCAGATTTTTTTTTTCAGTTTTTGAATATTCACTTTTTTCAGTGTTTCAGCATTCAAATTTTTTTATTATTCAGATTTATTCGGTGTTTGAACATTCAGACTTTTAATATTCATATTTTCATTGTTCGAGCATTCAGACCATAGTATTCACATTTTTCTTTGTTTGACCATTCAGATATTTGAGTATTCAGGAATTCGATCCTCGGGTGTGAGTGTCCCCGCTCTGTGTATCGAGTGTTGCCGCCTGTGTGTGGCTCTCCTCATGCCTCCTTCCTTCCCCAGGTGTGCAGAGGGCTTCAAGGGCCAACGCTGCCAGGAGAAGGAGGTGTACCCGACCTTCAGTAAGTCTCTCTCTCTCTCTCTCTCTCTCTCTCTCTCTCTCTCTCTCTCTCTCTCTCTCTCTCTCTCTCTCTCTCTCTCTCTCTCTCTCTCTCTCTCTCTCTCTCTCTCTCTCTCTCTCTCTCTCTCTCTCTCTCTCTCTCTCTCTCTCTCTCTCTGTGTGTGTGTGTGTGTGTGTGTGTGTGTGTGTGTGTGTGATTGTAACAGACATGTTATTTCATGAAAATTCAAGTTTCACTGATATTTTCTTTTCAAGGATTTGACTTTTTTTTATTCTCTTCTTCTTCTTCTTCTTCTTCTTCTTCTTCTTCTTCTTCTTCTTCTTCTTCTTCTTCTTCTTCTTCTTCTTCTTCTTCTTCTTCTTCTTCTTCTTCTTCTTCTTCTTCTTCTTCTTCTTCTTCTTCTTCTTCTTCTTCTTCTTCGTCTTCTTCTTCTTCTTCTCTCTTCTTCTTCTTCTCCTCCTCCTCCTCCTCCTCCTCCTCCTCCTCCTCCTCCTCCTCCTCCTTCTCCTCCTCCTCCTCCTCCCCCCTCCTATTACTACTACCACTACTACTACTACTACTACTACTACTACTACTACTACTACTACTATTACTACTACTACTACTACTCTTGAATTACTGCACCAGATCACTCATCAATATACATTAAGCAGATAGGATAGCAGTCCAGTAGATGAATAAAGATGAGGATACCAGATGGATAAGTAGGCAGTCGTATCATTAAATATAGATAGATAGACAGACAGTGAATGAAATGAATGATCAGCTGATTAAGTGATAGATTAAATAACATGTATAGTAGCTGATACATACATACATACATACATATATACATACATACATACATACTGGATGGATGACTGATTGATTGTTTAACTAAGAGGAAAGAAAAGTGTAATTGCCGTAACAACTTTCCACTTCCTTTTCATTCTTTCCATTCATCCATATCTTCACCATTACCTCCCTACTTACATCCTCTGATTTTCTTCCTCTGTACACCACCTTCTTCTTCTTCCCCTCTAAATTTCCTCCTTCGACTCCCTGTTCTTCCACCTCCACCTGTGAATGGTTAATAAGATGTGGCATGTGTCCTTCCTTACGTCCTTATTGGTTGAGTTACCCTCCCTATGTACGAGTATGAGTAGCTTCGTGGCATGACGGTGAAGAAGAGGTAAGAAGAGGAGGTAGTTATAGTACCCATGGAGTTCCCCCTACAGCCTTCAGTTTATTTATGTTACCCTGTTTGTCTCTTAGTCTGTCCGTCTTGTCTGTCCGTCTGTCTGTCTGTCTGGCTGTCTATGTTTGTCTCTTTTTTTGGCTGGCTGATTGACTGGCTGGCTGGCTATCTAGTTGGCTGTCTGTGTCTTTCTGCTTGTATGGTTCTCTCTCTCTCTCTCTCTCTCTCTCTCTCTCTCTCTCTCTCTCTCTCTCTCTCTCTCTCTCTCTCTCTCTCTCTCTCTCTCTCTCTCTCTCTCTCTCTCTCTCTCTCTCTCTCATGACGGTGTTGGAGTGAAAGAAATGAGAACAAGAGTTATTCAGAGTACCACAAAAGTTTTAGTGTTTCAGTAACTTAAAATACAAACTCCACAGTCATATGCAAGAGGTTATGTAAGTCATGTTTGTTTCTTTCGCAGTTTTTCTGAAGGGTTAAAACCTTTATACTACCATTGTTCTATTCGTATTTGCAAGACTAATTGATAAGACGAATAGAAATTCTGAGAGGTATTAAGAGTTTCATGAGTGGATGAGTCAGGTGATGTGCCGAAAGAGGAAGAGAAAGCAGAAGGGGAGGGCTTGACTTCTAGATCAGCTTAGCCTGTTAGTAACACGCACGAGGCTACACCAGGCTGTGGCTTAAAGTTAGTGACAGATCCATCCTTCTTTTACTTACAAAGAACTCTGAAACAAATACCCACCAATTACTAGGATTAATACCAACGCTTGGGTGCAGAGAGAGAGAGAGAGAGAGAGAGAGAATTTTCCGAAAGATTTTAAAATGTCGTTGTGACAGAAACTTAATATTTACCTTTTCCTAACGAGCTTCTACCTACCTCCTCCTCCTCCTCCTCCTCCTCCTCCTCCTCCTCCTCCTCCTCCTCCTCCTCCTCCTCTTCAGCATCCTCGTCTTCCTCCTCCTCTTTCTCCTTCTCTTCCAATTGCAACCCTTCCTCCTCCTCCTCCTCCTCCTCCTCCTTCTCTTCAGCATCCTTGTCCTCCTCCTCTTTCTCCTTCTCTTCCAATTGCAACCCTTCCTCCTCCTCCTCCTCCCTCCTCCTCCTCCTCCTCCTCCTCCTTTATATGTTTTTATTTTAAGCTTGCATTACTCAAGAAAACAAAGGTGATCATTGGAGGTGAATGTTAGTGTTATGCTGAGAACATTATTATTCTAGAGATCGTGGTGCATATTTCCTTCATAATCGATCATTTTTAGTGATATGTGTATTATTTTTCAGCACTAGTAAAGCTCTGTTTTATTTCTGATTTTTTTTTCTTTTTCTTCAAGATTATATAGAAAAGTGCAAGACAAACATACAAATCAAACATAAAATACCTCCTCTTTTTTTTTTCTGAAATATTATTGTCTTGTTTATCCTTTCCTCCTCCTTTCCCGAGTCCTTCCCGCTCCCTGTCCTTCACTTCGCCCTCCAGTTGGTATACAGAGTACCCTCCAGCAGAGGGAGTTAGTACACCTTATAGCTCTTAAACATGTCTGTCTGTCTGCCTCTTGTCTCTCTCCGTCACCTGTTCTTTGTTTTGATTTTTCTTTCCCTCACTGAAGCTACCACTCCACATTCTCGTCTTGCATCGCTGTCCTTTCATGACACCACACACAAGCCAGTGTTAGACATCTGCTCACACCTCAGGGCCTGTGTTTTGAAACGTTTTGCACTTTCATCAGGACTGTTTTGAAAGGCCACGGAAACTATTAATCCTGCTCTCCTCAGTGCTTTCTTCATTGACAGTATAGAGCCCTTGGTAAATAATCTCTAGAGTCATAAAAAAAAAAAAACTCATTGCAAACCTTATTAACTTCTCCAAGGCCTAGAGCATGTTAAGTGGAGTCTAGATCACCGAAACGTCTGAGAATGCGGGCCCTCACAGACTACCGAACAGTAACACACATGCACACATACACACATATTACCTGTTATACTTATGCTACCTTTTTTTTTTTTTTCCCCAATACAGTCAGTGTTTCTTGCTGTACTGTAGTGTACTTGACTTATTCTGCGCCATTCCTGCAACGGCAACAACAACAATAACCACAACAACAACATGTATCACTGTCTTCGTATTACTAGTATTGCTGCTGCTGCTACTGGTGCTGCATTTACTACTACTACTACTACTACTACTACTACTACTACTACTATTACTACTACTACTACTATTACTACTACTACTACTACTACTACTAGTACTACTTTCAAAGCTGCTCACTTAAATATTATTACCACCGCTGTAGCTGCTGTTGTTGTTAGTGTTGTTGTTGTTGTTGCTGTTGCAGTCACAGTAGTAGTAGTTGTAGTGGTCGTGGCTGTCCCCTGGCCGCCGCAGGGACCCCCACTGTGCTGTGCTGATGACGCTGTTCTTCTTTTTTTCGCCCCCTTACAGTGCTATACCGCCGCCCCTTTGCTCGGGAGCGAGGGAGGAGGGGCTTTGTGCAGGGCGGGTAGTGTCTGGTCTGTCCGCAAGTACGTAATCCACACAGAGAGAAAGAGAGAGAAAGAAAGAATTAATTAAGAAACGTAAAAAAAAAACAATAAAACAATATAAAAGAAAATACTAAAAAGAAAGATCATTTGTATAGTGCCAACTGCCTTTTGTTTTTGTTTTGTTTTGTTTTGTTTTGTTTTGTTTTGTTTGTCGTAGTTTGTGTCACGTATTTTCAGTGTTTCCCTCCTGGCTTTGTGTGTGTGTGTGTGTGTGTGTGAGTGTGTGTATGTGTGTGTGTGTGTGTGTGTGTGTGTGTGTGTGTGTGTGTGTGTGTGTGTGTGTGTGTGTGTGTGTGTGTGTGTGTGTGTTTCTTGCTTGCACCTGTCCTTTCATTAATAAGTAGATGCTGATAGCAATAATAATAATAATAATAATAATAATAATAATAATAATAATAATAATTGTAGTAGCTGTAGTGTTGATATTATTAGTAGAAGCAGTTGCAATAATAATAATAATAATAATAATAATAATAATAATGATAATAGTAATAATCTTCGCACATTTCATGGACTTTTTTTTTGTGCGCCTTTGAGGTTTTTTTTTTTTTGTGGGGGAAAGAAATAATCCGTTTTCTTTTCTCGAGGGATTGACCATAAACTACATACATTAACTTTTAAATACATGCTTCCTTTTTTTTTTTTTTTTTTTTTTTTTACCATAATTCCTCCCGGCACCTGCAAACACACACTGCCAAAAAAGAAAAGAAAAAAAGTTAATTGAATCTAACTTACTCCCACCACACACAAAAATTGTAATTACGCTTTTGCAGTTTTAATATATAATTTTTTTCTTATTTCTGTCACTTATATATATATCAACGTAAACCTCACGGGCGGACATTACCACTGCGTCCACCACCACCACGATCACCACCACAATCATCACAGTCGGTCACATCAACACCACCACCACCGCAATAAGTATCACTAACACCAAAATCATCTTCACCACCACTACCACCACCACCATCAACACCAATACCACGACATCATTCTCACCACCACCACCACCATCACCACCACCACTGACTCAAGACTACCTGGACTTGAATAACTACACTCCCGAATTACTATCTTCTACTTATTTTTGTTCATTGGTCTTCAGTGATGCTCGTTAAGACTCATCAATATTCCCAAGCTGATCAGTGCGTCACTGATTTTTTTTTTTTTTTACTTAAGCCTCTTCTTTTTTACTTTTGACGGATTAAAAAATTTTCTTCCATTCTCTTTTTTCTTTTTCTTTTTTTTTTTTGACGGTAATGATTTTTTCTCTTTTTCTACTGTGGATTTATATTTTTCTTTTTCTTTATTTATTTCAGACCTATAAAGTTGAAATACTGAATGTTCTTAGTAAAAGGGACTACTGTTATTGTAACCTTAGTTAGTATATATATATATATATATATATATATATATATATATATATATATATATATATATATATATATATATATATATATATATATATA
Organism: Scylla paramamosain; assembly: GCF_035594125.1. NCBI lineage: Eukaryota > Metazoa > Arthropoda > Malacostraca > Decapoda > Portunidae > Scylla > Scylla paramamosain. Next base: position 26,397,863 of record NC_087151.1, on the reverse strand, counting down.
TATATATATACTTTTTTTTAAACGTGACACTCCAAGGTGACTCAAAAGACGAGACGAATTCTCTCTCTCTCTCTCTCTCTCTCTCTCTCTCTCTCTCTCTCTCTCTCTCTCTCTCTCTCTCTCTCTCTCTCTCTCTCTCTCTCTCTCTCTCTCTCTCTCTCTCTCTCTCTCAACACTTCATTTTTCGAATTAATTACAAGTACCATTCCTCCTCCTCCTCCTCCTCCTCCTCCTGGTACTTCGAGGTGAGCAGTGGTGTGTTCCTATGCCACAGACACTCCCCACCACTGGTTCGACTCCCTGCCTCTTTGCTGGAACTTGTTGACTCTCCCGTGACGACTTTTGCTAATGTACATGTGTTGACTTGTAAAGAAGGAAAGCGAGTAATAGTCAGTAATGCTTCAAGTGTACTGATAACCTCAAGTATTGTTGTTGATGTAGTGTTGATGTATATGTATGTCTTGTTTGTTTGTTTGTTTGTTTGTTTTCTGTATGTCTTATCTCTATTGTAAGTACTGTGTTTGGTTTCCTTTGGTTGGATTTGTGCTTACTTGTTTTTGTTTAGGTTTTTTTGTCTATAACTAGCAAGGCTCTTATATATTTGTTTTATTTATTTATTTATTTTATTTATTTATTTATTTTATTTATTTATTTATTTCATTTATTTTTTTTATTTATTTTATGTATTTATTTATTTTTTTTTTTTGATGCCTGGATTTCAGGGAGAGTACGTGCTAGTAATAATTAACTCCTTTTTTTAACGCCAATAACATTCCTGCAGCGTATAACCAAGATGTATAATAATAACTGTTGTGTATTAACATCACCCACACTAACCAACTCACACCTCATAACATCTATGTAACCTTTGGCTCATGACATGTGGCTCTGGTTATGTGTCTGTATGTGTACCTTGCATGACGTCAACTTTTTCTTTCTCGAGGCTGAACTAATGCTTCTCAGCCCATCCCTCCCCCTCGTGGTGCTGCTGTTGCTGTTGTTGTTCCTGTTGGTACTGCTACTGCTGCTGCTGGGGCCATGCAGTCTTATCGAGCAGCCCACCCTCATCCCATTCCCTGTCTCCCGCCCTATTTTGCTCCCTTGCATCGTCCATCCCTCCCACAGTTCCCCAGCAACCCCTGCGTTAAGCTAGCTAGTCCTGATGTAGTTGATATCTTGTTAGTGAGCGTATGTCCTTACACCACTGTATGTAGATCCCTGGTGGTAGTGGCCTGATCCATACAGGTGTTTGTCCTCCCCGTGCAAGAGTAGTTACAGCGCTGCCTGTAATGTGTGAACCTCGGCCAGTACTGTTAATGTTCCTCCCTCAGCGTCGCCGACTGTCACTCCTTCACTGGTCCCTTGATGGGTCACGCCACGTCATTCTACCAGTGGTTGTGTTCCCCTCCCTGTGTGTGTGTGTGTGTGTGTGTGTGTGTGTGTGTTTAAGAACAAAGGAATATAAGAAAATAAGGGAAGCTGCAAAAAGTCATCAGGCTTACGTATGTGTGTGTGTGTGTGTGTGTGTGTGTGTGTGTGTGTGTGTGTGTGTGTGTGTGTGTGTGTGTGTGTGTGTTTTCATGGCTGCAAGGAGAAGGTACAGTCTTGGAGCAAGGAATAAGTATCCAACTCCCGCCCACCCCCAGCAGGTGATGACAGGTGGCGCCATCTTGGGATTGTTATAGACAGAGTTTAGGATCCCTTGTGCCGTGAACCCTCCCTCCCTCCCTTCCCTCTTCTCCTCCCCCTTCCCCTCCCCTCCCCATCCCCCCGTCAGCCCACAGGTAAGGTGACTCCTGGAGTGGCATGGGGCATGGAGCTCGTGGCCTGAATCTAATCTAATATACTTTTTGTGTTGCTCTAATTTCTAATCCCAGTTATGAATAATTAAGCTCACTTAATTTCTAACTGCTGAAGATTTAACGATTTAACCTTAACTTATTATACATTCTAGTTGTTGTACATGTATTGTTTAAGATGTAAATTATCCGTTCCTGTGTACTGCGCTGCTGTCTGACACTGTTTTTTTGACACTACAGATCGAAACTGCCACGGCCCCATCAGAAATCTGCGACATTCCCAGGGCCGCCGCTGCCCCCGCAACCAGCCCGCCGCCCTCTGGGAGCTCCTGCAGCAGACCCTTGCCCTCAGGCGACAACACAAAGTGACGCCTTGGACCAAGACACAGCTCCTCCTCTGGCCAACCGCCCGTCCCAGAGCCGTCACTTGGCCCCCATAGACTGGCTCCTACCGCTCCCTCCCTCGCCCCAGTACACTTATCCGCTCCCACAAGCTGACTCGTTCGGACCCGCCCTCTCGTCCCCGCCCTTCTCTACAACTGCAGACTTTCCTCGGTATCCCTTGGACCCTTCCCGCGGCGGGCTCCACACCAAACCCCACCAGAATCTCCTGACCACCTTCACCGCCCACCACAGGCTTCTCGGCGCTCCTGTCTTCATCCATTGTCCTTACTAAGCTGCTGTGAGGCTACATCCTCCCCATGGACAGAGGCCGCTGTCGCTAAACGCAGGCCAGCCCGCGTCCGTCGACGACTCCCTCCCTGGGCAGCGGCACCGTCATCTCCACCACTCCAGTCCTCCATCGTGCAGGACCCCAGAGGAGGCTGGTCCCCGTTACCAGTAGGAATTCGCCCCTCATCCAGGGACCACACGCCCCTAGAGGCTACAGACGGAAACACCCGGCACAGGCGCCCCACTCCACCCTTGCGTCACTCCCTCTGGTGATGCATTCCTTTATGCTGGAGCATTGCCATGTAGCTGACCTCGTTCACATTAGTAGTAGCATCAGCAACGTCAACAGTAGCAGCAACAGCAGCCTTTAAGTAGCACCACCCAGCTAGGGTCAGCCCGTCACCGCTTACCTCTTAGCGTGGACACAGGTCGCCCCGCGCTATCGCGCTGTGTTTTAGTCGCTTTATCGGTTTCAGAAAAGTTTTATGTCGTAAGAGTCTCTCGCCGATGATGAAGCGTCACACGCGGGCACTGCACGCAATACTCACTTGTACTTACGGAACACCGCTGCTCCCAGGGGCCTATTGCTCCTGAAGCCTCTGACGGCAGGCGGCGGTGGCGGTGGCGATGGCGGCAGTGAGCGTTAAAAGAGCCCGTGCGGGAGGGAGGGTAGCGAGGCGCCGCAGTGTAGTGTAAGCAAGCCAAAGAAACCAGTAGTCATAGATGTAAGCAGCCCGCGGTGGGTCCACGGAGCCTCCCTCAGGGGCAGGGCGGCCTCCCTTCCTCCCGCGGTGGCCCAAGGGAGTTGAGTGACACTCGGCAGAGGACGAGTCCCGCCCCAGTCTGCTGCCTGACCGCGCCGCGAGGCTGTACGCTGCCGCCGTGCGGGTCCATAATTATGAAGGTGGCAGCCGGGGATCAAAGAAAAGAAAAAAAGACATGTATACTTGTACATAACCGTGTAGACTATAAAATAATATGTTGATAGTGGTGATGTGTTGAAAGAGCTTGAGGTGGAAGGTGGGCGGGCGTGAGGCGGCAGGCGCCACGCAGCCCAAAACATGCCCTGCCCATCCAGCCGCCCTTTGCATTTATGATGGAGGAGGAGCGTCGACCAGTGACTGTCTGTTCTCGATGTACATAGTTGTGTTCTGCCTCTGCATGCCATTGTACATTTCCTCCGTAGCCACGCGAATCACCCGTCGGTTGGCACCAGCTCCTCCCCATTACCTGTCTACTGAAGCAGACCTCCGTGACCGTGGCCGCAGAACCTGGCTGCTTGTCCCACTCGGCAGGAGAAGACCCTGCCCGAATGTTGACGTGGTGACTCGCAGTTAAGGAAGTCTGTGTCTAATTGACTCCCGTACTCCTGCCTAGTCCACAGTACTCCGACAGAAGTTTTGAGTTCTTGCATCACCGGGAGTTTCAGGGCGGGGCGTCATTGCCTCTACCGCCCGTCTGGGTTTCTCCTGCGTCCCGAACAGTACACTGACTTTTTTTCCTGACTGAGCCGCTGGCTGGCTCAGGTCCACGAGTTATGTATGGCACGAGAGTTAGCAGAGTGTTTCCTGGCACTGATAGTGCCGAGCCACCAGAGGCTGAATGACCAGCCTGCCTGGCTGCAGGCTGGTCCGGCGCCCCGCAGCAGTCACGTCCTGCTGTTCAGGGAAGCAGACCACACGCAGGCCGGGGCCCCGCGGACCTTGGCAAACTTGCAGCAGAACAGTGACGTAGCATAGTCTTGGACCATCCCGGCTAGCGGCCTGCATCCCCAGGGCCGGCAGCACCAGCAGGCTGTCCAGTCACACAACACCCTCAGACCATGGCCGCAGTAAGGTGATCACCGTCCGTCTCGCCGCCGATACGTGTCCTGCAAGACCCAGGGCGCCAAGCAGGGTCTTCAGGAGTGAAGTAGTCACACCATGAACTGATTGAGGAAGACGATGGTCCACTTGCGGCATCCCTCCGCCCTGTCCTGCCCCGCCCCGTCCCGCCCCACAGGGCCCGGGTCAGGCGTTCAGCGGCCCCCACTTTGGCGCCGCCCGTAGCTCCGAGCAGAGGGTGGTGGTCCCCTCCGCCGCCTCGTTATGATTCCACTTGCCACAAACCAACTACCTCAGTTGATAGTGTACAGTCGTAAAGGCGCGAGTCCTGCGTCAGGGCGCGGGGCGCCTCTCCGCCCTGCACCGGCCGCGTCTCTCGTATGTTGTGTTGCTCTTGTTTTCGAGGTCACAGAGGCGCTGGTTTTAATTACTTGTATGTATGTGTCAGGCCGCGGCGGGGCCATGCACGCGGCAGACACACTGGGTCCCGCGAGGCTGTTATTCAGTGAATTTTTATATTTTTTTATTTGCTGAGGACCACCACCCCAGACCCTCACCCCGCGGGGCGCCGCCCAAGGAGCGTCCAGCGGGTGTTGCCCGGACTGTATCTAGTGTTGTAACGATCGTAAACTATATAGGCGTTAATAGATGTTTTATTTATTTTTGCTGCCCACTGTGTCATAATTATGTAGGTGATGCTTACTTTGTGTAGGCCACGTGCTGACCGTCTAGTGTCATTTGAAATTTACAAGAAATTCTAAAAAGTCCAGTATATGTAATGTAAACTGTAAATATCATTAATTATATTGATGTGTGTCGTCACGAACGAATCTTGCCGCAGATGCATTTATGTGACTTGTACGATGTTAGAGAAGCCAAAAAAATAAATCACATTAGGATCCTCGAGCGTGTCACTTCCTCTGCTCACTCACCTGCACGGCGCGGCGCTGCCCGGGCCCCCCTCACGGGAAGGCTCACTGCTACAGTTTAGGTCACAACAGGTCTGACCTTTTTTTTTATATATAGATTAATTTTTTTAATCGACAGAGTGAAAGTCTAAAAGAGCTTTTTTGATTGAGCATTTTATTGAAGAAAACTAATTATAACAAAACCAAATTTGTGCTACTTTAGCGTCTTAACTACTTACTTACCTATTAGCTATTAACATGTTCCAATAAAACACATTCCTGCTTTCATAAAGTATGATTCAAGGATCATGTATCACTCACTTACTCATGTCCAGTCATTATGATTGGAGACGGGGAGGAGGGAGGGCGAGGTGCAAGTGGAGGTGGCGGGTGGTGCTTGGCTTCACGAAGTGGGTTGGGTGGGGAGGAAGGAAGTGATGGAATGAGTCAGCGTGGATTGCCATGTTGCCATCAAAGATACAAAAGGCTGGTTAGGCACACCTCGCTGATATTACCAGTGTGTGCATGGTCATCCGTCACGGCTCCATACAATGACTGGTTACCCCTGTTAAGTGTCGTACAAAGCACCACTTAAAATGGTTCAGACGCTGCCTCATCGCTGCGTCAAGATGGGGGAGGGCGGGGCGGTATCACAACATCCTTGTTTGCTTCGCTTGTTTCTTCCTAAAGCTTTCCTCACTAATTAGGATGAAAGTAAATATAAGACATAATAAGAAATGTCTCGTGGTAGTGGGAAATTAGCACACCACCATAAAGTGGAAAAGATGATGTGTTGAGTGCGCGAAGCACGTGAAGCAGGTGTGAAACAGGGATGAACCAGTGAGATGTGTCCTTCCTTATTACCTTTACTGTCTTATTCTTTTCATGCTCTTGCTTATGAGTCCATTGCTGAATCCTGACCTGGTGATTCACTAAACTAGATGGAAACAGAATAATTTTCAATGAGGTAAGACAATATAACAGTGACCTAACGATAAATGTCTAGAAAATCTAGTAACACTGGTTAGAGAAAGCTCCTTCAAGTTATGAGCATCCAGGGCTCAGTCACCACTTCTGTTCAGTGAGGGAAGCGTCGAGGCCGTCCTCAGAATCACTTACTTAGGCTGTACATCTCCTTGCAAAATTCAGGTAAAAATATACTACAGCTAAGCCCGGTATTGATCTGGGAGTCTTATATTTATATGCAGCAGTAATCAGAGATAGTAAATGAATGCCACTTGATGCTGATATATGCGATTTTGGGTAAAAACGTATTAGTTTTGAATTTCTATTATATGTTAGTCATGCTTGTCCGATGCCAAACAGACGCGTAACACATCAGTTGTTTGACCCTCATCTTCATCGTTGAGTTGTATATGAGAATGAACAATGTACACAAGGAATTCATACATAAGCATACAATATAGGGAGAGCTGAATTTGGTAGCTGTCATGTAAGGCGCTGATAAAAAGTCTTGGTGGGTGTTCATATAGATTTTCAATGGCGTGCACTTGTGTAGCGACGCTAGTTCATCTCTCAAAGACCATTCTTCATAAACGTTTTGTTCCCTCACCACGACTGTTTTCAAAGGCCACAGAGATGATTAGCTGTGTTCTCGAGTTTTTTTTTTTTTTTTTTAATTTTTAGTTTCACCCAATTGATGTGGCTTACGTGTTTCTGGTGAGATGTGTAGTGTATTGAATGAAGGTCTACATCACTTCCGTCGCAAATGCGTAGCTTTCAAGTAATGAATTTATCAACTTATGCCTACATCTCTTCCCCAACGATCTTGGGAGACCTGTGGGAAATCGGGATTTTTGGGTGGGGGATCATTAAATCGAGTAACGCACTTTGCAAAACAGCTCGAAAATCAATAAAATCACATAAAAAATATATGAAAATACATAAATTACACCTTTGACGGCGGCAGCGGCGGCGGCTGAGGTGAGCGTTGCTGTTATTGTTGAGCAGCGTTGCCAACGATTCGCTACATTTCTTGCTTTTTTCGCTACATTTAGCGAAGGCCCGCCCAAGGGTTACTAATCCTAAATTAGTGCGATACATTTAGAAATAAGTAGCTGTAGCGGAATTTGAGTGAAATAGTGATAGCGGTAGTAGTGTATTGCAAAAAATTAAAAGTCGGGATTAGTAGCATAATATTGGGAAGGGGGTATCAACTTGACTTGGAGTTGAAGTTTGGGATATCGGGAATGAAATACTTTAACAGCTACTCATTTAAAGTTTCACACATGTTTCGTTGGGGAAGAGATGTAGGCATAAGTTGATAAATTCATTACTTGCGACGGAAGTGATGTAGACCATCAATCAATGGGATGTGTAGTGCATTGATTGATGGCCTACATCAGTCAATATACTACACATCTCACTAGAAACACATAAGCTACATCAGAAAATCGTTGGTTAGGTGAAACTGGAAATTGACCTATTCTTTTTATCATTAATATAGAAGTCTTGTCAATCTGCCACTAGAACCATAAGAAAAAGAATATAAATAAAAATAAAAGCCAGCGTAACTTCAAGTAAAGATTTTTTAATGCAGACGAGTTGCGGACAGAGGTGTTTCAGAATACAGGGCAATATTTTGTTACTGATAATCCTATTGTGGTTTATTCGACAAAGATAATGTTGATTTTCCACTATTGGCAAAAACTGGATTGGAGGATTGCCTTGATATCCACACCTCAGCACTAAAAACCTTTACAATGCCATACGATAATCTCGAACTTGGGCAAATGTCACAAAGAACACGCACTATGAACTTGTATTAATCACTAAGATGCAAAATAACAAGAATAAGAAATCCCATCAGCTCCTCACAGAAGCTCTCTTCCGGTCCCACCACGACAATTGCATCATAATGCACCACGCCACAAATCACAAAATGGCTGATCTTGCGCACCTCTGGGATTTGTGGGAAGAAAAGTAGAAAAAAGGAAAAGGAGAGAGAGAAAGGCTGAGTATTATGTCGAGAAGAGACAGTAATAAAGTAAAGAGAGGGAAAGGGTTTTTTTTTTTTTCTTTTTTCCTTTTTTCTTTTTTCAAGGCAATGAGTAGCTGGTGTTGGTGGTGTTTTAAGGGTTTGAGCTAAAGGTTTGTGTGGTGTTAATGATATTGTAATGTAGTACGTGTATCGGGACGGAGACGCAAAGGTAACTTATGCATTTTGTGTGATGTTGGCGGGAATAATTGTGAGAAAAGATTTGATTGAGTAAGAAAGCCTGGTCACGTGGCGGCGCGTTATGAATCGTGGTGAGATTTTGTGTCTTGTACTAGAATTTTGGGTATTTACTTGTAGAATGTTGACTTTTTGTGATGAATAAATAGGGGGTTTTCATTCTTGTAAGTGTGTGTCTTAGTGTGCATGTTAAGTGTACTATGCGTTCTTTCTGATATTTACCTTGAAGCCTGATCAGGTATCGCCCGATACAATGGAGATTTATGGTGCTGAGATCCGGAAAGGTAATTAATTCTCTGGCCAGCTTTTAACATGAGTAATGGAAATCTATATTGTCTTGTGTCGAGTTAACTACATACCGTTATACACAGGAGTATCTCTCTAATGGGGTTGATCTCTGGGTCGTTATAGAGAATTCTGGTGGTCTGTATGGGATTTTATAATATCAATGCGTATAGTTTGGTAAAGTTAATGATATATTAGTTTTTGGATTCCGTGGTTCATAAAACTTCCTTACTTACAATTTAGGTCTTAGTGTATTTTGTATATGCATAGCTCACGTTATCTCCAGCTCATCATCAGTGTGAAGATAGTCATTCAAAAAGTAGTCTTACTGTCATGAAAGCTAAATTTTTCAGTATAGATTTGAGCAATTTTTAGTACAAGTGAAAGCAGCCAATGCTGTTTTATTTTTCTAACCTTAGGACTGAAATGTAGTACTCACACTTACATAGATGCAGAAATTACCAAATGAGAGAAAATGCAGATAAAAACACTGCAAAAATTATATAAATTAGGTGAATCTCCCTCCATATAATTTTTCTAAGTTTCATAGTGTTTTCTCTCATCAGCCTCCACCGTGTGGGAAGTTTGTGTTGGTAAACAGACTTAGTGAAGAGCCAAGATGGAATTATGAAAACCTACAAAATTCTGTCACAGGAACAAAAAAATCTTTAAGCACTGCATATGTTTAATTAGACTAGATATCAAACAATACTTCTTAGAGTGGATAGACATAAACTTTAAACAGCAGTAAATATAGGATCTGGATAATGTGGAAACCACTTTCACAATCACAGACAGACATCACAAAAATATGGTCTTTACACCAAACATTTCACATCAACAAAAAGAATGAGTACATTTCCAATACTGCATACCTCAAAGTGTTTGCTGCTCCTTTACTAAACTTTCACCTTGTCAAGACAAGAGAATACCGTTTTGCTGTTTTCCATGGACACTTTTTTTTTTTTTTTGTTGCACACTGATAAAATAAAAAAATAACTGGTAATTGAACCCTTCCTTGCTTTTTTATGTCAATCTGAATTCTTAAATATTCCTATAAGATATTCTTTTCTGCAGGAAAAGGAAGTGACTGAATTCTCAAGTATAAGTAAGATCCTATGTCAGTCAAGTCATGGAAAAATCAGCAGCACTGCAGATGGAGTCTTGTAAATGGAATGTACTTGGCCCTCTACAGAAAAATCATTATTCATATATGAACAAAATGTAACATAAACAAATCCGAGCAGTATTTTCCCATAAAATTACACTGAAGAAAGTGGGGTGAAAATTGAGAAGATAAGTGAATGGTTGCATTATGCCATAAAACTATTAACAGTAATGATATCAACAACACCATTTACTATAACTGCCATCTATGATAACAATAATGATAAGATGGTTAGATGCAGCTGATATTCTTACATTAAGCACAGATGCTTCATCTACAAAAGCATCAATAGACAGTTCCTATGGGATGTATTACAATGATACCGCAAGAAAATACAAAGTAAAACATTGATAAAAATAAGATATTTGATGAAATAAATCACACATTTATTTTCACTTGATAATGCTCAGCCTTGAAACACCAGCATATCACACACCCATATGACATCCTCCACAGTGGACACTTTGTCACTGAACAGATCTGGGAAACTTAATTGACATTTTTCTATAATAATGCTTTCGGTAATACTATTAGAGGAATCACACCGGTTTTCTTAAGATTTTTCTATAATAATGCTTTCGGTAATACTATTAGAGGAATCACACTGGTTTTCTTTCATCAAATAAGAGTTGCACCAGTGCAGCTTAAGTGTTTTACCATACTAACATCATCTTTTTAGTTTTCAATGTGCTAGCTTACGCAGTCATACTTTTAACTGATGCTAGATACAGGTTTCTTAAAAATGTAACACAAGCATATTTAAATGCACTCAGTAGTGGAAGGCATTAGGGGATACAATACTTTATAAAATGGGATTCAATGATAAAATATGATCTAAAAAAAATTATTCTCTCTTTCAACCATGACCACCAGAAGGAAGCTTTCTGAGTGCAGGTTGTGGTGAGGCAAGGCTGGGCATCAGTTTGTAGTTGATGAATGCAGGGGAACTGGTAAGTACCTACTTGGGTTATCTTAACTATGGTATGGCTTTTGCTACGTAACATCAGCAATAATGATGCAAGCCTAGTATGACAGCCAAGATTGCTTTTATTTACTTAAGTGATGTCTTGGCTGACTGGTCACATATATGAAAAAGCAAACTATGAGTTTACTCAATGTTGTTTATATATTTAAAACTTCAAAAGATGTAAAAAAATATAATTTTATTTCAAAACTCACAAAGCAATCTGTTAAATTATATTTTTTTTCATTTTTAAAAGAAAAGTTCAATCAAACCTGTGACGTTTCAAGTTGCTACACGCATCACTGAAGCATTTATGCACATTGTGTGTAATGCCAATCACTTCTTTTTTAGAACTATCCTTTTTAATTTGAGCAATCTGATGCATTTGATTTTGTTGATTATATAGTTATTTGTTTGTCTAAGCAGCAGCCAAGACTGAATTTTATTTAACTTTGGTAGTCAGGTACTGCCTAAGTCACTACTTGAGAAAATGGAGGACTTCTCTTCTAATGGCACTGATCTCATCTTATCTGCTGCTTATGGCTTTGTGGGATTTACATCAGCAATAAACAGACCAATATTAGATCAAGACTGATAAAAATAAATACATAAAAAAATATATGTATACATATATAACTATATTAAGGACCAGAACCAATTTTTGGTTCAGACATGGACAAAATGTGTAAGTGTGGTTTCTTTCAAGTGCAAGGTATTCAGTGCCCAGGTACAATCTGCTCATGTTTCACAAATTCTGCAGTACCTACAAGGTACTGACACTCCCAGTCAACAGGCCATGCTTATACACTGCTGGTATAACTCTTAAGTAACACAATCTCTGGTATAAGCAATATGATGGGACCAGGGCATTCTCTTGAATAAACCACATTGTTCTGTAAACTTAATCAAGAGGAGAAACTAGCTGATAATCAAACTATTTGTTTTCCCTGCTTAAAAGATATATGAAAGCACAAGAGAATTCCACATACATAAACAAACTGTACATAATCAAACTACAATGTATGTATACACACACACACACACACACACACACACACACACACACACACACACACACACACACACACACACACACACACACACACACACACAAAAAAAAAAAAAAAAAAACTAACCAACACAAAATACATGCTAGGTAGGATAAAGAGCAGAGGACATGTTTACTGGACTCGGAGAATCTTCACATCACCTCTGCCCCTACATCTGAGATGATTTAATTCATAGTTCTCCAAAACTTCACCAGACTAGATAAGATAAAAAAGAAATAAGGGTGAATCAAATAATGCAGGATGATGGTAAAATGGAGAATGTTCTCTGTATTGGAACTATATAATACATATGCACGCCATCACCAAGACCTATAGGCCTGCCTGCATCAGAAGTAGTGGGCAACAGTGTTACCATTTTATGATGACACATGTCATACAAGTGGAAATACAATGGGTGATACTTATCTTCATTTGACTTTCCTCTTTTAATTATGAATAGTCAGTTTTACCTAGTCATTTCTTCTTGGAATTTCTTGTTTGTACATTCTTCTCCTCCAAGAGATTATGTTGATAATGATCAAGACCAATATTGTGAGTGCATTGTTGCAGCTAAAAGAATATTGCATTTTGTGTTAACCATGTGGGTGCCACACATACTACTGGCTACTTTGAGGCAATCTGTATGTGGCCATCTGCATACCACAAATATGCATTTCATGTGAAGTTCAGCTGGCAGGACCAGACACATTGTAGGATAATATTCTTAGGTATAAGGACTCCTGAGCTACCTGTGCCCAGCTACAGCCTGTGGAACCAACACACGACTGCTCAAAATAACCTTGGCATAGCTTGCATTCACTGAGACACAATTCTGTTACTTCTTTTAGGTGACCCACAACAAACTTTATACAATAGGACACTATTTTTCATAAAGATTTTTTTTTAAATCTCTATAACTATACTCAAATATCATAGTGCTTGAATGATTTAATTCACTAATTCAATTAGCATGCTCCAGTTCCACAGAACACTGAAATGAATTTACATATGAATTTGTGCTCATAATTCTTAATCAACTGGATACATCTGACTGATGTTACTATTTAGTTTAAAATTTCAAAACAATAGCTCAACAAACTACACTGAGAACATAAACAGGTCCACAACTACATGTGAGACTGTGTTATCGTTGATCTGGTTTGGAAGCAGCAGCTGTGCTTCATCTTGAGAGGACAAATCCTTCATGACCTCAGAGCCACCTAAAGCTTCTCTTCAAACCATCAGCATCACACTGGGCGGCTAGAGGCAAACTGCTCTGGGCTAGTCACTATATGGAGTGTTTTGGTTGATGTTCAGCTGGTCAACGGCCCTGATGGAGAAGGTATTATTGAGTTTTGTACCACATGATTGAGAACCTCATTAAGATGACCCTACTCTGATGGCTGATTCAGAGGAAATTCAAACAACTCAGAGAGGAAAGAGATAAAGGAGGAGAGCTAAAGTAAAAATATGAAGTGTATGTATGAGGATAGTAGAAGGCAAGAGGGTGAATGTTTTAAATGCTAAGTTGCTGTATGATACACTTTTTTTAGGGTAGCATGTTACTGTGGACAGAAAAACAGATTCAGAAATGAAATTCAGAATCAATGAAGTAAGATCTGGAGAGGAATGAACAAAATATTGAGATGTAGATTCCTTAAAACAAAATCCAAGGTGTTTACAAGAGAATACTGGTAATGTTTGCACTGTACAGAACTGAAACCTGGAATATGAGAGCAGAAGAGAAGAGACCAAATGTGTCTGAGGACCATGTGTGATCTTCATTCTTTGACAATCCCTTTCACATCTTCAAAACCTCCCTCCAAAACATCATTCATTTGAAAGTTCTTATTTGATTTTTCATCTAATACCTTTCATAACTATGACACTTCATCCTTACTCTTACTATGCATGTTTCTCTCAAGCTATATCCAGACTTATTCACCATACACCACAAACCTCACCACTCTATAAGCAGCTGTCATTCTTAAAGTTGCAATTCCTCACTCTTTCACTGCATTCCAATCACTGTATAGTTTCTTCTAGTACTCTTATCCTTTCTCTTTCTCTCTCAAACCCAGTCATTTTAAAAACTGCCTCATCACACCCAACTTGCCAAACCTGCCCATCTATAATGTACTCACAAATATCCCTCTGTCAGGAAGTGGTCAGACACCCCTCCACCTATCATTACCAACAATCTTCCTATTGCATTCCTGGACAGAACCACATAAATCCATCATAAGTAGAATAATTAAGCAAAAGTGAATATTTAAGTCAAAGTCATAAGTAGAATAATTAAACTAAAGTGAATATTTAAATCAAAGTTTGTAATATGAATAAAGGAAATTTGTTACTTGAAAACAGTATTAACACCACTACAGTAATGCCAAACAATATAAATTTTACCTTCTGAAAGGAAAAATTCATCATGTTATTGAAACTATAAGAGATCATGAACAAATATTTCCACAAACAGCAAATTCTCCTCAAAAGGATGTGAACTGAATATTTACTTCAATTCAGTTACTAAAGCTCCTTCAGTACTTGCTAATTGACCATCCAAGGCAAGTTTAGTCTAAAGCCCACACCCTGTCACACCATTACTCAGGGAAACACAAGCTCATCCAGTAAGGTGTGTACAATAACCTGGTGATGTTAAGATTTGATATCAATGATGAAGTACTCTAGATAAGATGTCTAAACTCACCTCTTGCCAAACTTGATGTGAATGATTAGGAAGATGATGCCCAGTAAGAGACAAATGCAGCCCACTGTGATGTATGCAATGCCCAGGAAGTTGTTTTTGCCTCCAAGGAAGCTTGTGGTGGAGAGGATCATGCGCTTCCGGCCACCAAATGAGTCCACAGGATAACGGTACTGCACTTCTAGATAATATCTTCCTTTGGGGAAGCCAAACTTGAAGCCTATCATGCTGTGGTCAATCTTTCCATACAATTTACGGAAGGTTGGGAAAGCAGCACTGCGCATCCACACAATCAGGTCCTCATTTTTGTAACCATTGTTACTGGGATCATCACTCAGCTCCCACACATTCTTGGTCCAGTATGGCGGCTTGATGGTGTTTTTGAAAGCTGCAAAAACAAAGAGAATCAGTTTACACTTTGAAAAGGTATTTTCAAGTTATGATTAAGGGTTTGTGTGCGTTTGTATGTGCAAGTGTTTACTATCTGACAAGTTAAATATTCCAACAGCAAGAAATACACATGGAAAAAGCAGAAAAGTATTCATCACCTCTCTCTCTCACTTGCAGAAGATATATCATCAATTTTGGAGTAATTAGGAACTCTAACTGGCTATTTGTCCCTCATTTAACCAGATGCAATAGTAATGGGTTTGAATTTGAAAGGTGACAAGAAGGGTGAGTAGTGAGTGAAGAATTAGAGGAAGTAATTGATAAGTATTACTTTCTCCTGTCCCCTACCCTTTTCCATCTTTCCCTTATCTGCCCAATTCCACCTTCCTCCATCTCCTTGCCCCATGTACAGGACTTCCCCAGTTACATCCTCTACTTTCTTGAAATATATTTTACATTTCTTACTAATTTTACTGTGTCTTTTTTTTTCTCTTCTTTCCCTCCTCTCTCGAGCTTTGTGTAGCAGATACAACAAACTTTGTGTAATGTGTAATGATCAGCACCTGCATCTGTAACTGCAGATATGGAGGTAAAAGAAATTTTCAACTGTATCCACATCCATAAATACTGATATTTCAATATCCATAAACTTATCTGCAACCACATTTTATGAGAAATGCATATGTAGCTCTGCCTCCACATCCACAGTAGCCTGCATATTTGTTGAAGTGAAGGCTGAGTGCAGTTTTTATTCTAGCCATTTACTCCTGCACTGCTCACCATTTACATCACATCAACATGTTCTTGCATTTTGGCAACCATTCCAACTAAGCGTAACAAGAGATTACTACTCTTATCCCTGCCCCTTCATAGAAATTGTTCCCTACTCCGCACCTACTCCAATCCTGAGACCACAGCAGATGCAGGGTACTTCCACAGAGTGCCCCACACCCTGTCTCCATATGCCACTGGGCCCATGACAATATGTACCTGAGCTAAAAGATCAAGAGATGTGAGTAATGACATACCTTCAGAGTCATTAAGCTTCCCTGGAGGGTTGTTAAATTTTATCTTGCGGTCTGAAGGCCAAGCAATGTCAGTCTTGATCAGCTTCAGCTTTTCATCTTTTCCAGCATCGTAGAGTGTCAAGGAATCTACCACCGTGAGAACAGGAAATTAGTTTTTCAAGTACAAATTAGAAAAAAAAAAAAAAGTGTGGATTAAGACACCATATTCCAATTTCACATCAACTTAACCTGAGAAAGATTCACAGAAAGATTATTACCAATGTTTACAAGTAGAGAAAATACCCTGTGTATTCTAATTCAGTTTGCAATGAACACTAGGAATGCACTTCCCTCTCTCTTTATTCATTCCAAGTAATCTACATTCAATAAGTTTTCATTCCTTCCTATTCTCTTCCTACTGTAATCATTATAAACAAAGAATGGCAACAATCATCAGTCATTACATGCAAAGCTCCAAAAGAAGTCATGGAGAACAATTAGATACAAAGACAAGATGGGAAGATATACAAAAGGTCTCACCATTAAACATGGAATTGGCAATAGCACCGCATGGAGCATATATCTTTCCGTCACTCATGCCAAACGGGTTGCAGTCGTTACTGGGTGAGGTGATATCCTTCCCAAGGAGTTGGTTGTCATCACGGGATTTGACATAACGGCGGTGGTTCTGATAGAAGTTATCCAGCCCATAGTAGAGATAAACCTAGAAGGAAAATATAAGCATGAGAAAAGTGTCTAAGAAGGGGAACGAGGCAGTTATGAGCTACTCTCTTAATTCTGTCTTTCAATGACAACTCTCGACTAAATATGTAACAAAACAGCAGTGACATTTCCATTTAATTCCCTGTAACTCACAGTCTTTTTAAAAGGTTCAGTTATGGTAAAGTTGACTTGGCAGGTGCACTCAGCAGTGAAGTTGCTTTTCCTTATAACCTCACTGCAAGGCATTGAAACGCCAGCCTCCACACTCTTGCAGTCAGTGTAGTCCAGTTCCATTTCTTGGACCTGGAAGAGCAAGGCAAAGGGAAAGTATTTATTGTATTATCCTCAAGTAGATTAGTAGAAAATAATATCTTCTTTTGATTAATCCAATAAACAGTGGATAGGATTACTAAGAAGAAAATTGAGACATAAGAAGAAAGTAAAATGCTCTCTCTACTAATCCTGATGAAGCAAGAAGTTAATAACTATCTTCTCATAAGATCAATGAAAGACAATACTTACACTGTGGGAGAAGAAGAGGAGGGCTGCCCCAAGTGGTACAAAGAGCAGTCCGATGAGGAAAAAGGCTGGCAGGACAGTGTCTGCAGTGAGAATTGGCTGCCATGCTGGGAGTCGCTGCTGCTTAAACTTTTGGTTAAACTTGGATTCTAGAAGAAAAATAATAAGCTTAGAATTCCTCCAAGTACATGCAAAGTAAGTTCAAATTCTCAAGTTTTCAACAAGCTGTAAAGGACATATGGTATAAGGAGCCAGTATACACAGTGCTCAAAAGTTTAAAAGTAAAAAAAAAAAAAAAAATGAGGGCCTCTTAAATGTTAAACAATATACCAGGCATCAGCAGTGAGTACTAAGCATGTCTACACACACTGTGGCAGCAGATTTGGTTGTTCAGTTACAAGTAAAAAGCATAAGAATGGAACAGGTATTACCATTGTTTATTTTGATACTGAACGGTAGTTCTTTCTAAGTAAAATTGTGCATTATCTTCTATGTGGCATAAAAGCAGCACAGTGTTATCCTTCAGCTTAAAGTGCCAAAATAAGGCCTGTGCTTGCCCTCGTGGTGCAGCACTGGATGCCCTTCATGACACCTTATTCTGGCACAAATGCTACAGTCATTGCTGGTGTTGCATCACTACCCAATGTCTTATCCACTTGGTTTTCACATACTAGAAGATTCAACTATGTAATTATCATGAAAAATTGCCTTAGGTCAACATGAAAAGTTATACAAAATATATTTCCTTTAAGTTCCCATTCAGTCAACCTACACCACTTCACTTAAACTCTCAATCATGTTCCACTCTGATATAATATTCTTCTTTAAGCACTACAGACTTCATCCAATTTAGTTCATATACTACACTACTTCAACACATCAATAAAAGCCCCTTAACCTTGGTCTGGAACTGAGAATGATAAGCATGAGAGAGAGAGAGAGAGAGAGAGAGAGAGAGAGAGAGAGAGAGAGAGAGAGAGAGAGAGAGAGAGAGAGAGAGAGAGAGAGAGAGAGAGAGAGAGAGAGAGAGAGAGAGAGAGAGAGTACCTAGCTTTCTCCTTTTTTCGTCTGCTGCCTTCTTCTCATTCCTCACTATCTGGTACTTCAGCTCTTGTATCTGGGTATCCAGTATCAAAACTTTCCTCTCTAACATGCGCATATGAAGTGTGTTGGAGACTCCATCCCCATCTGGTCCAGACATGGCTGAGAAGTGTGCGTATGGGAGGAAGAAGGGGGAGGGATAGGGAAATGGTACCTACTCCTCAATTTAATTCAACTTTGAAACAAGGATAAACTAAAAATTTCTATGTGCTCATTTGCCAGTTTAAATTTATCCTTGGCTCAACATTACACTCTGGTCTCCTTTTAAGTTTTTGTAATAGATGAATATTATAAATGTAGAAGGGAGATGTTTTTATGTTGGGAAGGATGAATAACTTGGTTGTATTGCCACTTAACACCAGTGCCCTCAACACAGCAACCTCACCCAACACCTAACAAGAGTCAACTGCCACCACCACCATCTCCCCACCACACCTCATTTCCCATTCCTCCTCCTCCTCCCTTCCTCCTCCACAGGCCATCAGCCAGCCAGCCAGCCAGGCACTCCTTCCTTTCTGCCACACCCAGGGCTCAGTGTTCAAATACGTCTATTAATGTCACTTCACAGTTTTTTTGGGAAAGTTTCTTCCTATCAAACCCATGTAATAATTTGTTGACTTCCAATGATAAGCAAAAACACACAGATTTTATCTTTCTAATTCTGTTTGCTTCTCTCTCTCTCTCTCTCTCTCTCTCTCTCTCTCTCTCTCTCTCTCTCTCTCTCTCTCTCTCTCTCTCTCTCTTATATAATGATGTAAATTATGGAGAGAGAGAGAGAGAGAGAGAGAGAGAGAGAGAGAGAGAGAGAGAGAGAGAGAGAGAGAGAGAGAGAGAGAGAGAGAGAGAGAGAGAGAGAGAGAGAGAGAGAGAGAGAGAGAGAGAGAGAGAGAGAGAGAGAGAGAGAGAGAGGGGGGGGCTATGATGATGGGCTGTAGTGATAAGGGTCAGGGGAGGGAGGCAGGGAAACAGTAGTAAGAGGAGGGAAGAGGTCAGGTGGGGAGGCCAGGTTGGAGGGAGTGGGGGAGAAGAGCAGGAAAATGACCTTCCTGACCCATCGTTATCTTGGCGTTCCCTTCCCCCTACATCATGGATCAATACTGGCTGACACAATGAGGCTATTGGCATGAGAGAGAGAGAGAGAGAGAGAGAGAGAGAGAGAGAGAGAGAGAGAGAGAGAGAGAGAGAGAGAGAGAGAGAGAGAGAGAGAGAGAGAGAGAGAGAGAGAGAGAGAGAGAGAGAGAGAGAGAGAGAGAGAGAGAGAGAGAGAGAGAGAGAGAGAGAGAGAGAGAGAGAGAGAGAGAGAGAGAGAGAGAGAGAGAGAGAGAGAGAGAGAGAGAGAGAGAGAGAGAGAGAGAGAGGAATAATTGGTAGCATGTCACACAAAGAGACAAGTACAAGTATTTAGTGGAGAGTTCAAAGCACTATGCCAGATCATCGTAACCTCTTATATATGAAGACAACAAACTCTGGGCTTCCTAAGTATACACATACTCTTTGCATCCTCTTCTTCATTACTTTGTCAGAGAGAGAAAATATACCTTAATACGATGAAAATACACAGGGGAGTGAAGAGAGAGAGAGAGAGAGAGAGAGAGAGAGAGAGAGAGAGAGAGAGAGAGAGAGAGAGAGAGAGAGAGAGAGAGAGAGAGAGAGAGAGAGAGAAATAGCTTTGCCCTAGCCAACACTGGGCCACACCCCTTCCTGTCTGTCAGGCACTCTTCCCTGGAGAATAATGAAGGTGGAAGTGGTTGTGGTGGAGGTGGTGCAGGGAGGAGGGTGGGCAGTAACACTTCTGGCAGGGGGAAGTGAGGGACTGGGGAAAATGCTGAGACAGAATAGGGACTTCCCACCCAAGACAAGGTTGCAAGGAAAGGGAGAAAGGGCTCAGGAGAAGTCATTTACATGCATTAAGCTGGTAGGAGACACGGGTGACTCTCTCTTAAGTTATGTAGGCTGGAGTGTGGGTAGGAACAGCAAGGAAGATTATCAGCTCTGGCATGTATGTGTGAAGGTGAGCTGCATTAAATATATGGCATTTGATCACTGTTTTCTTATGCATTATATATCATGATTTTGCTCCACAGTTCAGAAACTAAGTACATCTCCAAATACCTCTCATAATAATACTTTCTCTCTCTCTCTCTCTCTCTCTCTCTCTCTCTCTCTCTCTCTCTCTCTCTCTCTCTCTCTCTCTCTCTCTCAACCATAAAAAGATTTTCAATTTTGATATTAATCACATAACTACTGAGAAATTTTTACTCCCTCTCATTTTCAATTTACTTCTCGCTGCATATTCCTATTCCTCCTCTCTATCACCTTTCCTTTCTCCCACTTTCCTTCCTACCCCTTCCTTCCTCTTTCCCCCCATTATCTCCCCTCCTGATTCTATTACCCTTCACCAGCCAATCACAGATCAGCAGGTGTGGTCCAGATTCCCCTCCCTGCCTTCCCCTCACCTCCAGTCAGATACTTTCCCCTCATTCCACCACCACCACTACCACCACCACCACCCTTCCCTCCCTGGCGGCACACCAAATGAGTGCACTCCTCACTCAGTTTCTGGCTCAGGTTCAGTGGTGTCGGACCTAAGCACATACACTGCCACACACACACACACACACACACACACACACACACACACACACACACACACACACACACACACACAAATGAGTGCATCAGTTAAAGGAAAGACTGGACGGGTTTAGATATAAACAAGCCTCATTTAGGTCCTGCATACTAACTAGTTAACACACACACACACACACACACACACACACACACACACACACACACTAACACAGCCAACTATCATAGTCTTCCATTTTCAGAATTAAAGGTTTGGATTTACAAGTGTCATGTATTTCTCAGTCTTACCGAGTGTTACTCTGCTCACTCATAGCATTTGTGTGTGTGTGTGTGTGTGTGTGTGTGTGTGTGTGTGTGTGTGTGTGTGTGTGTGTGTGTGTGTGTGTGTGTGTGTGTGTGTGTGTGTGTGTGTGTGTGTGTGTGTGTTCCCCTAGTTATAGTAGTTGTAGTCTACCAGATATAAGCAAGCCTGTGTTGTCCCATTTCCATCTGTTTTTTATACAACCTTCTCTTGAAATCATAGCAGCTCTTCCTGTACCATCTCCATCTCCAAACCACTGCAACCATGAATAACTGAACTTGCAATTTTTTTTTTTTCTCATTAGTTGAATACAATCTATCTTTGGCAATCACTTATCCTCATGTCTCCTTGTTCTTCTCTCATTCTTTATCATATCCATAGTGAACTTTGTTTTAATGGATTCAAAATTCAAATACAATTCTGACAAATATTCAATAATTTGCCTTTCAGTTTAAATCTGATTTCAAAAAAATATTCAAGATTTTTGCTTTCTATACATATTATTTCAACAGAAATAGTCTTTACATAGTTAATTATAGAAGGCCAATAGTTTCATTAACTAGTATAATGAGATCATTTGCAAACAGAAATCAGAATTTCCATCTATTTGATAGCCTGTAGCAGCTCAGCTGCATGCATTTGTGCATTAAACCAATTATATAAATATGCTCACAAAATGCACACAAAACCATGCACTTTCTCCATAGGTCTGATTTATGCAACACAAACCTTCAATATATATAGTAGATGCCAAGCCAAAATCTCATTTCTTTACTGATTCTCATTCTCCATAATTATTACAGTCATATTTGTACCGGAAGCCAATGTGCTATTTGTGTGCGTGTTTCTCTCTCTCACTGGCTATGCAATACAAAGGATCTGATGAGATAACACTTGTTTACACATGGCCCTGATATGCTGTGTCAACTACTTTTGTCAGCATTTTCTCCATTTGCATCCATCCAAGGCTACTATAACCTTCAGCCTGTGTGAGGTTATAACCAATAATATCCTTTGCTTTCTACTCATCTCATTGTCTAGCATTTTTGTTTCTCTCTACTGCAGATCCTAAGATGCCCAGCTGCTCCTCCACAAGGATGGCCACACCAGAATTTCTCGACACAATTTGAACATGGATAGGTACTTATAACAAACATAAATAATTTTAGTGATGGCTGAGCTCTCTCTCTCTCTCTTCTCCTCTCTCTCTCTCTCTCTCTCTCTCTCTCTCTCTCTCTCTCTCTCTCTCTCTCTCTCTCTCTCTCTCTGTGTGTGTGTGTGTGTGTGTGTGTGTGTGTGTGTGTGTGTTACAATATTATTGTATGAGATTTTGGTTTAAAATACTTTAATACATACTGTATTGAATATGACAATGCTCTCTCTCTTTTTAAGGCACATCAGTGGAGGCCATGAGGAAGATATTATACAATGATGTCAATCTTCACATCACCACACAGATGTCTGTTTCATCCGATTCCTGCCTCTATGCACCCTCAGGTAGTCTGTTTCATCTGGTTCCTGCAATGTTTCATCTGGTTCCTGCCATCTATGTACAGTAAGGTAGTGAGTTTAATCCAGTTCCTGGCAGCTACTTATACTTTTCATCCTTTTTGATCAGACCTGAGAGCTTATGAGAGAGAGAGAGAGAGAGAGAGAGAGAGAGAGAGAGAGAGAGAGAGAGAGAGGAGAGAGAGAGAGAGAGAGAGAGAGAGAGAGAGACGAGATAGAGAGAGAGAGAGAGAATCACCCACCTTCCTAAAACTTTGTTCTCCCTCTCTTTTTCTATGAATGTTCCTATCAATGTCAAATACATATCAAAACTTTTTTATAGTTGCAGCTTGACCCAGAAACATAAAAAACAGAGATGGTAAAGATAGATGAAGCAGCAGTAGCATTAGCAGTAGTAGTAATGGTGGTGGTGGTAAAGGTAGTGGTGATGACAGCAGTTTCAGGGGCAAGTTATACATACCAGTAGCACATGAAAGAAAAACTAAGATTCTAGCTGTAGCTTTTAAAGTAAAGGTGTCATTTGCAAAGCTCCCTGAAAGATTATAGGATATTAATCACATCACATGTGATGCATGATAGTGGCATATACACCTGGTAGTCAACCAAAGCACAGCAGTTTAAATTTTTTAGCATGTAATAACAGCCACGATATGAGGATTTCTAAATCTTCCTATTTGAATCTGCCTATACCTGATTGATGTCATCTAGGAATTGATTACAAATAATTACATGCAAGAATACAATGGGTGGTGAGTACAATTACCCCTTCAGATATTTCTATGCCAGTAAGGGCTTGTTGCATATAAAAGAAATGAAAAGACCATGATAAAATTCATATTTTTCTGTATATGTACTTTAATATTCTAACAGAATTTTAATCAGTGAAAAGTGAACATATTTTATAGGGATGGGTATTATTACTTGACCTATTCATATAAAAACTTTTCACAAATAACATAAGCATAAGAAAAATGTCACAAAATCAGGGGAGAGAACTATACCAACTTTTGTGAATACCTTTAAGGAGAGGACAGTGTAGCTGGCAAATTTTTCAGTCAGATACAAGAAAGAGACCTCTGTAGGGTGAGCGGTAAGATGCTAGACATCACTAGTCACTATTTCTAAATCCACTGATCAAATTCAGCTATCAAATTACTAAAAATTATTAAATCTACACATTGTCACATTACTTAAAAAAGCATCCTTCAGACACTAAAACCTTACTTACATAATCATGGAGATCTAATAATTCTTAAAATGTTGATAAATGTGGATTGGCAAATTCAGAAATAACTCCAATGTAAAATTTTAAATGCTTAATTGGGTCCATATAAGGTTTGATTTTGAAACTATCTTTGATTGATTGGTCTTTTTTTATTTTTTATTTTTTTATGTAAGAGGGACACTGGCCAAGGGCAACAAAAATCCCAAAAAAAAATGCCCACTGAAATGCCAGTCCCATAAAAGGGTAAAAAGCAGTAGTCAAAAATTGATGAATAAGTGTCTTGAAACCTCCCTCTTGAAGGAATTCAAGTCATAGGAAGGTGGAAATACAGAAGCAGGCAGGGAGTTCCAGAGTTTACCAGAGAAAGGGATGAATGATTGAGAATACTGGTTAACTCTTGCGTTAGAGAGGTGGACAGAATAGGGGTGAAAGAAAGTCTTGTGCAGCGAGGCCTCGGGAGGAGGGGAGGCATGCAGTTAGCAAGATCAGAAGAGCAGTTAGCATGAAAATAGCAGCAGAAGACAGGTAGAGATGCAACATTGCAGCGGTGAGAGAGAGGCTGAAGACAGTCAGTTAGAGGAGAGGAGTTGATGAGACGAAAAGCTTTTGATTCCACTGAGCAGTATGAGTGGAACCCCCCAAGACATGTGAAGCATACTCCATACATGGACGGATAAGGCCTTTGTACAGAGTTAGCAGCTGGGGGGGTGAGAAAAACTGGCAGAGATGTCTCAGAACGCCTAACTTCATAGAAGCTGTTTTAGCTAGAGATGAGATGTGAAGTTTCCAGTTCAGATTATAAATAAAGGACAGACTGAGGATGTTCAGTGTAGAAGAGGGGGACAGTTGAGTGTCATTGAAGAAGAGGGGATAGTTGTCTGGAAGGTTGTGTCGAGTTGATAGATGGAGGAATTGAGTTTTTGAGGCATTGATCAATACCAAGTTTGCTCTGCCCCAATCAGAAATTTTTGAAAGATCAGAAGTCAAGCGTTCTGTGGCTTCCCTGCGTGAAATGTTTACCTCCTGAAGGGTTGGATGTCTATGAAAAGACGTGGAAAAGTGCAGGGTGGTATCATCAGCATAAGACTGGATAGGACAAGAAGTCTGGTTTAGAAGATCATTAATGAATAATGAGAAGAGAGTGGGTGACAGGACAGAACCCTGAGGAACACCACTGTTAATAGATTTAGGTGAAGAACAGTGACCGTTTACCACAGCAGCAATAGAACAGTCAGAAAGGAAACATGAGATGAAGTTACATAGATAAGGATAGAAGCCGTAGGAGGGTAGTTTGGAAATCAAAGCTTTGTGCCAGACTTTATCAAAAGCTTTTGATATGTCCAAGGCAACAGCAAAAGTTTCACCAAAATCTCTAAAAGAGGTGATTACAAGATTGTTAGGTGGCGGTTAGGGGACTTTGCATGACAATAATAGAATATTATGTAAATTTACCACTAATAGAATTCAGGCAAGATGGCACAAGTCACAGATGTAATCCTTGTGGGCAAAGCTGAGAGTTCTTGATTGAAAAATAAGTGATTTTGTCATTGTTGGTTATCATGATCATGAAGGACATATCTATGTAAATCTGTCGCAATAAAATAATTTTGTGATGGAATTGAAGGGATGTGGATTTATAAGAATTTATCAAATACATAATAAAAACATAGTATCTGGAGGATGATGTCACAAATTTGGAACATTTCATAACTAATTTTGCCACAATACTGACTGTTCTATGGTCCAGCATATTACACTCTGCCCAAGTTTCGGTTTTATTATAGTTTAAGCCATTACACACTACGTGGTAATAACCTACCTCATTTTGTTCTTCTCACTATTCACATCATTTCTAATGATTACACTACTTGTCGGAAATTAATAATAACGCCACAATAGGCCTGGGAATGCACGGCGCTCTCAACTTTTTCTAAGTCCACAGGTAAACATGAATGGTGTATTGTTGCCTGAACTTCAGTTGTTAGGTTAGGTTAGGTTAGGGTTTTATTATAGTTTAAGCCATTACACACTACGTGGTAATAACCTACCTCATTTTGTTCTTCTCACTATTCACACCATTTCTAATGATTACACTACTTGTCGGAAATTAATAATAACGCCGTGGGCCGTGGGTAGAGATTGGGGACATTGGCTTAAACTATAAATTTACCCAAGTTTCTCTAATAGGTCACAGTTTGGATACTACGTGGCAGAAGTTAATGAGGTTAGTGATCACGCTAGATGTTGTGATTAAGAAATGTTCGCTGGTGAGACACTTAAGTTTAGCCTAATTACCCGCAGAATGACACATCAGTGCCACTCCCCCCACTCATGTAGGCCTCAAACAAACACGTAATTCCTGCCAGACATGTGTAAAGCTCACCGTAACGCAGCGTAATGCCTGAGGAATATGCTAATCTATACGCCAGGTCAAACCCCAATGTTGTGGTGCCACCCTGCCCTCCCGCCTCACTGCGCCCCCGCGCCCCTGCGCCTCACCTCACCATCTTCACCTCCACCCTCACTTGTCAGGGTCAGGTGTCTCTTACACTGATTTGCAACTCACGTTTAGCTTTGCTCTGGTCGTTGGGGAGGTCTTGGGCAGACATTTTTCTTACTCCTGTCCGTCAATGACACCTAGACGTGTTGACGGCCGCCACCATTGCTCCACGACCCGCTATGATGTCTGGAAAAGTCTACACGTCACATTTACACCTCTACTATTAGTGATAGACTGAATTGAAAAATGCCTTTTTTCGTTTTATAGTGTTTTGAGATTACTTTTTGAGTTACATGTACACTTTTGGAAAATAAATCATATCAGCAAATCATTGGGTTCGCAGAATACAGGGTGAGTCAAAAGATTCCGTTCTCTCTCTCTCTCTCTCTCTCTCTCTCTCTCGTGTATGTGTGTGTATAATGAAGGCAGTATCCAGTATCATACTAAAAAGTGCCATAAGAGAAAAATATGATCCATGAAGAGGTGATTCAACCACCACGTTAATGTTGCATAATAGTGGGGCGATTACAAATATGGGAAATTGATCATCATGAGTTGTGTTGAATATTAATCATGTGCGGGAAGTGACCATCCTGCTGTTGCTGTTGATGTTTATATAGGTAGATTAATGTTATTGTGGATAAACAGGAAATGTTTGAAATTATAAAGTAGCTGATGAGTTATTTAAGCAGGTTGTATGAAGCGGGAAAAAAATAATACATCTATAGCAGGAATACATTTGTTACAGATATTTGACTAATAATGTGATGTAGCTCCAAAGCGAAAGTGAGGGCGAGGGAGTAGGTCCTCCCAAGGTGATAGGCACAGTGGGATGGGGAGTGCCAGTAGAAAGATAACTTCCGAGGAGACTCACCTTACTGAGGTCCCACGTATATTACTTAGTCTAAGTTTCTTCTAAGGATCACAGTTTTAGGACTACGTGGCCGAATGGCTGATAGATACATTATTGGCTGATAAATGACCTTCGCTGGCGGGTTACACTCCCTAAAATGAGTCTTCCAGCTATCCTAAAGCTACCCAGTGAGAGAGAGAGAGAGAGAGAGAGAGAGAGAGAGAGAGAGAGAGAGTATTAAATCCAATACTCCATTGAACTCTTACACAATAGCTACCGTGATTTTGTCACAAGACGGCGTCCTTGAGAGCAGGTGGCGTCCTCACAAAAAGATGGCAGTTTAGGGAACAAAACATACCCTTGGG
Organism: Scylla paramamosain; assembly: GCF_035594125.1. Taxonomy (NCBI): domain Eukaryota; kingdom Metazoa; phylum Arthropoda; class Malacostraca; order Decapoda; family Portunidae; genus Scylla; species Scylla paramamosain. The sequence goes on along the minus strand of NC_087151.1, from coordinate 26,370,210 downwards.
AATTGACGGCGCCTTTAGGGATATTCAGCGCCCTAAGAAACAAACAACGACCAAATGACTGCCTCGGAAATGGACGCGTTCCCATGAGTTCGTCTTCAGAGGAAGAAACAAACAGGTAAGTATATTGGAGGATACATGTGCCCTTGCTGCAGCGAAAGGATGAGTTCGTGTTCAGCAAGACATGTCTTCATAAATATACAAACATATTAACGTAAAGGTAGAACATCAAAAAACATATAGCGTCCTAAACACTCTGAGGCCTCCTTCAGGAGCAGGTAACCGTTTTTATGCTGTATATTTGAGTAAATGATACATAACCAGGTAAACCCTCCTTATTTAGGCTGAGTTGCTTTCTTAACCAAGACATGCAACTGCACCCTCTAGGAGGTAGGCGGAGTCCCTGTCTTTCAATAATAAACATTGTGCCCATTTTCTAAGCAGCAATAAAAATACTGATAACTGTGTAACGGTGGCCCCTTATCTGTTAAGCTGTTTTCATTTTCATTTTTCTCCGTGTTGAGGTACAGTATAACATTATTCTTTCCACGGTTTTTCGTAATTTTTATGAAGATCGAGGCCACTTGGCAGGTAGATTGATGTATGCTTACTACCTTTATTTGATTAAAGAAGCATTTACTTACCTTGATGCCTTCTTTCATATCCCAAGACCACTGCACCCGTCGTAGTCACACACAGGACTCGAGTTGATAGAGTGGCACAATAGACTTGTTCACCAAACAGCGACGCACTCATTTATCACAACAATGCCACAATACAAGCAGACGCACGTGATTCACTTCCCCCTCTCGCACACTCTGCTCCTGCCCATTCCTCCCGCCCCACTCTGCCCAACCACTAGCTAATTCTAAGTAAGCATGTTATGCACCCACGTATCATCTACTTAGAATCAGAATTGGTTGTTCTAATAAACGTTTTCACATCTTTTGCATCTTATTCTCAACTGAACTTTATTGTCGTTATATTCTCTTCTGCCCTCACTATTTAAAAAAAACAGTTCCCTTCTTACTGCTCCCCAAATACTGACAAGTTGCCGAAGGAAGAAGTGAATTGCTGGGCGAATTCTTGTTCTGTTCCATCATGTTCTCTTACCTGTAGATCATTTGCAGTAGAAGGTGTAGTTTCGCAGAGATCGATCCTTGTTATATATCAATATGCTTCCATTCTTCATATATGCAATTCTACGTAATTTATTTCCGAATTTCAGATACTTAAAAGGAAAAAGATGATAGCTACTGGATCGGAAAGTGATCATAGGAGATTATTTGCTTTAGGAGCGACCATACAGTATATAAATGAGATTCTGTTTAAGTATTTCCAAAGAATTTCTAAAATATTCCGTTGCCTGTCACGAGATATGACATAGTAATGATTAGTGGACATTTTTATCCGATACCTGAGTCTCTCTCTCTCTCTCTCTCTCTCTCTCTCTCTCTCTCTCTCCAAGGAATGCCATGTCGGAAACGAAGCATCATATCTGCATTTCTAAAACACTATTTCTATCCCTTTCCTGTTTGGACTTGATAAGGCACACACTAACACAAAAATAACATTTATTTTTTTTCTTTTTATAGTTACTACTACTACTACTACTACTACTACTACTACTACTACTACTACTACTATCACCACCACCAATACTACTGCTAAGGTGACTCGTGACTTGCCTCTGACTATATACATAATACGTAACGCATAACACAACACAGCCTTTTACTTTATGATATCATAGATACTTGTCGTTCGTTGACCTGTGTATGTGATTTGGCAGCTTTTGCAGTGGGATGCGACAAGGGAACACGTAACCAAGGCAGGGCAACGAGCGGGGTACGAAGAAAAAAAAAAAAAACGATAACAAACATACGAGTAAAAATACAAAACAAATAGGTGAGTAATAACAAGATGATGATGAAGAGAAGAAGAAGAAGAAGAAGAAGAAGAAGAAGAAGAAGAAGAAGAAGAAGAGAGAGAGAGAGAGAGAGAGAGAGAGAGAGAGAGAGAGAGAGAGAGAGAGAGAGAGGCATGTGTACTTTACGTGGGGCTCAAACAAAGAGAGAATTGAAGTCTATTTTCAAACGCATTGCCTCAGTCCTTAATTTACTTGTTTACTTGGTCAGCTAAGAGGGGGAGGGGAAATTAATAAAAAGTGATAAACATATAGAAAAATAGCTGTATAGATAAACAGACTAAAATTAAATAATATATTTTTAGCACAGGCGTTTAGTACACTGTATTATAATTTCTGTACTTAATAGTTATTGCAATGAGCAGCTTCAAAACACTAAGTATAAAAATTCAAATATTTTCACAAGTAAGCTAGCTGGTGGTGGTATTTTTTCCACATTCATTTAAATAAAATAAGAAAAAAAAAAAACAAGTGATACGTCCGTGATATTTAAATTCAGTAGTTCATAACGCACTTCAATGAATTCTGACTCAGTAAAATTAAATGTTATAATCTAATCTCGTATGGTACACCAGCAGATATGTATTCGTAAACACTTCTGAAAAAGTATGAAATAACTAGCTAAGACATGTAGGTAAGACCATGTATATTTGTCACTTAGAAGCTACAGAAATGTGTGTGTGTGTGTGTGTGTGTGTGTGTGTGTGTGTGCGCGCATCCATGAATCACTCAACTTGGCCTCGTGCTTCCTGGGCGTGCATTCAGTAAACACATGCACGGCGAGTCTCGAGAGTTACATTATCGCTATTTTAACTATTGTAGCAAGCGTGTCAGGCTAGAAATTAGTGTCTGTAAATTTAAACCTTTGATTCTCTCATAAGGACTACTTTCAAAGCCCACAAATAATTAATTGGGTTTTCACGGCTCTTCTTCCCATTATTTATGCAAAGTTCGTGTTAAAATATCACGAATACTAAGAAAGATACTTGACAACTGCACTAATCATAACCTCAACTTATTAAAAGTAATGAAAATATGATGCCGAAACGTTTGAGGATATTAATATGGTAGAATAACAAAAACGGCTTTGTAAACCGTACAAATTTAAACTTCATTATGTCAAAAGTAACCGAAATATGATGCCGAACGTTCCAGATCTCACTAGGAAGTCAGCCTCGAAAACCCCATAAACATCAACCTGCTACAAGTAATGGCAACATGATGCCGAAACGTTTGGGAATACGGTCCCTGGCAGTATCGACAGCTGTTCCCTGCAAGCGTGGCGGGATGGAGGAGTGTCACATTGAAGATTCATGGTGATGATATTCAACAGTGGTGCTAAGTCTATGGTACAAATACGTAGGTGTTAAGAGTATATATTTTCTTAGCGCTCAGCCGCATCTAGAATGAGTTGAAAGTGTGATATGAGTCATCCAGGCCAGTCTGTTCTCTTTACATAAATGCCGCGTGTGTTACTGTGAGGGAATATGTATACATAATGGGTAGTGACTTTATTAAAACTACTACTACTACTATTACTACTACTACTACTGCTGCTGCTGTTATTACTACTACTCCATTGAGCATGCATTCAAATTACTATCAACTTTGTCAGTGCCTGTACTGTGCCAATAAAGAAAACGTAGTAATCATGATAAGGAAAACATCTATAAGTGGAATAAGCATTTACAACGGGTCCCTTTATTTGTATTTACATCCACTGTCTCAACATTCCTTCAGTTTTCTTAGCACTGATCGGTTTCAATTTACTTCACCATTTTCTTACCAATATCCTTCTGGTTTTGGTCTCCTGTGCAAATAGGAAGAAAAGTAGTGAAGGTTTTGCTACTGCACCACCCTGTAGGCGCCAAAATAATATTGGAACGGGCCAGTCCGGCAGTGACGTCACGGCTCATGGCGGCTGTGTGAGTCTCCTGGAGGCGGGGAGAGGAAGTCCTTATTTCGGAGTTCCCACGCGGCGAAGATGGTCGTCCTCACGCTGAAAAACTTGCAGCAGCAGACCTTCTCCGTGGAAATTGAATTATCGGCCACGGTGAGGTTCTAGAGGCAGCTGGGACGTGTGTGAAGTAGGGCGGTGGAGGAGGTTCTGGTAGCGTCCTCTTTACTCCTCCAGCCTCCACCCTCACCTGATATTCTCCTCCCTCTCCTGCTCTCTTCAGTTTTCCCACTTCGCACTGTCTTTTTGTATGCATCCCGTCAGTGCAGTTTGGTGTGTTTCATCTTATCATTCCCTCTTCAATACTTAATGGTCTTGCATGCCTCTCGGATCATATCTGCTCTGTTAACTATTTTGAGTAACTTGTATTAGCTGTTGTTGGTTTGTGTTGTTTTCGCGTTGTGTTGAGTTGATTTGGTGGTGTATCCTGTCTGGTCAATCCCCGCCTGTCAGTGTGCATGAGGCAGGGCGATCAGTGTTCCTCGACGCCCATGTGGAGCTGCTTACAGGGATTCGAATGGGTTATCTTACCGGGTTCATATCGCATGTCGCAGATACCGTATCTGGATAGCCGTCCCACGATCAGGTCTTGTGTGGATAGGATGCAGCGCACATCTAAGAAATATATCAGTTAGTAAAAATAAGATGCAACTCAGATCTAGCAAATACAGAAGTCGAATAAAGTCGAGTAAAATACACGAGTGCCTTGTCATGGTGGAGGAAAAGTTGTACCGATGATCACAGTATAAATAAAGATAGGCTGTAGGAGGTGCCACATTATTAATAAACTCGTGGACCTCAGTGGTGTGTGTGTGTGTGTGTGTGTGTGTGTGTGTGTGTGTGTGTGTGTGTGTATGTGTGTGTGTACCTCACTCAGAGCTTATTTACATGTTAAGGTCAACTATGAACTAATGAGAATTGGAAGACTTTGTGAAAAAAAAAAAAAATTGTGTGAGCTTATAAAAGGTTGATGAACATTGGATCTGTATTATGTTGAACACTAGGGATTTATACATCACAATAAATAAATAAATAGATAAGTAGGATAAAGTTCTTCAGAGTCCATGAAATTGTTTACTGTACATGGACAAGCAAGTATGAAGCTACATTTGGTTGTTTATAAAATATTTACAGCAGTACCAGGCACAGTTTTAAAGTAAATGGCATTATACACAAAAGCACAGCACTTTTATAAGTACACAGGTATTACAGGAAATAATTTACAGAAAACCGTTTAAGGCTCAAAAAAAAAAAAAATAACTATCAACATGACTATGCTGAGACTAAATCCAAAATCTCCCATGTAGGCTGAGTCTTGCACTGCACATTGTTTAAAATATTGAGTGATGTTTTATTGTTCATTTGAGGGATTTGTGAGGTGAACATGAGATTCGTGTGTCCTTTCATACAGTCAGACCAAGCTTTTCATGTCTTTCAGCCTACCTAGACATTCACCTATTATTTTTCAAGGTCCCCATATCCAATGCTATTGCATTGACTACTTTATTTATTTTTTGTTATATGGCAGACTACTGCAAGACAGTTTGATGTGCATGGGAAGAGACTGATTTAATATTCAGCAGACTTTGGAGGGGTGTGATTCCAAGGGTCACAGATGCCCTAGTTAGTCTCAAGTAGTGTGTATTTGCTTTATGAATCCTAAAACCCCACTTTCCCTCCATTTCTTGATGATTCCTGGAGTGAGGGAGAGGTGTGTTCCTAATATAAAGACTTGTCATTTCTACAGTATCATTAAGATTGTTTCAGGAAAACTATGTATTTAGACCACATGTCAATGTAAAACTTGAAGCTTTTACTTATACACAAATGCACATTACTCGTATAGAAAATATATAGGACAAGGAGACAATTTGGAAAAAAAAGTTCTGTACAGGCAGTTAAGGAAGTGTTAGTTTGTTGTGGTACAGTTTATGTTCTAATATTTTAAATAGTTTGTTGTGGTAGCATGTAAAAGTTATTTGCCTTTTTTTTATTTTGTCCAAAACTCAAACACCTGGTTCTTGATGTGTCCCTTCATTTTGTAAGAAGAGGGGGTTGTGGCTGTCTCAGAGTGGTGTGTCCCATTATCTCAAGTTATCCAATGTGGTGCAGTTGATTCTAAATTTAGTGAAGATGAACTTGATTCAGATCACCTGTGTCTGGTCATTGATCTCATAACACTGAGGATTCACATCTAAGTAAAAAGTGCTTCACCATCACAAATGGTACTCCAGAAATAATCTTCATTACCTCCCACCCCTGCAGGAGGCTTGTTGAGGTAATGTTACAAAGTTCATGGGAACAATATAGCTCAGAAATATGGCTTAATTTTTAATGTTATGATCTTGCTTGGTTCCCAAATTATTTATATATGTTTACATTAATGGTGGAGTGTGAGAAGTGTGGCATATTTGGTTTCACTTTCAATAAAAGGTTTGTCCTTAAGACATGTCTAAGCTCTCCCAAGGCCCATATTCATCAACACCATTGGGTATGTCATTGTTCTGTATCAGAATCGAATGAAATTGTAGTTTTAAGTAAGTGTAATAACATTCATTGTAGGTCGTATTTTGTCCTGCCTGACGTTAATTCACCATATCATGCATCTTACAATTTCCTCCAGTGACCTACTGCCTAAGACATTTGGTCAGTGATTGTGTAGCAGACAGGTAAGAATTGCTTAACTATTGGAACAAAGACTGTTAGTGGATGTGTCTGGGAAGGTTTCATTGGGAAAGGTGTTGGAATACAATGGTTTGGTTTTACATTTTATAGAAACAAAATAAATGCTGTATCTGAGAAACTCCTGAAAAAAGTAAGTAGTTATGTATTACATGATCTGAAAAAATACACTGAATAGAGTGTATGCATAATCCTCTAGAGGTGTGTGGGGGCAGTATTCATCTGTGGCATGATTTGATAAAACTGGTGGTTAGTTTCTGCCGTTGTTGGCATCAGTGCGATTATCTCTCTCTCTCTCTCTCTCTCTCTCTCTCTCTCTCTCTCTCTCTCTCTCTCTCTCTCTCTCTCTCTCTCTCTCTCTCTCTCTCTCTCTCTCTCTCTCTCTCTCTCTCTCTCTCTCTCTCTCTCTCTCTCTCTCTCTCTCTCTCTCTCTCTCTCTCTCTCCCTCTCTTAGATGCCTGTATCACTGCCTGACAAGTTGTTGGATGTAAGGTGTCTGGACAATGTGGGGGATTGCATCATGTGCTGGCATTCAAAAAATCTGTCACTGGGATGACATGAAAGTGGGACTTTTCATAACTTTTTCCATTTGCTACATGCTGCCATTGCATCTTTATGGTTTGATGTGTCATGAGAATGTTAACTTTAAAATAATGAAAGTGGAAATATATTTTGGTATCAGAGCTAATAAAAAAAAAGTGTAGAGAGGACCAGTCTAAAAGATGTAGAATTTAAAGTCAGGTCTGTGAATGTGAATATATAAAGGAATTATTGTAAATGATGTATGCTCAAAAGTGCAGAGGTAGCAGTACCTAAATATGGGTGTACACTGAGGACTAGTTAAGACCTCTGATATTGCTTAGAATCCATTTTCTACGTTTACTCCTGAAATGTTTAGCTCACTTCATTCAGTGGTTCACATCCATTCTCTTCATAAGGGCAATACAACAATTTTTTTTTTCTCTCTCTCTCTCCATATGAACACTTCTATGATCTCACCTCATGTCATATAATTTGTAAGAAGTGTTTTAATCTGGTTGTATTTTTCTCTTCCTAACAGGTTAAAGCCTTGAAGGAGAAGGTTGAGAAGGAGAAGGGATCAGACTATCCAGCTGTAGGTCAGAAGTTAATTTATGCAGGTGAGTTGCTGGTGAGGTGAAGGGAAGGGAAATGTGTGAGTGCCTGCCTAGTATTCCTTAGCTCCACTGCTTTCTCTGGATAATTGAGAATAGTACTAATAATCTGCAGTGTTTTCCTTCTTGCATTGAATGTTTGATGTGATGCTTTATTATAGCAGCCATCTACAATGTGACAGTGACAAGGCAACATGATATTAGAGTTTGGTGGATGAGAGAAAGAGAGAAGATTGATTTTCAGTCTGAGTTGTTTTTCTTGTATTATATTTTGCAATATTTAATTGAGAAAATCCAATTTGAATTCTTTTTTTTTTTTTTTTTTCAGCAAATCTAAATTTATTTTGGTTGGTCATCTTTCCCTTATCAATTTTTCATATCTCCCTGAAGTCCCTCAGTTTTAACAATGGTAGATCTTTTCATCTAATTCAGTTCATTCTCTGCTTATTAATTTATATGTTTTCATAGATCTCTTACCTTTCTTTATTCCAGTGATGGCATTTATTTAATAATTTATTTTTCTCTCAGTCTTAGGTTTCAACATATTTGATGTTTTATGTAGTTTCCAGAGTCAGATTTTTAAATTTTTTTTTTTATATTTATTTGTTTATTTATTTGTTTATTTATATATTTATTTATTTTTTTTATCCATTTTATTTTATTATTTATTTTTTCTTGGATCTTGAACATCACATCACATAGTACTCCAGTTTTTGGTGTAATCTTTTCTGTGATTATTTTATTGTCTTTGTACAGGAAGTGAAAGGTTATGGTAATCAAAATCTGTCATGTCTGCAGGTATCTTATGTGCTTTGCTACTGTGTGTGTGTGTGTGTGTGTGTGTGTGTGTGTGTGTGTGTGTGTGTGTGTGTGTGTGTGTGTTAGGTGGGTTGAGGCATACTGGGATATTACTGTATAAACAAAAAGTATTCTGGTGATCTTTGAGACATTAGGAAAGGAAGATAGGTACATTTGTCTTTATTGTCTGTAATTTTTTTTGGCTGTGATGGTGGCAGTACCAGTTATGTGATGCAAAACTTGAGAGACTTCAGAGACAGAACGTGACCATGCTTGTAAGGAGTACTTTACTACATCCTTTTTAATTTTTGAAGGGATAAGTTTACTCATTAGTGAATGGGGGAATGCAGTGGTCAAAATGCTGTTAGATAAAGTACTACAACTACTTTATCCTGTGGTTCCTCACTCACATTCTACTTATTTGTCATACATATGTGTCTCATAAATGAACAACATTGTCAGGCCACCCAAACTCTTCCTTTCCACAACAGGTAAAATCCTCCAGGATGACTCAACACTTGACTCCTACAACATCGACGATAAGAAGTTCCTGGTCATTATGGTGACGAAGCCTAAGCCTGCACCACCACCTTCTGGGCCTTCTGATCCCATGGAAACAGGGGAGGCGGGGGAAACCACCACAGAAGCGGCTGCCACCACTGCACAGGTAATGATATGTTTCAGAGATGACAGGCAAAAGAACTGAGGCTAATTTGTTTATTGCAGCATTAGATTGATTCTCTATGGCTTGTGGGGTTATATTAGATTCTGTGGTTGCAGTATTAAAAGAGATGATTTATACAATTTAATATGAAAGTATCAGTAATGGTTTTGATATTCATTCCTATGGGATTAAGTGTGGAAGTCCCTTGTAACCAGATGTCAGTACATAAAATTGTGCCAAAGGTGTTCATGATATATGTTACATTTTAAAAAGAATGTAAGACAGTCTGTGGTGGGCGATGTCCTTCTAGACTTCCACATTATTTCTTATGTACACAAACAATATGGCTGGCAAATCTTGAACAGCAATGTGCAGATGCATGGAGGTCCTACAATACTATGGATCTTATTATGTCAGAAATTTTAACCAGAGACCAGAAGTGTTTTTGAAGCCATTTTCTTGACACTGGGCATTGAGCCCCTGTGAATAGTGGGTGGAGGGTGGGATCAAGCAAGCCAGCAGGTCTTACTTTAGATGCAGCCATGACACAGGTTTCATGTGAGTTTAGAGGAGCCCTGGGCCACCCATCATTGTGAGTGATTGATTTTAGTGTTTGAACTGTTCCTTTGTTTTGTCACTCATTTATCATCCTTTAACCTTTAATCTCAGTTTTTTATTGCATTTGCTTAGTGCATAGGTAAATAAATATCACTCTCTATTCATTCTCCTTCATCAGAGCACAACTCCAGCTGCTACAACTGAAGCCTCCTCCACCTCAACTTCTTCCACCACTGCCACCACTACCACTACTACCACCTCAGCATCATCTCAACCTGCAGACACTCCGACAACCCAATCTGGACCAACCACACAGCCCTCCTCAGGAGGGTGAGTTTAGTGATTTTTTTAGATGTTAACATAGAAGACAAAATAAATGGCACAACCTCAGTAGTATTATATAGTATGTAGGCATTGTAGCTTTTGTCACACCTTTCACAAAAGGGGGATTTAATTGCAGGCCTAATGCTTTTGCTCCTGTTGAAACTCCTCCAATTATGGCCATTGCTTTGGAAAGTTACTGGACTCTTTAAAATAAATAAATGAATAAATAGAATTTACTGTCTTGTAAGTTTAGAAGCATCTTTCCCCATAAGTTTGGCACGTTTTTTTAGTAGCCACACCAGTGAGTGATTAAGTAGATGATTTAAAAATCAATAACATTTTTGTTGAATATTTTAAGGTCCAGTTTTTATAATTTAAAGAAATGACCAAAACTGTTTGGTGCAAAGCAATAACTTGTGCAAAGCCACAGGTTTAGCCTTTGGTGGCCAGGCCTGTTTTATTTTGATTCAGATGATATTGATTTTTTATAATCATGATTTAGTTCAGGGTGACTTATTTTTGCTAATAAACTCATTATTATTATTATTATTATTTTTTGTTTTTGTTTTTGTTTTAGTGAATTGACAATGTAGTAACATAATATAAGGTGACAGTTTGATTGAGATTTAATACTTCATGCATTTTTTTGGTGAAACTACTTGTATTCCATGTGTGTTCTGAATGTACTCTTCAAAAGATGCTCTAGGTTTCACACATATATATCATCACTTATAACTTTTAGGGCTACAGTCTTGTGACCGATAAAATTAAAGTATTATCTTAAATTGGAGAATGGACTGTTTTAGATTTGTTTTAGATAAAAAAAAATCTATTCCTGGTTCTTATGTTAAGCTCTTCAACTGTCTCATCTTTCACAGGTCTGTTGGGGGTGCGGAGTCCTTGATAGTGGTGGGCGAGGAATTCAACCGCATGGTAGAGAATATAATGGAGATGGGTTATGAGAGGCCTCAGGTTAGTACATAATTATTACTTGATGGTGGTTTTAGAGGTAATGATGTGATTATTATCATGGTGTTTTTATGTTGTAATGACGGATATAAGAACTCTCATTGGTTTTATGAATTAAAAGCATTTCACAGAGAAATAAATACATAGATGCAGTTAGATAAATGGAAAAGCAGATGAAGATTCTTGAATATATATGAAAGGGTGATGGTGACGTGTTACTCCATCATGGCTTTGCAAAGATAAACTAGTGGTGGTAATGTTTAAGTAGAACTGTATACAGAAAATGTAAAATAGAAGCTAAATACAGTGGTTTGCAGATAGCAATTTTTCATTATAGAGAATTAATAGGATTTGCTGATATTGGCATTGGAGTTCAGTACAATATAAATTGTATGTAGTTAATGCTAGAATTTTGAATGAAGCCCAAAGATGTAAGACCATGGCAGTGTAGATTGTCCAGCTTTAGGAAAGAAAACATTGTGTTGCCATGATTTCTCATTATTGGTCATTAATTATCAAGGGTCACAAATTTCAAGGCCAGTAATGAATAAAATCAACATTTTCCCTTCTGTTGCAATTTTGAGTCTAGTCTGATGCACTGTTTTGTGGGGAAAAACATGATAGCAAAAAATGTGGCATTGCACTTGTCACGGAGTATAGCAAATGATCCATTGGTAGCTCATTGGTAGTAACCTTAGCTGTTCAATCTAGACATATACAGAGCTATGTTTATTATTCCTTCCTTTTAAATAGGGAAGTTAAACACAACCAAAAGGGTGGATGGGAAAGTTCTAGGCAGGATTAAGGTCACGGTTGTGTGATGTGTAACAGAGTTGCAATTAATGGCTCAAAATCTGATTGGGGATAAGTAATTAGTGTGTTACCACAAGGATCAGTTTTAGGGACACTTATTTTTAATGTACATTGTTGATCTAGACAATGGCATCTTTAGCAATATTAGTAAATTTGTCAACAACACAAATATAGGTAAGATAATTAATTAGGTTGTATTCTGCTACAACTGCCCTGCAGACTAAGATAAGATGAATGGATAGACAGATATAGATGGCAAATAGATTTTAATATCAGTAAATGCAAAGCACTTAGGATAGGCAGGATAGTTAGGTAGGTAATAGATTCATGATAAAGAATGAGGGGCTGGTAAGATGAGAGTGTGAAAGAAATGTTGCATATATGCTTTTTTATGTACAAATTCTCTGTGATCTTACATGTATGGTTCTACTGTATACCTTGATGCATACACTGTCTTGATATAGATATGTTTGCTTGTATACAGGTAGAGCGGGCCTTGAGAGCGAGTTTCAACAATCCATACACGGCGGTGCAGTACTTGGTGGATGGTATTCCTGCCAACCTGGAGGAACCAGCTGGCCAGCCTGCGGGTGCTGGTGGTGAGGGTGGTGGTGGGGTTGAGTCACTCCCTGCGGGAGTGGGGAGTGAGCTAGATATTGAAGGTAAGTTTTTCAGTGTGCAGCTGATGTTTACTTATTTTGTTTTTTAATTCTCTTTTATTGGTGCGTCCATAGTCAAGTCAAGTGCATAGGTGATGCAGATAAATCTTTGGCAACACTGATATTATTTTTTTATTTATTTTTTTAACAAAATTTGTTGTAATGTCAGGAACATATAAAATAACTCTATTAAAAACATTGATACCAACTATCTGCATACCAGGCCAGTGTCCACACATGAGGGATAGCTGAGAAACACATGCACAATCATTCCAATCTTTCCCTAGGTCTAAAATGAGATCCATCAGAGCTCCAGGGCCTCAATCTGTAAAGAGTATAGATTCTTACTGATTATTCTTGCATGAGGTTTACTTGTGTAGGCATATCTGAGTCTCTGCATCAAGATCTGGCAGCAGAACTGTTTTACCCCTGCTGTCATGATACACTCCTACTACTACTACACTTCTATCTCATCTGATCAGTGGGTGTAACAGATGTGGCCAGACCTTTTGTAGAGACCCTTGAGGCTCTGTCATATGTATTAACCTTCCATTCCTCATCAACAGCAGACCCGCTTAGCTTCTTCCGGTCTCAGCCGCAGTTTGAACAGATGAGACAGATGATAAGGTGAGATCTCTCTCTCTCTCTCTCTGATGGTTTTCATGTATCTCTCTAATGTCTTGTATTTTTATTTCTGTTAGATATGGATTTATGTAAAAAAAAATGTAGCAAATGAAATGTCATTATGAATCTCAAGAAATGTTGATTGGGATGGATTTTTGAGGCATTGCTTTATCATGGAGTGGATTGAAGACTGGAGAAGTGCATTGGTCATTGATATCTGCCTTGGTTGAGGAGCCTTTAATACCTTAAGGATGGCCATTGTTTTAAACAAATTGTTATTGTAGCTGTTGTATTATTTTCATATATGCCCTAATATTGTAAAAATTAAGCTTGACTTCCTTTAATTTTCACCCTACACTGTTATTATTTATTTATTTATTTATTATCACAATAATGGGTTTATCTTAATCCTTTCCTCCACAGGTCAAATCCATCTTTGCTGGATGCATTCATCCAGCAGATTGGGCAAACTAACCCACAACTTCTACAGACAATTCAACAGAATCAGGAAGCCTTTGTTCGGATGCTAAATGAAGGAGGTCCTGGATCAGGAAGTGAGTGCTTCAAGGCCTGGGCTGGATTGTAATGTGTTTAATATCAATAGTCAAATGCATGATATGGAGATGACTGAAGTGTGATGTGATCAGGCAGGGAAAATTTTCATATCTTTGTGCCTATTTGTTCCTTAATGGCAAATTACCCTCTTGTGCTCACTTCATTATTTTCTTAGTTGTTGTTATTTATGCTTATTTTTATTTATTTATTTATTTATTTATTTATTTATTTATTTATATTTTGTGGAGATTTCTTTAATAACCAAAATCATGAGCTCAGTTGAGACATTGTCCTCTGATTCAGTCTCTTTCTGGACCAAATATCCAGGTCCTTGCTACCACCCTGCCTACTCAGAAGGCATTTACTTTTTGAGTTATAATCTCAGTTCAAAACCCCACACACGATATCCTCTTTGTTATCTTGTGCATCCTATTTCCTGTCCTTAGGTGGCAACACTGGTGGAAGTACTGGAGCTCAGGGTAGTGGGGGTGGTGGAGGAGGTGGTGGTGGTGGTAGTGGTGGACGTGCTGCGCCTGGCCAGACTGCAATCTTCCTCTCTCCACAGGATAGGGATGCCATTGACAGGGTAAGGCATATTTTACTAACAATAGAATTTTGTGCATTCGGTATAGAGGTGAGTATTGGTGTGTGTTGCAGGATGCATGATTTCATCATACAATGTGAAGGGATTTATAAACATGTTAAAAGTAAAGTAAACCTACTTTGTGCAGCAGTTTCCCATTTATTTCCATCTTTGTGTTACAGTCCATTTTTTCTTTTATTACAGCTTAAGGCTCTTGGCAACTTCCCAGAAGATGTGGTTGTTCAGGCTTACTTTGCCTGTGAAAAGAATGAAAATTTGGCAGCTGAGTTTCTCTTCAGCCAGACCTGGGACTAGGCCCAGCTGGCAGGGGTGTCTGACCACGACCTGTCAGGGGCAGGAGGGAGAGAGACTGCCGTGTGTGTTGCGGCCAATCTTTTGGACAACTCACTTGACTGTTCAGTGGCTTGTTATTTCCAAATTCTCACGGAAAAGTCAGCAAGTGCATTCACCATTACATAAGTTACATCCATAAAATAATGTGCATTTGACATACTACTGCTGTAGTTTTTCCATAATGGCGACGAGACAGTCTGTGGTTGACACACACACACACACACACACACACACACACACACACACACACACACACACACACACACACACACACACACACACACACACACACACACACTTACAGGAGTATGTGTTTTAGTGTAGGCCAGGCAACCTGCACTGTTGTTATGTGGTTGTTTGCTTCCCACACCCAGCCAGACCTCCACCATTCCTCTCTGTACATAATACAGATAAGAGCTTTCATGCACGCCCAGCCTCCCCTCTTCTAGCTTCATGCTGGAGGAGGGTAAGACTAGTGCATTGTTGCCCCTTGGCTGCTTGCCTTGTGGTAGCACAGAGAGACGGTTGGAGTTGTTGTGTCTAGCAAGAATATTCAGGTATTCCATCCAAAACATTAATTTCAAAATTAGTTATTTATTTCCTCTGGTTTCTGATCTTTATAAACTGAAATGTCTTACACTGATCATTTTCTAAATGCTTTAGGTTGACATTTAACTGTTCTATAGTCATATTCCAGCTAAGTCAACTCTGAGTGAACATGGAGTCTGCTTGTGCTGGCCAGAAGTCCTCACTTTGGGTGCAGCTTGCAAACTATCAAAGAAAATTATAGCATCTTGCTTCTCTGTGAGAAAATGAAATGTAGATTTTATTGCTCAATTTCATATTCTTAAACTATAGATTGGTATATTATATATGTAAAAATTCAGAGGTCAAGAAGCAACGTGTTGTTGATAATGACGTACTGCTCTTAGTTTGAGAAGCTCATAATTTTTGGCTCCTTGTGGAAACTGGTGAAACATCTCTGAATGTCATTAGGGTTGCTTCATCATTTTTGCTGTACACAAGTGAAATCATGGTATTTTGTTTGTTGTTTAGTTAGAGCTAATTTTCTCCCTCATGACCTTGAAGCATGGAATGTTGGTTGAGGCATGCAGTGCAGCGCTACTCTCAACACCCCAGTAAGGCTGACCATACAAAGAAATAATGAGTTGCTAGCAAGCACTTGCAGAGTATTGAGCAACCAGGCTAAATTATTGTGGGATAAGTCACTGTTGATTAAAGATGATTATGCATACATATATATATACGTATATATATCTATATATATTATTTTCCTGTTGTGCAGGAAACCTAGTGCCCAAGCTGCCCCCAGCCCCTACCTTGAGCCCGCCTCAGTGGTCATGGGTATGCTTAACTTTATTAATTAACAGCAGGTGCCCATCACCACTACCAGTACTAACCACTTCCAACACCACATTGCCATCCGGTTGCTCACAACTGCCTGTGCTGCCACACATCAAAGTGATCACATCTAGATAGAATAAGTTGCCACTGCTCTCCCTAGGCCTTACTTCTATAGGGAGGCATTTTGTAAAAAAAAAAAAAAAAAAAGAAAAGAAAAGTATTTGTTGATATTTCTTGTGAAGAGGAATATGACCAGCAGGTTCAACCATTGTTTTTATTTAACCCTGGGATGGTGCAGGAGGAAAAGACAATTATGCATTAAGGGCTGGTGCCAAAGTTCAGCCTTGCTTTGTAGCCTGTCATTGTCAGCTTCATGTAGTTAACATTTGTATCAGAGACTTTGGGTTGTGGGGTGCTGAGGCGGTTGCCTGCTGCCCTGACCCGCACTGGCTGCTAAGAGCAGGTTTCAATTCTTGATTTGCTAGAGAGCTTTACATTGTCTTCCTTTTCTTGTATAAATTCACAGGTCTGCAAGTCTTTAATTTTCAATCTTCTTCATTGCTGCTGTTGCCAATACTATCATTATTATTCTTAGAATTTTATTTTTTTGCCTTGGTTTTTGTTTGCTCTTCTGTCCTGTATTCACATCTCATAAATATATTTAGAGATTGGCATTTGTCTCCCCTCTCAGTGCAGGTGGGGAAGGGACTGTGATGTGCTTCTTTGAGCAGTGACCACTGTGGATGACACTGCAGTTAATGAGGGACTCGAGAAGGAAGGTCAGGTGTTCATTCACTGAGTTCAGGTTAGCCAGCAACTAGATTATTTTCATGTTTTCATTTATAATAAGAATATGTACTTCATCATTAAAATACTACTATAACTAATTGTTATATGGTAATTTTTTGTGCAAGATGACAAAACTAGGACACCTTTAAAAGTTTCACGAATCTGTGTCAAGTGTTATTGGGAATAGTTTACTTTTTTAATTAGTTTTCTTTATTGTTCCTCTTTGAAAGAGATGCACATTTTATATTATGTTCTTCATGCAAGGATACACAATTAGCCTGTTGCTGTGCTCACTCCAGTGCTGTTTGAGAACCATGATTGAACAACTCAGGCTTAAATTTATAAGAGGTCCATAATATTGCAACTTTTACCATTCTCACTTCGGATCAGTCAGAGCTTAAGAAATGTCTTGCCAATTATGTGGAAACAAGGATACTGAGACCGTTTTGTTATTGCAGTGTTTTATTTATTTAATTATTATTATTTACTTTTTTTTTTCAGTTGTGTTGTAATGTATTCTGTAAAATGAGTACAACTAGAAATTTTAAACACAAAATTTTGGCTCTTCATCATGTATGTCAATCACCATAGGAAAGCTGCTGTTGAGAAGGAACTGAAGCTTTGATAGGGAAACAATTGAGGGTGGAGGGAAAGCATGTAGAGATTTACTGTAGGAGCAGGAGTGAGACAGAGTTCCAGAGTTTTTAGAGAAATGAAAGACATTGAAGACAGAAGAGGAGAGTTGGTAAGACAAAATGCTTTTGATTCCATCCTGTTCAAAAGAGCAGTGTTAATGGAGGTCCCTGTACAGAGCAATTGTGGGGGTAAGAAAAACTGGCATTGACAGCTCAGAATGCCCTACTTCATAGAAGGTGTTTTAGCAAGAGAAAAGATGTGAAGTTTACAGTTTTGATTAATAGTAAAGAACTGGCTTAGGAGGTTCAGTGTAGAAAAGGGAAACCGTTGAGTTTTGTTGAAGAGCTGTGTCGGATTTCTGCTCCAATCAAAAATTTTAGATCAAAAGTCGGTCATTCTGTGGCTTCCTTGCTTTAGTTGTTTGATTTCCAAAGGATTGAGGTCTAAGAAAAGATGTGGAAAAGTACAGTGTGATCTCATCAGTGTAGGAGTGGATAAGACAATACATTTGGCTTAGAAAATTATTGATGAAAAACAAAAAGAGAATGAGTGATAGGGCATAGCCCTGAAGGACACCACTGTTAATAGACTATAATGAACATTGGCTATCTACTACAGCAGCAATAGAACAATAAAAAAAGGAAGCTCAAGATGAAATTACAGAGAATAGAAGCCATAGGAGGGTAGTTTTGAAATAATAGATTTGTGGCAACTATCAAACACTTCATATGTCTGGGGCAATAGCAAAAGTTTCACCAAAATCCCTAAAAGAGGATAAGCAAGACTCAGTATGGAAATCTTGAATATCAGTAGAACAGCTACAACAGAACCCATACTGGTGATCAGGTAAAAGGTTGTGAGGTGATAGATGTTGAAGATAGATTAAAAATCTTAGAAATGCAAGGAATTAAAGCAACAGGGCAGTTGTTTAAAGGATTAGAGCACTTTTCAGAAATATGCTGAATGTAGGCAAACTCAGCAGGAAGGAAAGATAGATGCTGACAGACAAGAGTTGATAGAATTTGACTAGGCAAGGTGCAAGCATGGAAGCAATTTCGAATAACAATAGGAGTAACACTGTCAGGTCCATAAGCCTTCCGAGAGTTAAGGCCTTCGAGGGCATAGAAAACATCATTTGGAAGATTATTAATGGAGGTATGAAATAGTTGGAGGGTGGAGTAGAGGAAAGAAAAAAACCTGAATAATCTGATATTGTGCTTTTGGCAAAGGTCTGGGTGAAGAGTTCAGCTACAGAGATGGTTGAAATGGTAGTGGTGCTATCAGATTGAAATAGAGGAAGAAAAGATGAAGAAAAGTTGTTGAAGATATTTGACTAGGTGCCATAAATCGTGAGGGAGTTTGATCTAGAAAGATTTTTACATTTTCTATCGATAAATTAATTTTTGGCCAGTTGAAGAAAAGTTTTTTGCATAATTTTGGGCAGAAATGTAACCTGCATGAGTTTCAGGAGAGGAAGGCTCAAGCACCATTTGTGGGCCGCCTCTCTACCATGTGTAGCACGAGAACAGGCTGAGTTAAACCAATGTTGGGAAAGTTTAGTGTGAGAGAAAAAAGAATGTACTGTACGCCTCCATGTCAGACACAATTACCGCCCTTATGTGCTTAACACACACAGATTGGTCATACACGGAAGCAGTAGTTATTCAAAGGAAAATCCTCCTTAGGTTTCCCCAATTAGTAGAGGCAAAACGCCAGACACACCTCCGCTATGGGGGTCTTGATTGGAGCGATACAAGATACAAATAAGAGGTTGTGATATGAGGAGCCGAACACAGAAAGCAAGGTGACAGCATAAATATAAGGATTACAGGTTGGAAAAAGGTCAAGAATGTTTGGCGTATCTTCAAGACGGTCAGGGATACAAGTAGGTTGCTGCACATTATTGCTCTAGGTCGTGGAGGCCAGCAAAGTTAAAAGCTAGTTCACAAGGATGGTCAGTGAGGGAAGATGAAAGACAAAGCTAATGGTTAACATTGAAGTCTCGGAATGGAGATCTCCACGAAGGAAGGGGAAGAGAGGTAAAATTCTTGTATAGTTAGATGAGTTAGGTACGAGAGGTACACAGGACAAATTAATTAAATTTGCGAGTGAATCTGAAGCTGAACCAGATGTTAGAAAGTTCTGAAAATTCGTGGTCTTGAGAGCAAGTTAGGTCGTTACGCACCATCTAACTCCTTTGGCATTACTGCGAAGACTGAATTACTGAGATCAGGAATTAGGAAATTGAGCGACTGTATAAGTAATCACCACTAATCTTCTCACGGAGCAAGCATTCTGTCGTCCTGTATTTGTTGTAGCGCGCACACACACACACACACGGACACACACACATTGCAGTGGTTTCCAGAGAAATGGTGGGGTCCTTGCCTGCCACTTGGCAGGGTAAGGTCGCCCTCTACTCAAGTCGTTCAGAAGAGACTCAGTGGATAGCGAGGCCTCGAGGAAGAGGACGGCGTGTGTGGTGTGTGAAAATCAGTTGGACAATAAATACACTGATTGTATTTAAACATTAAATGCTAAATACATGGGAGAAATGTATTTAAATACTAAATATTAAATGCAATCTAGGAATTTATTTAAATACTAAATACAACAGTTGTACTTAAATACACTTGTAAATACACTTTAGGTATATACATACATTCGACAAAAAATTACCATGGATTCCCAACAGCCCGAGGTAAAGTTCGAAATCTCAGAATTTGTAGAAAACCCCCCAAGGAGTGGCGACACAGCCACGCCGCGTGCACTGGCCAGGGGTGTCAGGCAGGTGACGGCTTTGTGGCAAAGTTAATTAGTCAAAAAAATATTTTCTTTCAACATTTGAATATACTCGCAGAATAGTCAAAATGTTGCATTAAATACATGTAAACCAATGGATTATAAATACAGTTCTAAATACACGAATGTATTATTTGAATACGTATCTAAATACAAATGTATTTAAATACTGCCCATCTCAGGTGAACAAGTCTCAGTCTTGCCCACAGAGTGGACTGCATAAGGTCTCTCTGAGGGAGTGGCTGGCGATCACAAGTCCAGCACGTGATTCTGAAGACCGTGGTGAACGCATGTACAATTCTGTTTTCATCATTCTCCTTATTTGTTGTCAGTTTCAAATACTTAATTTAGCTTCCCCTCTCCCCATCCACAAACAAAACCTAACCTGCACTGACAAGGTCCAGCTACCAGCATTCGGCCTAGCAGGAGGGCGCCTCGGGTACCACTTTACACGTGCCCATTAAGTGTTTCGTAAGTTCTTTGGGCAGATGGGCGACGTTAAAGTTAGGCAGGCATTTCAGTCCCTCCTTGCAGTGCCCCCCAGTGCCCCACGGCCCTCCGCAGCTTTCCCCAGGCCCCTGCGAAAGGTAGCAATTTTGTTAGAAACAGTAAATGGATCAGGCTTCATAGTACATCTCAAATAAACTGATACTGGCAAATAAGCATCGTGCAGACGAAGAGAAAATTTGATATTCTAAGATTTCAGAGTGGATGAAGACAATTGTGGCGTGTAGGGAATGTCAGGTAGGGTACACTTATTGAACGTGCCAGTACGGATGAGGCTTTACGATTGTTTTTCAATAATGCCAAGGTGAGTGTTTTACAATCCATATAGAGATGAAATCGATAGATGCATTTCCTAATATGAACTTTGCCTATTAATATATCCTTTGCAAGATTTCTATCAATATATTATTTATTTTGACCCATGTGGGGTCGGATTCCAATTCGGCCATCAAATTTCATCCGATTTAAACTAGAATTACGTTTTGGCCTGTGGTCTGACATAAAAGGCCAACGATGCACATCACTTACCTCTCTCACTTACATATACAGTTTGGAGTCCCAGTGTGCTTTTTAGTGATGCCATAATAAGTGCTTTACGATGAAAATGGAAGGAATAACCGCAAAATTTATAATTTTCAATGACAATTTTACTTCCTAGATGCCTCCTTGGAAATTTCAGTTTGAGTGAAAGTTGTTTTCATCCATCTGAGACCCGTTCCCAGTTTACATGCCAAAGTTCACGTCATTTGAACTGTTTCAGCTGCCAGTGCACACATACAGGCACACTTACGGACTTCTTAATAGTATATCTGAGACATTTGCCGGTAAAATGGTAAACAAGGGTAGTTTTTCTCTGGTGATTTACACTTAACTCATTTGCAGCACGTACATCACCACACAGCTTTACGTAGAGAGTTGATGATGTATGTTCTCACTAATAATTCTCTCTCTCTCTCTCTCTCTCTCTCTCTCTCTCTCTCTCTCTCTCTCTCTC
>NC_087151.1:26323520-26346020 GCF_035594125.1 Scylla paramamosain | reverse complement strand
GTTCAAGTCATAGGAAGTAGGAAATACAAAAGCAGGCAGGGAGTTCCGGAGTTTACCAGAGAAAGGAATGAATGATTGAGAATACTGGTTAACTTTTGCATTAAAGAGGTGGACAGAATACGGATGAGATAAAGAAGAAAATCTTGTGCAGCAAGGCCGCGGGATAAGGGGAGGCATGCAGTTAGCAAGATCAAAAGAGCAGTTAGCATGAAGATACCGGTAGAAGATAGCAAGAGATGCAACATTGTGGCGATGAGAGAGAGGCTGAAGACAGTCATTTAGAGGAGAGACGTTGATAAAATGAAAAGCTTTTGATTCCACCCTGCTTAAAAGAGCGGTATGAGTAGAACACCCACCCCCCATACATGTGAGGCATACTCCATACATGGACGGATAAGGCCCTTGTACAGGGTTGGCAGTGTTGTGGAGGGGGTGAGAAAAACTGGCGGAAACGACTCAGAACACCTAACTTCATAGAAACTTTTAGCTAGAGATGAGATGTGTAGTTTTTAGTTTAGATTATAAGTAAAGGACAGACCGAGGATGTTTAGTGTAGAAGAGAGAGACGGCTGAGTGTCATTGAAGAGGAGGGGATAGTTATCTGGAAGGTTGTGTCGAGTTGATAGATGGAGGAATTGAGTTTTTTAGGCATTGAACAATATTAAATTTGCTTTGCCCCAATCAGAAATTTTAGAGAGATCAGAAGTCAGGCGTTCTGTGGCTTCCCTGCGTGAGCTGTATATTTCCTGGAGGGTTGGACGTCTACGAAAAGACGTGGAAAAGTGTAGGGTAGTATCATCAGCTTAGGAGTGGATAGGGCAAGAAGTTTGGTTTACAAGATCATTGATGAATAATACGAAGAGAGTGGATGACAGGACAGAATCCTGGGGATGGGTACCTCAACAATACCTACATATTACCAGATATGTTTAATTCTTTTCTGAAGCAGATTTGTGACAAAACTTTTGAATTTCAAATTACAGTGTACTGACACTGGTTTTACATTTTAAACGTTAGGGGAAAAAAAAGCGGTATAACATAATCGTCATTTACGTAAGCAGTACATTTATGCCCGTACACTGCTGAATGTATGACTTTCTTATAGAGTATCATACGCGTAGTTGAAGAGAATTACGTCATTAATTTTCTGAATGACATGCTTTTCAATAATGACTTTTGTATGCTTGACTTAAACCCTAAAGTAAACTTTCTGAGGTGATGCCCTTTGTGTGATTCCTCCTCACAAGCGAGTAAGGAAATTTTGTAATCTAGCGATAGGCGGTTAGGTTGGTAGTCAGATTGGGTGATCTGAAAGTGGATGATTTTTTTTTTTTTTTTTTTTTTATGTAGGAGGGACATTGGCCAAGGGCAACAAAAATCCAATAAAAAAAAAAATGCCCACTGAAATGCCAGTCCCATAAAAGGGTCCAAAGCAGCAGTAAAAAATTGAAGGATAAGTGTCTTGAAACCTCCCTCTTGAAGGAATTCAAGTCATAGGAAGGTGGAAATACAGAAGCAGGCAGGGAGTTCCAGAGTTTACCAGAGAACTGTTCGGTCACGCACGATTGTAAGTTGTCAGCTCGTGCACCTGCAAGTAAAAGGAATGCACTTGTGTGTCAGGGCGACAGAAAACAATGGTTGAGAGGCGTTGTGCCTTATATAACTGACAAACTGATTACTCGACAACATGTTTGGTGGGGACTGAATATTTCAGAGTGTATGCAGTTGCTGCGTAAAAGCAAGTTAAAGCGAAAAGGAATAGGAGGATGTGGACACGGAGGTGGCGAGCAAGGAGACAAGAAAGCAGCATGTACAACATGCGTAAATACACACGAGTTTCGTGAAACTGAGGACCTAATGAGGCGTGCCATTGCCCATTGTTTCACAAGAGACTAATGAAACTGGGAACGTCACCGCCACAGGCCACACAACAAACAGACCACAGTATCAAATTAAAGTTCATGTTCACTATCATTACCAGCTCGAGAGTGGGAATGCTTTCCCTCGCGTGCGCGTCTCGCTTGGTCATTGCATCAACACATCTCCACTTAACCATCGAGAACTTCATGACTTTACAGAACTGGAACATATTGTCTGTAATTTTTCATATGTTTGCTGTGATCCCCCGGTTCACTTTGCCGTCCACTTATCGGACTCTTTCTATTCTTATTTTTCATTTTCTCATGTCCTTTTGACCTAACTGATGATACCGCAGCAAACTTTGTGTCGCATCCTCTAAAGAATGCTACTAAATGGCAACTCAGTTATCGTACTTTTATCAACACTGCCAACAGTCGTGTGGACCCACCGCTGAGAGTATTGCTGTAGCTACTCTCAAGAAGACTTTCGGGAGCTGCAACTCGCATAGAACTGAGAAAAGCATCGACGGTACTGCCTATCGAGAGTGCCTGTGAAGTGGACACAAGTCTAACTATAACGGGCCTTTATTGACATTTCGTGAAAAAGAAAGAACGGTAAGTATTTCTCTTCAATATTATAATGATCTGTTGCATGTAAGAATTCTAAGCCTTTCAAATGAAATATCTGGAGGAGTCTGAAAGTTTTTAAACCAACGGATAAGACATCATTAAAGCAGCAGGGGGTAAGTTAAGGGACGTGTTTTCACATGATGGTGCAAAACACAAAAAATGTTGTCATCTTTGCCTTGTCACTCTTGTCTGATCCCAAACCCTCATAATGCTGTATTATGCGTCATTTACTGTGCCTCTGAGGAAACACCAATAGCTGCTACATAAGAACTTAGCATTATTATTGTTATTATTATCATTATTATTATTATTATTATTATTATTATTATTATTATTATTATTATTATTATTATTATTATCATTATTATTATTATTATCATTATTATTATTATTATTATCATCATCATCATCATCATCATCATCATCATCATCATTATTTCATTGACAAGCTTACAAGAAAAATGCGAGATCCAACAGCAAGCAGGGCATTAATACTAGTCGGTCACAGTCTGGAGCAGTACAGGAAGACGGAAAGCCCAGGGTGGAGAATAGGGACTTCTTTGTAAAAAAAACTCTCTCTCTCTCTCTCTCTCTCTCTCTCTCTCTCTCTCTCTCTCTCTCTCTCTCTCTCTCTCTCTCTCTCTCTCAGATTACAACGTTTGGTAAAAAGACATCACGATCAACAGCACTTGGGCCTGTACTCGTTGTTGCATCAAGGACGTGGCCTTGGGATGGTCTGTGTGGGTTGCCCCAAGAATGATTGCTCGTGCATTGATTTCACTCTCGTTCGTCTCGTCTCATCCCCACTGGCTGGTCAGAACTTTGCTTGTCTCCCGCAATTTTTTGTTACTTGTACGTACTTACATAGACAACAGAAAAAATTTCTACACACATTTAACATTACTATTTGGTGATTTATTAATGCATGGACATGACGCTAAGATATGAAAGCAGAAGTTAAACACCAGTGAGCACTGTAAATATCTATGTCAACTTGGCAATTGACGGGACACGCCCGTTTTCAGAAACGCTCTGCTTTCTCACCACGATTATTTTCAAGGGCCACAGAGATGATTAGCCGGATTCTCAAGACTGTTCTCCTGTATGTGAAAATCTCGTTAATCTGCCACTAAAATCATAAAAAAAAACTCCCTTAAAAAGACGTCTCACTTCAACTAGAGCCTTTTGAATGTAGTGAAGGTGAGGCGGGGAGTGTCTCTGAATACGAACCAGAGCGATAGTTTATCGTGCATTCATGTTGTGTTCTTCTCAGTGACCTTCATATTGATATTCTGATATGGAGAGCAAGGCGTTTATTTTTTTTCTATTTATTTATTTTTTTTATGTAAGAAGGACACTGGCCAAGGGCAACAAAAATCAATAAAAAAAAATGCCCACTGAAATGCCAGTCCCGTAAAAGGGTCAAGGCAGTGGTCAAAAATTGGTGGATAAGTGTCTTGAAACCTCCCTCTCGAAGGAATTCAAGTCATAGGAAGGTGGAAATACAGAAGCAGGCAGGGAATTCCAGAGTTTACCAGAGAAAGGGATGAATGATTGAGAATACTGGTTAACTCTTGCGTTAGAGAGGTGGACAGAATAGGGGTGAGAGAAAGAAGAAAGTCTTGTGCAGCGAGGCCGCGGAAGGAGGGTAGGCATGCAGTTAGCAAGATCAGAAGAGCAGTTAGCATGAAAATAGCGGTAGAAGACAGCTAGATATGCAACATTGCGGCGGTGAGAGAGAGGCTGAAGACAGTCAGTTAGAGGAGAGAAGTTGATGAGACGAAAAGCTTTTGATTCCACCCTGTCTAGAAGAGCAGTATGAGTGGAACCCCCCCAGACATGTGAAGCGTACTCCATACATGGACGGATAAGGCCCTTGTACAGAGTTAGCAGCTGGGGGGGGGGGGTGAGAAAAACTGGCGGAGACGTCTCAGAACACCTAACTTCATAGAAGCTGTTTTAGCTAGAGATGAGATGTGAAGTTTCCAGTTCAGATTATAAGTAAAGGACAGACCGAGGATGTTCAGTGTAGAAGAGGGGGACAGTTGAGTGTCATTGAAGAAGAGGGGATAGTTGTCTGGAAGGTTGTGACGAGTTGATAGATGGAGGAATTGAGTTTTTGAGGCATTGAACAATACCAAGTTTGCTCTGCCCCAATCAGAAATTTTAGAAAGATCAGAAGTCAGGCGTTCTGTGGCTTCCGTGCATGCTATGTTTACCTCCTGAAGGGTTGGACGTCTATGAAAAGACGTGGAAAAGTGCAGGGTGGTATCATCAGCGTAGGAGTGGATAGGACAAGAAGTTTGGTTTAGGAGATCATTAATGAATAATAAGAAGAGAGTTGGTGACCGGACAGAACCCTGAGGAACACCACTGTTAATAGATTTAGAAGAAGAACAGTGACCGTCTACCACAGCAGCAATAGAACGGTCAGAAAGGAAACTTGAGATGAAGTTACAGAGAGAAGGATAGAAACCGTAGGAGGGTAGTTTGGAAATCAAAGCTTTGTGCCAGACTCTATCAAAAGCTTTTGATATGTCCAAGGCAACAGCAAAAGTTTCACCAAAATCTCTAAAAGAGGATGACCAAGACTCAGTAAGGAAAGCCAGAAGATCACCAGTAGAGCGGCCTTGACGGAACCCATACTGGCGATCAGATAGAAGGTTGTGAAGTGATAGATGTTTAAGAATCTTCCTGTTGAGGATAGACTCAAAAACTTTAGATAGGCAGGAAATTAAAGCAATAGGACGGTAGTTTGAGGGATTAGAACGGTCACCCTTTTTAGGAACAGGTTGAATGTAGGCAAACTTCCAGCAAGAAGGAAAGGTAGATGTTGACAGACAGAGCTGAAAGAGTTTGACTAGGCAAGGTGCAAGCACGGAGGCACAGTTTCGGAGAACAATAGGAGGGACCCCATCAGGTCCATAAGCCTTCCGAGGGTTTAGGCCAGCGAGGGCATGGAAAACATCATTGCGAAGAATTTTAATACGTGGCATGAAGTAGTCAGAGGGTGGAGGAGAGGGAGGAACAAGCCCAGAATCGTCCAAGGTAGAGTTTTTAGCAAAGGCTTGAGCAAAGAGTTCAGCTTTAGAAATAGATGTGATAGCAGTGGTGCCATCTGGTTGAAGTAGAGGAGGGAAAGAAGAAGAAACAAAGTTATTGGATATATTTTTGGCTAGATGCCAGAAATCACGAGGGGAGTTAGATCTTGAAAGGTTTTGACATTTTCTGTTAATGAAGGAGTTTTTGGCTAGTTGGAGAACAGACTTGGCATGGTTCCGGGCAGAAATATAAAGTGCATGAGATTCTGGTGATGGAAGGCTTAAGTACCTTTTGTGGGCCACCTCTCTATCATGTATAGCACGAGAACAAGCTGTGTTAAACCAAGGTTTAGAAGGTTTAGGACGAGAAAAAGAGTGAGGAATGTACGCCTCCATGCCAGACACTATCACCTCTGTTATGCGCTCAGCACACAAAGACGGGTCTCTGACACGGAAGCAGTAGTCATTCCAAGGAAAATCAGCAAAATACCTCCTCAGGTCCCCCCAACTGGCAGAGGCAAAACGCCAGAGGCACCTTCGCTTAGGGGGATCCTGAGGAGGGATTGGAGTGATAGGACAAGATAAAGATATGAGATTGTGATCGGAGGAGCCCAACGGAGAAGAAAGGGTGACAGCATAAGCAGAAGGATTAGAGGTCAGGAAAAGGTCAAGAATGTTGGGCGTATCTCCAAGACGGTCAGGAATGCGAGTAGGGTGTTGCACCAATTGCTCTAGGTCATGGAGGATAGCAAAGTTGTAGGCTAGTTCACCAGGATGGTCAGTGAAGGGAGAGGAAAGCCAAAGCTGGTGGTGAACATTGAAATCTCCAAGAATGGAGATCTCTGCAAAAGGGAAGAGGGTCAGAATGTGCTCCACTTTGGAAGTTAAGTAGTCAAAGAATTTCTTATAGTCAGAGGAGTTAGGAGAGAGGTATACAGCACAGATAAATTTAGTATGAGAGTGACTCTGTAGTCGTAGCCAGATGGTGGAAAACTCGGAAGATTCAAGAGCGTGGGCACGAGAGCAGGTTAAGTCATTGCGCACATAAACGCAGCATCCAGCTTTGGATCGAAAATGAGGATAGAGAAAGTAGGAGGAAACAGAAAAGGGGCTACTCTCAGTTGCCTCAGACACCTGAGTTTCAGTGAGGAAAAGAAGATGAGGTTTAGAAGAGGAGAGGTGGTGTTCTACAGATTGAACATTAGATCTTAGACCGCGAATGTTGCAGAAGTTAATGAAGAAAAAGTTGAGGGGGGTGTCAAGACACTTAGGGTCGTCGACAGAAAGGCAGTCCGACCTGGGGACATTTATGGTCCCCTCCCCAGATGGGGACTCCGAGGCTGGTGTAGGAGTCGCCATGATGATTTTAAAATTTTTGAGTGAAGGGTGTGTGTGTTATTAGGTGCTTGTAGTTTTGTGTGGAGGAAGAGAGTTGTCTTTAGAGGGCAGGCTGTGACTGCCCCATTGTGTTGTGAGACACAAAGGGAAACGTTCAGTGAGGTCACAGCTGGGTTTAATGATAAGTTCACAGCACCCCCTGAACAGTGCTTTAGACCTCACTGGGAGTAATTATCGTTTCGGCAGGTGTCCTACTGCCTCCATGCCAAGTCTGTTCTCCAACTAGCCAAAAACTCCTTCATTAACAGAAAGTGTCAAAACCTTTCAAGTTCTAACTCCCCTCGTGACTTCTGGCATCTAGCTAAAAAATATCTCCAATAACTTTGCTTTTTCTTTCCCCCCTTTATTTCAACCAGATGGCACCACTGCTATCACATCTATTTCTAAAGTTGAACTCTTCGCTCAAACCTTTGCTAAAAACTCTACCTTGGACGATTCTGGGCTTGTTCCTCCTTCTCCTCCACCCTCTGACTACTTCATACCACGTATTAAAATTCTTCGTAATGATGTTTTTCATGCCCCCGCTGGCCTAAACCCTCGGAAGGCTTATGGACCTGATGGGGTCCCTCCTATTGTTCTCCGAAACTGTGCCTCCGTGCTTGCATCTTGCCTAGTCAAACTCTTTCAGCTCTGTCTGTCAACATCTGCCTTTCCTTCTTGCTGGAAGTTTGCCTACATTCAACCTGTTCCTAAAAAGGGTGACCGTTCTAATCCCTCAAACTACCGTCCTATTGCTTTAATTTCCTGCCTATCTAAAGTTTTTGAATCTATCCTCAACAGGAAGATTCTTAAACATCTATCACTTCACAACCTTCTATCTGATCGCCATTATGGGTTCCGTCAAGGCCGCTCTACTGGTGATCTTCTGGCTTTCCTTACTGAGTCTTGGTCATCCTCTTTTAGAGATTTTGGTGAAACATTTGCTGTTGCCTTGGACATATCAAAAGCTTTTGATAGAGTCTGGCACAAAGCTTTGATTTCCAAACTACCCTCCTACGGCTTCTATCCTTCTCTCTGTAACTCCATCTCAAGTTTCCTTTCTGACCGTTCTTTTGCAGCTGTGGCAGACGGTTACTGCTCTTTTCCTAAATCTATTAACAGTGGTGTTCCTCAGGGTTCTGTCCTGTCACCCACTATCTTCTTGTTATTCATTAATGATCTTCTAAACCAGACTTCTTGTCCTATCCACTCCTACGCTGATGATACCACCCTGCACTTTTCCACGTCTTTTCATAGACGTCCAACCCTTCAGAAGGTAAACATTTCACGCAGGAAAGCCACAGAACGCTTGACTTCTGATCTTTCTAAAATTTCTGATTGGGGTAGAGCGAACTTGGTATTGTTCAATGCCTCAAAAACTCAATTCCTCCATCTATCAACTCGACACAGCCTTCCAGACAACTATCCCCTCTTCTTCAATGACACTCAACTGTCCCCTTCTTCTACACTGAACATCCTCAGTCTGTCCTTTACTTATAATCTGAACTGGAAACTTCACATCTCATCTCTAGCTAAAACAGCTTCTATGAAGTTAGGTGTTCTGAGACGTCTCAGCCAGTTTTTCTCACCCCCCAGCTGCTAACTCTGTACAAGGACCTTATCCGTCCATGTATGGAGTATGCTTCACATGTCTGGGGTGGTTCCACTCATACTGCTTTTCTAGACAGGGTGGAATCAAAAGCTTTTCGTCTCATCAACTCCTCTCCTCTAACTGACTGTCTTCAGCCTCTCTCTCACCGCCGCCATGTTGCATCTCTAGCTGTCTTCTACCGCTATTTTCATGCTAACTGCTCTTCTGACCTTGCTAACTGCATGTCTCCCTTCCTCCCGCGGCCTCGCTGCACAAGACTTTCTTCTTTCTCTCACCCCTATTCTGTCCACCTCTCTAACGCAAGAGTTAACCAGTATTCTCAATCATTCATCCTTTTCTCTGGTAAACTCTGGAACTCCCTGCCTGCTTCTGTATTTCCACCTTCCTATGACTTGAATTCCTTCAAGAGGGATGTTTCAAGACACTTATTCATCAATTTTTGACTACTGCTTTGACCCTTTTATGGGACTGGCATTTCAGTGGGCATACTTTTTTATTGGATTTTTGTTGCCCTTGGTCAGTGTCCTTCCTACATAAAAAAAAAAATGCCATATTGCTATTACCGTGCCAGTCTCTCTGATGAAAGGTACATACTCATAGTTCTTGCACAGTGGGAAATGTAGTCCTTTTGTGAAATCATAATCTGTGGAGCGTGTACATACAAGTAATAGATAATAAAAGATAAAGGTAGGAAGACTGTTTCATCAAGTCTAGAACCGTCTGTACTTTTTTGTGAAATTATAATCTGTGGAGCATGCACATATAATGTGAATAGGATCATTGGTCTGCGTTGAACAGAAACAATTGTCTTTAGGTGAGCCATGGCTGGTGTCAACATACGGGAGGCAAGGAAGACTGATGCCAAGAAGATCTTTGAGCTGATGCAGCAACAAGCAGCAGAGCAGAATACTGTCCTTCCATCCCACCTCACTCATGAAGGTATGGCTGTACACCAGCTACACTGGTACTCAGTGATCACCTCAATAAAGAGGCGAGGTGATGTTATGCAATCATGGCCTTTATATTCACTGACCAAAGAAACCAAGATAGATAGATAGATAGATAGATAGATAGATAGATAGATAGAGAGAGAGAGAGAGAGAGAGAGAGAGAGAGAGAGAGAGAGAGAGAGAGAGAGAGAGAGAGAGAGAGAGAGAGAGAGAGAGAGGCGGGATGGGGGTGGAGGGAGAGAAGGAAGGGAGGGGATAGGGAGGAAGGGAGAGAGGGAAATCAGAATGCATACTGTAGCTTCTCTGCTTGAATTTTTTATTTCCTGTTGAGATAGTCGTCAAGAAAACCTCACTGGATTCCCACTGCAGCCCCAAACCATATGCTGTACAGAGCCAGGAAGCGATCTGAGTGTGAGAGAAGAAAACAGTTATCCAGAAGCATTATTATTATTTTATTTATTTATTTATTTATTTTGTTTTATTTATTAATATTATTATTACTATTATCATTATTATTATTATTATTATTATTATTATTATTATTATTATTATTATTATTATTATTATTATTATTATCATTTATTTATTTATTTATTTTCATTTACTTATTTATTTATTTATTTATTTAGTTATTTATTTTTATTTTTTTTTTCAGTTCTGGCAGAGGGCGGCTGGGGTCCAGCAGCGGTGGTCATGGCATTTGTAGCAGAGAGGAAAGAGACCCATGAAGGGGAACTGGATGGGTACATTCTGGCG
Source organism: Scylla paramamosain (assembly GCF_035594125.1). Lineage (NCBI taxonomy): Eukaryota > Metazoa > Arthropoda > Malacostraca > Decapoda > Portunidae > Scylla > Scylla paramamosain. The sequence continues at coordinate 26,335,795 of NC_087151.1, read as the reverse complement.
CACCGTGGGTACACCCCTTGGTTGGGCCGCGCCATGTACATCAAGGATTTATATGTGGTCCCTGCATGCCGTCGCTTAGGTGTGGCAACACACTTGTGCAGAGAACTGATGCAGGTGTGTCTCTCAGCACTCTTCGAGATAAATGAGTGTGGGTAAAGTTGGCTACAGTGAGGTGTATTTTATTTTTTTTATTTTTTTATTTTTTTAATGTAAGAGGACCACTGGCCAAGGGGAACAAAAGTGAAGAAAAAAGAAATTACTGAGAGTGCTAGTTCTTAAAGAGAGGTCAAAAAAGGATCATCCAGAATTGGAGGATAAGTGTCTTGAAACCTTCCTCGTGAAAGAGTTCAAGTCATAAGAAAGAGGAAATACAAAAGCAGACAGAAAGTTCCAGAGTTTACCAAGAAGAAAGGGATGAATGATTCAGCATCCCGGGTAACTCTTTCATTAGAGAGGTGGGCAGAACAGGGAGGAGAGAAAACAGGAAATCTTGTGCAGTGAGGCCGCGGGAGAAGGGAAGGCGTGCAGTTAGTAAGATGAAAAGAGCACTTAGCATGAAAATAATGATAGAAGATAGCAAGAGATGCAACATCGAGGTGACGAGAGAGTCTGAATACTTTCAGTTAGAGGAGAGAAGTTGATAAGACGAAATGCTTTTGATTCTACCTTGTCTAGAAGAGCGTTATGAGTAGAACGTCCCCATACATGTGAAGTTACTTCATAGTTTACAGAGGCATGGTGGCTTCTTGTAACGTTTCTTATTTTCTTGTATTCTCTTGTTAATTTCCTTTACGCTGGCAGGCTGCAGTCAACATGGGATGTAATCAGTGTGACTTGAGGCTGCATAAGGAAAACAGGGCAGCCATGGAGCTCTTTGAGAAACTTGGTGCTGAGAATGTTACGGAATCTGAGGACTGGCATATCTTCTCCTTGGATTTTAAGTCGATGGAAATGGAGACCAAGTGAGTAACATTCTTAGGTGTGCACTTGATGTTCCGGACTTACATGGATTCTTGCCTGATCGTTTTACTGCACACGTATCGGTCATTTTGAATGCTTATAATTTTTCATACAGAATACAAATGAATGCAGTATTAATGTATGTACTAAATAGTAAATAATATTACGATAGTTGTATCTTACTTAGGTTCAAAGTCACGTTAAGGATGGGGATATAGAACAAAGCAATGAAATACAAGGTAAGAAACCAACTCAAATTCACTGTTAATAATTAGGCACAATCAGTTACAAGATAGAACTGAACACGTAGACGTCAACTGAATACAGAGTAACAGAGAATTAAATCTACTCTACATCTACCGGTAAGTAAAGGGAGCGTATTCACTTTAGGTTTGGATGCCTGAGGGAGTCCAATAAAAAGTAACCTTTGTCTTAATATAATAGGCTGTCATGTCATTATCTAGTACACTGACAAGCCATAACTCCTAAGCCACCCAACACAGGACGAGGCAGGGGTTCAAAAGTGGGGCCTTTCTAGACGCAGGCCCACGGTAGCTATCACGGGGCAACACACGCATGTTTGAACACTCTTCTTATGAACCATTTCTCGGTTTTGCCGTGGAGTGAATCATGTAGTACTGGTGAACATCGCATATGAGTGTCACATCTATCTATACTCTTATTGGGTACACAACTGAAGACTAACTTAAAAATGTATTTAAGTATAATTGGACATGATTGCGATTGTATCTATATTAAACTAACTGGGATCTCATATGTAGCAAAAATTAATATTGTTTAACTGCTTTTTTCCTGAGGCGTTTGTTTATTTGGTTCTGTCTGGCAAGAGTTGCTTATTCACAGATATGGAGGCCGAGGACACCCACAGGTGCGCCTAGCCACTTCTAAGGACATGGCAGACGTGATGGTCATGATTCAAGAGTTGGCGGACTATGAAAACATGTCTGATGCTCCACAGATTAATGCTCACAGTAGGTATTAAAGCGGGTCTTGTTGCAGCACCTAAGATCAGATGAGTGTCTTTGTAGGTGTTTGCCTCACTACATCGCTCCTGTTATCATTGAGATAGTCAGGCTCTTCAAGCTGATCACTCTGTTCTACCACTGCCAGTCTTCAGTGTGATGATGTGTGCTGCTGTAAATAAGGTTTATTTATTATGCTTTATATATGCGACATCGATGCGCATCTCATTAGTGACAGTTTTGTGTGTATGTGTTTTTTTTTTTTTTTTATGTAGGAAGGACACTGGCCAAGGGCAACAAAAATCCAATACAAAAATATGCCCACTGAAATGCCAGTCCCATAAAAGGGTCAAAGCAGTGGTCAAAAATTGATGAATAAGTGTCTTGAAACCTCCCTCTTGAAGGAACTCAAGTCACAGGAAGGTGGAAATACAGAAGCAGGCAGGGAGTTCCAGAGTTTACCAGAGAAAGGGATGAATGATTGAGAATACTGGTTAACTCTTGCGTTAGAGAGGTGGACAGAATAGGGGTGAGAGAAAGAAGAAAGTCTTGTGCAGCGAGGCCGCGGAAGGAGGGGAGGCATGCAGTTAGCAAGATCAGAAGAGCAGTTAGCATGAAAATAGCGGTAGAAGACAGCTAGATATGCAACATTGCGGCGGTGAGAGAGAGGCTGAAGACAGTCAGTTAGAGGAGAGGAGTTGATGAGACGAAAAGCTTTTGATTCCACCCTGTCTAGAAGAGCAGTATGAGTGGAACCCCCCCAGACATGTGAAGCATACTCCATACATGTGTCCTCAACCGTAATGAACCCCCTTGCAGCTTTAGTGACCGACTCGCCACCTCAAGGCACATTCTTCGAGTGCTTTGTGTCAGAGATTGATGGAGAGCTGGTGGGCTACGCGATGTTCTACCCGACTTTCTCCCGTCATGGGATTGGTATGTGTCTGGAAGACTTATACGTGAAGCTAGACCACCGTGGCCAGGGCCTCGGGTCCGCCCTCATGGCTCAGATTGCTCAGGTGAGTGTTACTCATTAAGGAGTTTCTTTCACAATGGTTCAATACATTAACCATTACAACACTAGGCTATAGAGTAGTAATAGTAGCAGTAGTAGTAGTAGTAGCGGCAACAGCAGTAGTAATAGTAGTAGTATTAGTAGTATTAGTATTAGTAGTAGTAGTAATAGTAGTAGTAAATTAGGCAATTTTTCCCAATGATTTTTTTTAAGCCCTGTCATCAAGCAGGACAATCTTCTCGTTTCCAGCGTGGTGTTAAGCTGGGGGGCAGCCACTTTGAGTTTGTTGTGCTTTCCTGGAACACGCAGAGCATCGCCTTCTACCAGAACAAAGGCGCCACTGACCTCACTGCCGATACGGGTGTTCAGTTGTACCGCTTTGTTAACACTGCCATGAGGAAATGTGTCCGCGCTTTCACGTAGTTTTGTTGAGTCACGTTACTCCTTTTTAACAATCAGAGTTTTTTTCTTTTTTTCTTTTTTTCTCATAGTTTTATCCCTTTTGCCCAAGAAAGCCTTAGCTTATGAAGGGCTGTTTGTCTTGCCATCACTTACAAGAAATAAATGTACGCTATCTTTGACAAACAAAGTGTTTAAATATTTAAGTGTTTAAGTGTTTAAGTGATATTAGACAAAATAAATACGAACAAAACAGGAAACAGTACCATAACATTGTGTTTACCTACCATTTAGAATTAATATTGCACTCACTGTTGAAATAACGTACCAAAGGTCTCGAATGAAAACACACGTATACATAATGCCTGAACCACTCAATGAGGAGTCACGTGCTTCCAGCTCAGTGCCGCGGCCCTTAGTGGCTCACAGGAACTTCCTTGCATAGATACTTCTGTGTTTTGAGCTACTGGGATGAGGAAGTGAGAAATGTATATGGAATCAATATGCACTCGAACTGGGATATGCATAAAACATACAAGAGAGGAAGCATAAACACAAGCAGTACGGTTTTAATGTAAATATAAATAACTTTCACATTGTTTTTGTGATTCTATGGTTACAAGACATCACGGTCACATGTAATGAATGTTAATATATATCTTGAGTTCATTGCAAGCATGTGCCTGAGATAATCGCCCTCGCCCGTCCCTGTTATGGTAGCGGGTCACTCTAATGCCCATGACGACTTAACGAAGGGTTTACGTAGCGAGTTCCTCCTGACGTGATCCTCCATATCTATCCGGAGTTAGAAGGGGCACTGGGTAGCACTGGCTTGCCCTCCTAGTGGCTAGGTTACATATATGCAAATGAAATGCACACACACACACAAAAAAAAAAAAAAAAAATCCATGATGCAAAATAATACATAATACAAAATGGCTAATGCATACTACATAATAAAATACATAATATAAAGAAACAAAATACAAAATAGTGTACAATGTAATGTCCAGAGAAGTAAACAAAATAACAAAACATCAAATAGATCCACAACAGTTTTAATGAACAGTACATAGTTGGATTATTCTCTCCTCATGGGCCACGGTGTCACCGCCTCCAGCTGAGTGTAGAGAGGACGACACAGCAGTGATTCAGATAGCTTGTGTCATAAAACACTGCCACACGTCATCTTTCAACAGAGCTTAGAATTATCCGTGTGTTACTCTGCCATCTGTGAAACTGTAGCCTTGGAGTAATTAAGAGCTTACAGGTGTCTGGGTGAGGGCTGATTCATTTATGTTTGGTGGTTCCCTCGTTCAGGTTTTCGAGACAAGAAGGAGACAATAAAGCTTTAAGAGAGGGAACAGTCTAGAATTATCCGTGTGTTACCTCGCCACCTGCGGTACTGTAGCCATGAAGTAATCAAGAGATTACAGGTGTCTTGATAGTATGGTTGAGCACTGATTGATTGATTTTTTGGTGGTCTCCTTGTTCAAGATTTCGAGACAAGAATGAGACAACGGAAAGCTTTGAGAGAGGGAACCAGTTTGTCAGTCACTCAGTTTGGAAGCGGCGGGTGTGTGAGAAGGATGCGTGTGTGTCTTGCCTGTCGTCTTTCCTCCTTGCTTTCAAGTTTACCTTTTATCAGTTTTCTTTATCTTCCTGTCCGCGCTCCTCAAGATTCCCCTCCAAGTGTGTTACAAGTGCTGTTGCTGACTCTGCTGGTGAGTTGTGGTGAGTTTTTTCCAATAATCTCACTTTAACTCCAATATATTTTTTTTTAAGTAAATTTAAGAATGAATAAAGATTAATGGTAGATAATTAAAGTGAAAATGTGCGTCGCTTGCGAAGAGTATGGATTACCAAAGGCCCGTATTTTGCAACTGCAACTACAGGAATGATGTTTGGTTATAAAGTAGTTTTATGCATTGACACGGAATAACAATGTAAAGCTATAAGTGGAAATTAACTTGTAGATGATTATTTCTACTAGTTAAACGTTCTACTTTACAGGGCGAGTCGGATCATTACTAACAGGTGGCATCTGCATCAGTGGTGACAGCGCCGGCACGGGGTGCGGGGTGGGGGGAGACTTCTCAGTGTTATTCGCTTGACGCACGTGGCAACTACAGGAATGATGTTTGGTTATGAAGTGTTTTTATGCAATAATGTTAAGTCCTTGGTAAAATGTCAGCAGAGTAATAAAAACAAAAAGGAAAAAGCTTGACAAATAACTTAAACTGTATCATAGGTTTGAGATACGGCGCAAGGCTCAATGCAAGGCGACTGGATTACTACTAGAAATGCATGAGGGACATGAAGGTCGTGCCTGCACGTGACAGGAGGAATAAACGGTAAGAGGAGAGAAGGCAGATTATTGTTTGTATGTAAGAAGGTCTTCTGTTAATATTCCTTCATCTTCCATCGTTCCCTCCCTTCATACCCTCTTTTCCTCCTGACTCGTTCTCTCATTTCCTCCTCTCTCCTTCGTTCCTTTCCTCCCTTCTCTCTCATTCGTTCCTTTCCTCCCTTCTCTCTCATTCGTTCCTTTCCTCCCTTCTCTCTCTCCTTTGTTCCTTCCCTTCTTTCCTCCATCTCGTCTCCCTCCCTCCACACGTCATGCTCAGCAGCCTCCCTTCCCTTGTCATTTGACTTGGCTCCTTTTGATGTCCGACCTACATACATTTGTGCAAGTATTGTCCATTCATAGGATTAATGAAAAGCCGCTATACTTGTTGATGTTTTTTTGTTGTTGTTTTTCGTTTTAAGAAGTTTCCGAAAAAAAAATCAAGAAAAGCTACACATGAACATAATGAAAGTAATGTAAAGGCATCGTCAGTGACTACAACCTACAGGAAGTGGGTAGGGGTGGTGAGACTCCATCCCGCATCCTCTTTCACCAGCCAAACTTAATATTTCCCTCCCCTGCTGTAACGAGGCCTATTTTGTAACTCAGGCTGGCTCAAAAAATAAGTAAAATATCGAGGATTGAAAACAATCACAGTATCACATCCCTCAGTTCACATCTTCCTGCTGCCGAAGGGTAGTTGTGTGTGAATCTCCTTTGGTCAATTTATTTCGGTCAGTTTATTTGTAGATAGGAACACAAAGGAGTTAAGGTGTGCTTATTCACAAGGGTGCATTTTTTTTTTTTTTTTTTTTTTTTTTTTTTTTGCAGACTCGGCGAGAGATTTCCAGAATCGACGCCGAGAACCGGCTGCTGTAGCCACCGCGATTCTTCCCCACAAGCATTTAGAGGTAATAGTAGGTTTCCTATCATCTTATTGAGCTCACTTTTTTTTTAACTACCAAAATTGACCCGGAATAACAATGTAAAGCTATAAGTGAAAATTAACTTGTAGATGATTATTTCTACAAGTTTTACTTTACAGGGCGAGTCGGATCACCACTATCAGGTGGCATCTGCATCAGTGGTGACAGCGCCGGCACGGGGGGCGGAGGGGGGGGGGGAGAACCATCAGTATTATTCGCTTGACGCACATGGCAAGTAAAGTGTGTTGATAAGGTATCAAACGTGCATTCTATTTAGTTGAAAGTAGTACAGCTAATATTGTGTAATATCAAAAAAAGCGTGGTAATGTGTAAAGCGATAAGATGCGTGGTGGGAACTGGCCGCGTAACTCGGTCCTGATGGTGTTCGTGTATTGCCCAGTATTTGATACGTGAGGATAGTTTGACTTGTGGAGAGGATAGTTTGACTTGTGGAATCAGTATAGATGTTTTTTTGAGGTAAGCGTCCTCATCTAAAAACCTAGATCTGTCTTGCATCCGTAAGTTAGTTGTGTTCATTATTACTGGTACTTCCCAAACACTTTCTGATGAGATCATGCGTTATCATAGAGATTGCAGTATACTAGTTTGGACTCAGTGTGTGGCGGTGTATTTTGATCTGATCATTATGGTATGCTGTCCTGGAATAAAACAGGGGATAGAAATTTAGGTGAAATAGTTGTTTATTATGATTAACAATGTTGAGAAACTGCACAAATTAGTTTACACTGTATTTCGGGAGGGGATGAATTATTACGGAAAAAATTAGCTGCAAAATTAAGAAACCTTGTCATTTCTCTGTCCGCTCCTCTGTGCAGCATCCAGTGGCGGTGGTTCCTGTTGCAGAGTCCGTCCGTCGTCATTGTTCCTGCCCCGTCCTCTTGGCGTCACCTACCCGGACTCCACTCACCGGACTCCACCAAGGTGAGTGTCTGTGGTGGTGCAGTATAATTTTTTGCTCATATAACCTGAAATCTGATGCCCATTTTTAAGTACATAATATTATATCAAAGCATATCAGTTTCATCTCCTTTGGAATTAGGCAATTTTTTTTTTTTTAAGCAGTAAAATTCGTCTAAAAGATTTCATAATTCTTATTTGCATTTATGTAATTCCAAATGAGAAGCCAGGTAGTTAGGACTGCCGACGTGTGTGTGTGTGTATATATATATATATATATATATATATATATATATATATATATATATATATATATATATATATATATATATATATATATATATATTAGTACACAATATTTATTGAGAAACTATTATTATTTATTGACAAAGCATTATCATATTTTCAGGTGCCCTTCCGTGGTGTGCGTCTTCAGGTGGTGCACTCCCAAGAACCAGATGATACCCATACAAATCGATTGTCCCATGTGTATCAGACTTGTGGACTTGCAGTGTTGCGAGTAACGAGCTTCCTATTCCTAGTGTTCTAAGTCTTCGGACTCCTCTTCACCATAATAAAGTAAATACAATTTTTTTTTTTTTTAGGGGAATGTTCTAGTTGTTCTCAGGAGAGTCCGAGGTATCACAAATACTAGTTAGTATGTTCGATATGTACAAGCTAGGCCTGATTACTACATTTCCTTAAACGATGACACGACGCTGCTCGCCCGGCATCAGACACTTACTTCACCGAACAATAAAGCTATAATAATCAAGGACACTCCCTCCTGCGAACGACGAAGCCACAATAATCAAGGACACTCCCTCCTACAACAACAAACATACCACTACCAGCCTCTATATCTACTGTTTTTCCCTTTTCACCACACTTTTCCTTAAAAGAAAAAGAATGGTGGAGAGGCAAGAAAGTGACACCACCCGCACAGAATGGTAATAAAGAACACATAAGAACATAAGAAATAAGGGAAGCTGCAAGAAGCGACCAGGCTTACACGTGGCAGTCCCTGTATGAAACACACCTACCTATTTCCATCTGTTATCCCCATCCCCATAAACTTGTCTAATCTTCTCTCTTAAAGCTCTCTAGTGTCCTAGCACTAACTACATGATTACCAAGTCCGTTCCACTCATCTACCACTCTATTTGAGAACCAGTTTTTTCCTATCTCCTTCCTAAACCTAAATTTTTTAAGCTTGAACCCGTTATTTCTTGTTCTACCTTGGTTGCTGATCCTAAGAATTTTGCTTACATCTCCCTTGTTATATAACCCTTATACCACTTAAAGACTTGTATCAGGTCCCCTCTTAACCTACGTCTCTCTAGAGAATGTAAATTTAACAGCTTCAACCTCGCCTCGTAAGGAATACTCCTCATCCCCTGTATCCTTTTTAGTCATTCTCCTCTGTACTGATTCTAATAGACCTATATCTTTCCTGTAATGTGGGGACCAGAACTGCACAGCGTAGTCTAGATGAGGTCTGACCAGCGCCAAGTATATAACTTCAATATTACTTCCGGCCTTCTACTTTTAACACTCTTAAAAATGAATCCTAGTACCTACCCTATTTGCCTTGTTTCTGGCTTCTATGCATTGTTTCCCTAGACGGAGTTCAGAGCTAACTATAACTCCTAAATCTTTCTCGTACCCTGTACCTACCAGAGTTTGGTGGTTTAATGTGTACCTATTGTGTGGGTTTCCTCTACCTACGCTAAGCACTTTGCATTTATTGATATTAAATTGCATTTGCCATCTATCCGTCCATTCATTCATTCTATCTAAGTCTGCCTGCAAGGCGATGGCATCCGATTCTGACCTAATTAATTTACCTAACTTTGTGTCATCCGCAAATTTACTAACATCACTACTAATTCCACTATCCAAGTCATTGATATATATTAGAAATAACAATGGCCCTAATACTGATCCCTGTGGCACCCCACTAATTACATGACCCCACTCGGATTTCGAGCCGTTTATTACCACTCTCTGTCGCCTGTTACCCAGCCATGACCCTATCAAGCCTAACACCTTCCCATCTATCCCGTGTGCCCTAACCTTTCTCAGGAGCCTTTGATGGGGTACCTTGTCAAATGCTTTACTAAAGTCCAGATATAAGATATCATAACTATCACCATTATCTACTGCCTCGTACACCTTACTGTCATAACTATCACCATTATCTACTTCCCCTTCGTGAAGCCATGCTGTGACTGATTTATCAAGTTATGTTTGTCTAAATGTTCCCTAATGTTCCTCGCTATTATTGAATCTAACATTTTACCTACAACTGAAGTTAAGCTGACAGGTCTATAATTAGACGCTAAAGTTTTATCTCCTTTCTTAAAGATGGGTACTACATTAGCCTGCCTCCACATTACTGGTACCTCACCCGACTCCAGTGATTTCCTAAAGACAGAAACTAACGGCTCACTAATAATCTCTTTACATTCCTTAAGTACTCTGGGATATATTTCATCAGGTCCTGGTGACCTGAACTTTTTTGCCTATCTATCTCCTGTTCCACTATCTCCCTAGTTATGGAAATGTGTCAGCTTCTCATTCTCATCTGCTCTAAACACCTGTTCACTATCTGGCATATCCTGCATGTTTTCCTGGGTGAAGACAGTTAAAAATAATCATTCAGAAGTTTACTAATCTCCTCCCCAGAACTAACCAGCTCCCCATCTGCTGCCTTTAATGGACTACAGTATCCTTATTCTTCGTCCTGTATACCTGATAAAATCCCTTGGGGTCCGTCTTCGCCTGGCCGGCTACCTAATGGGGATTGTGTTTCTCGGCTTCGGCTGGGTTCATTGAGTTAATCAGTCAGTTCATACTGATGCTTCCTTTCCCTTGCCTGGGCTTCACACGAGGAGCAAAATCGGTCACAGCTTGTTAATCTTAAGGATCCTCACTGATGCACGCTGCGCACTTGCTCACAACCATGCAGGTACAGCAGCGTATTTGTACTCCAAATCCCCTTCAAGACTGTGCTCACCCTAATACTTACTGCTCCTGGAATGCCTGGAGCAATGGAGCAAATAAGACTGAATGAAGAGGAAACACGGCACACTCATTCCCATGAGCCAAGGCAGTAGTAAAACGGTGAAAAAAAAAAAAAAGCAGCATGCAGGATGTGGAGCCCCGCGGTCTGAGGTGTTGAATAGGTACCGGCGCACCACTGAGGGGGTGACTGCTGCAGCCGCTCATCCTCTCAGCACACCTCAGGGAGTCAGCCATTTTTACATTTTCCCCAAACCTGAAAACGACAATGCTGTTAATTATTCAAGTTCTCGTTATGGATTTAGCGAAACTGTCCTAAGGTTGAGGGTAATGGCATAATCTTGGGTATCTAAGAATTCATATACCTAAGAATTCCTTTGACAAGTCCCGTAAAGATTAATTCACCTTCCTTTAATGAAACACTTGCAGTCTTTCCTCTGCTCAACACTGCCTACAAGCAAGATGCAGCCAGACCACCAACCCTCGAGCCCAGGGGTGATTGCGGAAACCTCCCCGCTATGAGTGGAGCCCACCCCCCTGCACCTCCCCCTCTCTCTCTTTTACATTAATTGATTGCAGATGTTAATCGTCGGACACACACACACCAATAAAGACTGGCAAATATGATTAATGAGTTTTTTTCATCAAATCCATATTTTACATCACTTAAAACAAGATGTGGTTAATCATACTTCATGACGAACAGACGTGACTCAACCAGAAACCAATTTTAATCTTACTGCACCTCTCCCCTCCTTGTTTTCTCAGTTCCTTTCCTCCAGGTACAGATCTCGAGGCTGCGTGGCGGGCTGGTCTGGTGGCGTAGTATCCACAGCCAAGGGAAGGTCCAGGAACAGGAGTCTGAAATAGATTAACGCAAAAAAACAATCAAGGTTTTATTTCTAACTGCTACCACGCGTTCTCGCACCCATCTGGTTTTTACACGGCGATTTAAGACTCATTGTTGCCGTATATTTAATCAATCAATATTAATACAGATGTTTCGTGCCTCGATGCGTATTTTCTTCTAAGATTCTACACGAGTCCATCGAAAATACCCGGTCCATAATTATAAGCAGCTCAAGAATCAAATGTAAAAAAAATATAATCGGTTCTGATGCTCTAGGTCCGTCGGTGAGTTGGAATCAGAATGCACAAGTGTCCGATAACGGCCAGTGATTCATCAGCCAGACATGTACCGTGAAGGATGGAACCAAGATCTTCCCCACCTCCCCCACTCACTCTCTCTTCACTGCTTTCCTGGCCTTCACCACTTCCTGTAACATCTTGCGCCTCTTGACCATCCCTTATGTAATATCCTCACATCGTGCATATTCTTTCAACACTGCGTTTCTTTCTCTCCCAGTCACCTAAGCACTTGCTGCTGCGCTGACCCAAAGACACTCATCTCCATCCCTTTCATTCCCAAACCCACATGTCTGTTTACTTCATTCATTTCATTTATATTGGCCTCAAGAGTTTTCGCTCTGCTGCTCTTCCTCTCAAGTCATCGTTCTTGACAATAACATCCCTTCATGTGTTCACCTTCTCTGCCACCCTGTGGAATCCCAGAGACGGCTTTCATATTAATCTCTAGAGAATCCTGTCATATTTAATTTCGCCTAATAGTTTCATACATATCTAAATATACTCAACAATCAGCCCTTTTTTCTGGTAAACTCTGGAACCCCCTGTCTGCTGCT